>NC_068940.1:102268937-102590440 GCF_026419915.1 Harpia harpyja | reverse complement strand
GTTCTGTAAGATGAATATATAATTTTGGTGATAAAAAATAAATGCAATATCCTGACAGCTACAAGGAGGTAAATTCCAGCAAGCTGTGTGCAAGTCTGGCCACTCTTACAGTACCACTCTGCATGACAGTAAGCCAAATGCTCAGCTCAAGACTATTGAAAGGGAACATCTCCCTCCTGCTCCCAGCTATGTGCTTTTGGACATATCCCATGCTGTTACCAGTAAGTGCTGGACCCCTCTGTGTGCTGCTCTATCTTTCTACGGCAGTAGAAAACAAGCCCAGTAAGCAAATAAGTATGGATGGTTTTCTATTGCATTGGGTAATTAAGCATCTTGTGGAAGGATCTGACAGTCATCAGCACTGGCAGATGAGGGAAAGGACTGGAAAGAATAACGGGCAATAGCAAAGTCAGAACTCTCCCTTTGGGTGGCAAGGAACCATTGCCAGCCTAAAGCTGGCTTTGCCACTAACTTGTCACGTGGCATTGGTCATATGCCTTTAACCACGGCTTATTTATCCACTTGAAAATGAGCACATTGGTCACCTTCCTCACAAAAATGTGGTGAGAGCTGAAGTTTGGAACTGCCACTGAACATGAAAAAGACAAATTATTATTACTGCATTTTCATATGCGTAACTGTTTTGGGTTTGTGTGGTGGGGTTTTGGTAGTGGGGGAGGGGGCTGCAGGGGTGGCTCCTGTGAGAAGCTGCTAGACGCTCCCCCGGCTCCAAGTCAGACCCACCTCTGGCCAAGGCTGACCCCACCAGAGACAGTGGTAGCGCCTCTGGGATAATATATTTAAGAAGGGGAACCTGCAGTGTGGAAGGAGACTGGAATGTGAGTAAAACCCCTGTGCAGATACCGAGGTCAGTGAAGGATGGGGAGGAGGTGCACCGGAGGAGGGGATGCCCAGGCAGTCCGTGGGGAGATGGCAGGCTGTCCCCCCGCAGACCATGGAGAGGAGTGGGGGAGCAGATGCCCACCTGCAGCCCGTAGAGGACCCCACGCCAGAGCAGGGGATGCCCCTGAAGATGGCCGTGGCTCCATGGGAAAGCCTGCGCTGGAGCAGGTCTGTGCCTGAAGATCGGCCCGCAGAAAGGACCCATGCCAGGGAAGTTCATGAAGGACTGCAGCCCGCGGGAAGGATCCATGCCAGAGAAGTTTGTGAAAAACTGCAGCCCACCGAAAGGACTCACGTTGGAGAAGTTCATGGAGGACTGTTTCCCATGGAGGACCCCACACTGGAGCAGGGGAAGAGTGAAGAGTCCTCCCTCTGAGGAGGAAGAGGTGGCAGAGACAATGTGTGATGAACTGACCGTAACCCCCATTCCCCGTCCCCCTGCACCGCTGGAGGGGGTAGGTAGAGAATTCGGGAGTGAAGCTGTGCCCGGGAAGAAGGGAGGGGTGGGGGGAAGGTGTTTTAAGATTTGAATTTACTTCTCATTATCCTTCTTTTGATTTGATTTGGAGTAAATTAAATTGATTTTGCTTCTTCCCCAAGTTGAGTCTGTTTTTTGCCCATGACCGTAAGTGGTGAGTGATCCCTCCCTGTCCTTGTGCCGACCCAGGAGCTTTTCTTTATATTTTCTCCTCATCCTACTGGGGCCGGGGGAGAGGAGTGAGTGAGCGGCTTCGTGGTGCTTTGTTAGCGGCTGG
Source organism: Harpia harpyja (assembly GCF_026419915.1). Lineage (NCBI taxonomy): Eukaryota > Metazoa > Chordata > Aves > Accipitriformes > Accipitridae > Harpia > Harpia harpyja. The sequence goes on along the minus strand of NC_068940.1, from coordinate 102,588,782 downwards.
GCTTAAACCACGACAGTAACACATGACTGACTGGAAAAAAAATAACAACAAACCCCAAACTAAAGCTGTGATTTCATCATGGTCGAGGTTATAGACATGTGCAGGTGGGGACATAAGGGACAGTTTTTAAAGAAGTAAAACGCTAAAAGCAAACAGGAAAAATGACATTCTATCATGACTGAGTTCCAAGTTCAATCAAATGGAAATCAGCTGTGTATTTATAATGAAGAAGTTGTGCCTAAATCTTAGCGCTAAACAAGCCAGTGTTGAAAGCTGAACATCTCTCTTTTGTGTCTCTCATATGCCTCTGAAACAGGGGCTTGTTATAGCAAGCTCATTCATTGCTCCTCAGAGAACTAGCTGGACAGCCGAATCACTCATGAGCTGAAGGTGCAGTTGATCTGAGTACTTATTTTCAAGGAAAAGTGTTTTTTCAAGAGGCGCAAAATACAGCATTTATTATTTGCATTATGCTAGCTTTCATCTAGCAACTGAAAAAAGCAATAATATCTCATTACAGAAGGGGCAATACTCCCTCCCTCGAATAACTTACTATGCTTAGATCCTACAGATGTCTAAACACATGCTTACAAAGAGTAAGTCAGGATAAGCAATAATAAATTCACCTCTCAACTTCACAGCCTTTCCTATCTGTCTATCAGTGACAGTTTCTAGAGACTTTGCATGATCAATCCTAAATCTTCAGAGTATTTTAAGCAGGTAATGAAAATGGGGGACCAAAAGAAGAAGGGGGGCTATCAGTACCATGGACCAGTGATTACACTGCATTCACCTAAAACCTACTGAACTTGAATGAAGTCTTTCAGTTGTGTTGCAAGGCCTCATCTAAGTAACATATATGGGATATCAGCAAACAACTGCTTTTGAAATTAATGGAGTACAGGCATTCCAATACCCTATATAGTTTTGAGAAACCCACATTATCTTTGTATTGCACTATTTCTAAAATACATCAGTAAATGACTGAATAAATGCCTACACATCAGCAAAACCCACTAACTCTCTGCTTAGATACTGTCCTGTGTTATAGAAGTCAGAAAATAGTTTTACTGCAGACTGTGAACAGCCATTTAGTAGATCTTTCTAAATAGAACAAATTATTTTAAAATTATACTTTTCACGTGCAGGCAAGATATAACATCTCTACTGAACTTGTCCCAACTAGTATTGGACATTTTGGACATTTTGCAGGTACTAGGATGTTGAACTTTATCAGGCTACAATATCAATTTTAAATAAACAAATAAATAAATAATTACCACTGCACTGTTAACACAGCAACAAATATACATACCTGGTAAGTAACACTCTTCTTTCCATCATCATTTGTTTGAGGCAAGGTCAGAGGTCCAGAAACTACCCAAACATCCTCAAATCTCTCAGTCAATTCCCGACAATACATTTCCATTCTGGAACATATTTGTCAGATAGGGTAAAGTCAGCTGGGAAAACTTAACATAATAATCTTTGAAACATACTATGAAGGGCAAGATGAACTACTGACAGTTTGGGAGCATTTCTCCAAACTCATGTGACTGACTCGCAAACCAAAGAAGGTTAAACACAGGCCCAAGTCATACTTCCCACTTGTCCCAGGTTCACTTATTTACAGATAGGCATGTGTTTGAAAACAGTATCTGTAGCCTTACCACCTGTCCTGAAAATCTGAGTTCTTTACTTAGTCCCACACTTGGGACTAGAAAGCTACTGTTGATGGTCACTCCGGATTAGTAAAATACTTGTTTTAAACAGCAGGTTGTGGTGTTCTTTCTTTGAAAGGTTTTACCACATTCCTGGATTTGTATGTTCCTCCCCAAGGAATCAATGTCCTGCAACAGACAGCTCTTTCCGTAGCTCAAAGGACTTAGAAAAGTTTCTATGTGCCATTCCCACTAAGTCTACCTTTTTTTTTCTTTAATATAAAACTGTTTAAAAATAAAGTGGTAACTGCAGAAATACCAACATTATTTTTGCTTTCTAAACTAATTGATTCAGTTTACAGCATAAAGTATTTCTGAAAATAAGAAGGTTTCTGGATCATGCCTATTTTACATAAAACAAAAGAATATAGCCCATTTTCGATCTAATCCCCCAAGTGCTGTAGAAATCACATACAGCGAGCACCTGTTGGTCCTTTACTACAGATAGAGTTGCCCTTCACTCAAATGGACAAACAGACCAGAACATGAGACAGACGAGCCCAGCTAACCTGGCTGCCTCTGAAAAGGGGAGGTTTCATGCCCTTCTCTCTCTCACTCCTGTTCCTCATACCTCTCCCTTGGGCCACTTTTAGCACTCTTCATCTGTCAACAACCCTGAACAAAATCAGTCTTTTTTTTTGTGCTGGGTTAGTGAGTTAAATCAGCTCACACAAATCAGAATTAGCAGGAGTGAGCCCCACGAATCAGAATTAGCAGGAATGAGCCCTTTCTTCTTTGGTAATAGTGAGCTGCCATGTGATACACAAAAGCATTGACCACAAGCTAATTTTTTCCCTGCTGTCGTCAGCTTTGCTTCCAAGCAGCTCAGCTCCTCAGGCTGTCTCACGGCATGGCAATACAAACACCACCTGGCACAAGGAAAGAATGGGAATAAATGCAGCTAGGGAGCAAACTGCTTTTGGTGGCAGCAGGGACAGAGATCAGATTACAGCGACCATGAAATTGCACTCAAAATAAGACAGAAAACAACAGTTAAATGTCAGGAAAGAAAGAAGCATGCATGTTGGTGGGAAGAGAATGAGGAATAAATACTAAGGTGCAGTTAGACCACACCACTGAACTATTCTAATAGCTTACTATCAAATAGCTTGCTGAAAGATGCAGTCCTGCTCTCCCCTTTCCTACTGCTCCCCTTGTCTGCCCCAGCTGAACAGTCCTACTCCATCTTCTGTGTTGGCTCTGGCACTCATCTCACCAGTTGATCCAATTTTCAAATCTGGCAGAAACGTAACCAAGCAAAATAAAATGCGAATCAGTTTAACTGTGTTAGCAAATGGAATTGACTCGCCCTAGTCAGGCTAGTACCAGAGCTGGAACTGGGAAAGCAAAAACACATGGCTGGAGGGCGAACACCACTTTAAAAAACAACACATTGTTAAACTGACTAAGCTGTATTGTCTACCTGCACCTCAGAAAACAATTCAAGAAGCAAGCAATTTAAAAAAAAACGAGAAAGGAAGAGAGTACTGAAGTCAGGAAGGGATACAATACATGTGAAACACAGTATCCTTAAAACTATTTATCATTAAACAAGTGACTGACAAAACAAGTGGCACAAATACCTTGTTCATGTATTTAAACTGTGGGGATAGGGTGCTGGGGTTGGGAGAAAGTGGTAACAGCTGCTTAAATTGAGGGGCTGACAGTGCTAGGGGAAATTTTCAAACACTCCCCATGATTTCCTGATTAGGCAGAGATCCCGCTCAAGGGAAATAAAAAGGGTTTCCAACCTTGAATTGGTACAAATGCCTAGCTTTGGTATACGGAAATTTTATGCTCAAATACTGGAGGTATTAAAACAATACCAAAAATATCTCTTAAAATGTTACAGCATTTTATTTGTCTATAAAACAGTATAACCTTACTGAATGCCTCATATGATTTTATATGCATTCTTGTAAAACTGGAAAGTAGCGCGTAGTTGAATGATGATGCATTTTTGATAGACTTTTAGTACAATACCGTACATAAATTTGCTAACCTTCCCTTGAGCGATCCTTGTGAAATTCATCATTTTCCCCTCCTGTTTCTGAGTCGTAACATCCTGTTAAGTCCTATGCAAGAAGCACTGGATGAATGCTACTTTTATTAATGTTTTTCTCTGCTCAAAGGAAGGAAAGAATAAAAATCCTATGTGAATAAAGTTTAAATTTATCAACCACTCACTTCACCTCAAAGGCGATCTAGCCGGCGCTCACAAGGGACAGAGAACCTGCCTGACTGCTACTTGGAAGCCAGCACTCGAAGAAACACCTAAGACCTGAAGTAGTCACAACACAGTGGGGAGCACTCAGTTCTCCAATTCAAAGTGAACTAATGTCCACATACAGAGATGTGAATACTCTCATACTGGAAGCGCTTTTTTGAGGAAAAGATGTTAAAGCAAGATCTAAACCCGTTCCTTGCTTCTACTGAATTTTCCTTAAGGACAGAGATGTTAAGCCTGGTACCTTTACCCACATCAGCCAGAAGAAGTAATTTGATCTATTCTAAATAAATGTCCTCTACAGTTTGATTGAATAAAGAACAAAAGTAGTCATTTTACTGTTTTTGCACTGTAAGGACTGAGCTGCCTTTCATTTCAGAGAAAGTTCCTATGATCTCTACAGATGGCCTATAAAGTGCTCTAGAATACTTGGATGTGAAGAAGCTTTATAAATACAGCATTTTTGATTTATGCCACTGCCTGGTATTTTTCCCTTAGTTTACTTACAAGTAATTTCTCACCTGTTCCAAAATCCAGCATTATTTTCATAATTCTGAGGCACGATGTTAGACAGGTAAAATGTTTCAGCCATAGCTCTCTGCATAGAGAAAGATAATATAATTTCATTCAAACATTTAAGAGCTGAAAACACATTTTAAAAGTTTCTTGATCAGAATCCATTTCTAGTTTAGTCTTAACATTATCAACATAAAAGGTCAGAAAAAACCTAAGTCAGAACATCTACAAAATTATTTTGGATCAAGATGTGCATAACTGAGGTGCAAACCTTGCAAAATTTATCTACTTTTTTTTTTTTTTTGACAGAAACATAGCACAAGAATGTCTTGTTCTAGAGGCACAGGAATTACTATGTCACCCAGTGTCAGTTTTGTAATGTCTTTGGAAGTAACTAGCTACTCTTCTTTTTGAATGGAAAGATGCTTTCACCCATGCTTTTCATTTATATGACTGCCTAACGGCTAGCTTTTTCTTTCCCTTACAAGAAAAGGTTTATTGAAAATATTCATAAATATTTTACAAATACATAACATGCAGGCAATGAAATGATTTATGAGACCATAATGGTCAAATATCTACACATCTGCTTTATTTCATCTTTGAAAAGTGTCATAAACCTCTCTGAACTGAAGCCCACATATCTCCAGATGTGAACGACCTGGTGCTAAAAAACTACGCATATGCAGGGAAATATAGGAGAAAAAATTTCCAAGATCTTAACCCAGAATCTTCATAGGTCCTGTACTTGTCAGTATTTTTCACATAGTACTTCTTCAAAGTGAAGGGGCTGACAGAAGTCCTTAGGATAATGAGCAAACACTACCTGCACTAATTAAACTGTGAAATTAAATTTTTTATAATCCTGTATTTGAATGATTGTATCATCTCACTGCATTTCAAGCCAGGTCCAGGATCTCTCTGCACAGGTAGCTCACCAGCAAAAACTCCCCAGATATCATAAATAAATAACCACAAAGACATTTCGAGTAGAAATAAAACAACTGGTTCTTTCATCCACCACATGCCACTGAGCTGTCACTCTGCCCCACTGCATACTATTCTGCCTGGCAGAAATACAAATTCAAACTACTTCTTAATTGACAAATGGCTGCATTAGGCACATTTCACTAGAGGATCCAATAAATCCAAGGCTGCTTTGTTAGTCAGCCAAGGCATTAGGGCATGCTTTTCTTACAGCTCAAATAAATGGCAGGTGAAGACATTTTATAGACTGAAAGAACTATGGCAAAAGAAGGTTCTAATTTACCTCATGCACATTGCCAGAAAGGAAAAAGCCTTTTAAATCATCCAGGCAATCCCCTTGCCAATACAGAACAGTACTTAACAGCATCTTTGCTTTGCCCAATCCAGCCTTAAACATCTCAGCACCTGTTGGCCAGAATGAAGTCATCATTCCCTGACTCCCTTTCACTGAGCTTCAGAAGACACTTTCGAGGTTTGTTTGGTGAAGGTTATAATCTTCATTTTACAAGTACACAATGTGACATAAAAAAGGCTGAGATGACTTGCTTACCACTATACTGTACAAGATATACTCACATCATCTCTGCCCAACAAGCTGATCTACGTGTGATTTAATGAAGAGAGAGGTATGTCACCAGAGGATGCACCCGATTTATATGCCTGAAGCAGACTGTGAGAGCATACTACAGTGCTCAGTCAGGAATAGACCTTGTAACTCCAAGTCCAAGTCTGTGCATCAATAATGAGATCATGTTCCATCTCAAAACAAACTGCAAAAGGAACACTACACATTACTTTTAAGGGTCTTTTGACCCTTTCCGACTGATAAACACAAATTAAAAAGGAAGAAAAAAAAAAAATCCTACTGTTGAAAATTTGTTATCTCCTGCTGGTGCCATGTGTCCTCGTGACCATCCACTCCCAAGGTAGTCTTCATTGACAGCACTAAACATTAGAGGGATGTTAGGATCTGGTCTGAATTTACAGTGCCTTCGGTCTGCATTGCCTGAGGAATAACACGCTAAATTATTAGGTTACCATTAAACCATCATAACAACCAGACAAAAAGAACTGGTTCTGTCACGTCTTGCCAAATGACCCACGCTTAAGGATTCAACACATTAAACTCAATTGAGTATTTTTTTCCTCAACCATACAAGAGAATTCAACTTAAATATGTGTGCTCCAGTCCTAAATTCTTTCCCACTACATATTAGAAATTCTAACATGCTTACCGTTTTATAGAGAAAAAACCAAAAGCAAAATACATTAATCTTATCAGAAATACAGATAAATATTAAAGGCAAGATTGCTAAAGATATAAACCAGTACAGAATCACTTTTTAGGACAATGAAGATATACAGATCTTCACCAGCTGCAGTTCCATTTTTATGTTTGATCTACTACAAGTAATTCTTCTTTTTCCAAGTCTAGCCTGGAAGTAGAATGAGTGTATCTTGATAAAATTACACTTGGTAAAAGAATAAACCCATTTAAGAGAAAGTCTTAAGTGTTCTGTTCTTCACAGGCAAGGAAATAAGTGCAGAGCTTTCCTGTTCCTTTCCAAGATTCCCCTTCTGTCTTTCCAGATATTTGGGAATTATGCACAAAAATGACTAAGCCTAAGTTTTCTGGAAGACAAAAACTTTTGGGGGGAAGGGTTGTGGGGGGAGCTAACGTAACTGTTGCAGAGATGGCAGCCCATTCTAAGCTGCTGTCTTTGCTGGGGAGACTGTGACTTCTTCCCAGATTTACTGGCCATATACCTGCATTTGTGTCCTTGCACTGTGTAGAGTCCCAGTCAACTCCTTGGAAAAGATGTTACTCTGAGTGGGCTGCAACTTTGAGACCACTTCAACCCAAACACAGACCACTTCCCTGGAAAAGTGATGGCCAGGAGGTACTTGCATGAATTATCCTGGCACTGACAGCCTCCAATAAGACACCATCTTAGGGAATGGCCTGGGACCCAAGAACATCCATAGTTAAGGAAGGTGCTCCAGAAAAGCAGCAGAGGCACGTGCAAGGGCTGACTCAGCTGTCCATGTGCAGTGGGTCAACAGAGCTGGAAAATAACTGGCTTAGAGCACCATCACTGTTGTCCACAATTTTTTTTCCCAAATGACAATATAATTCGAAGTATCTACAGCATACTGAATTTTCTTTATAAAATTCAGGCTGTCATCTTAGGCATAATATCACAGATGCAATATATAGGACCATTATATAGTCTCTTTTCATTTAAGCATGAATCAGGGCCTGTACACACCAGAGAGAATTTTCTCAAACTTGGCACTTCATAAAGCACTTCCTGTTGCAATACAACGTGAGGGGCAATTTTCAGTAGTGATCACTGCTAGTTGTTAAAATTATTCTTTCTTCTATAGCTGACTGTGCATATCCACACAAACTGCATGCACTCTGGTTTTTTTGTCATGTCAATATTATCACTGAGCGCATATGCGCTCTATGCTTCCTTGTGCTGTGTACTGAGAACAAAGTGTGGTACACGCTCTCCACTTGGCAGCTCCCCGAAGAACCCACGAATATGCAAGGACCACAAGGAAGAAGGGAAGGGGTGGAAAATGAGCATGCATGTGGATAATACATCTCTTGGAAACCAGTGCCTGTAAGCAATTTCCTCTTTGCAGACCATCTGTTCATATGCCCATGGAGATGATGTCAAGACAGAGAGGTGGTCAGAGCATCTTTATGCAGCGCAGGTAGAAGGAAGGAGCTTCACTTCTCTTTTCTTTTTTTAGTAAAGCATGTGACGTGATACTTCAACACAGGATTGATGCTTAGGAAGCAACACTGACAAGTTTATCAGTATGCAAAACAACAGAATTCTTATTTTTAAAAAATCATATTTAATCCCACTTTTAAGACAAAGTGTAATTTATCAATTAAATTTGAAAAATGGAAAAATATATCCTCATTTAGTCTCTGTTAACTGCTTTGATAAAAACGGCTAATTTCTTCTGTAGCCAGTTTTGTATCTCTCATTTATACATAAAGCTAATTTCTTTCCACCATGTTTTTTAAACTTTTAAGTTCTTACTTATCAATAAAATAATTTTTTTTACATCACATCCTTTCAAAACTCCAGGACATGGAAGGTTTTTCTGACCTACCCCGAACAACACAGTTCTGCCTCAGATCTGAATTAGAGTAGCTATCAGAAGTAACTCAGAGCTGAATGCCTCAAGATGCTTAATTTCAACTTGCAGGTTAGTTGTATCTGATCATTTCGAAATCATTTTAACAATTTGGCTGTTAAGGCCCACTTGAAAGTAAGCCTGGAATTACTGCTTTCTTCTCAGAAAGAAGTGGAACCAATGATGCTACTTAGGGGTTGGTTATAAATATTTTCAGGATCACGCTTTTAATTTTGAAAGGTAATTTGAAGACAGTGATTAAGATATATTTAGAGGGCTACTGCGTTCATAAAACATTTTACAGTTATACAGTTACCTCCATTACTAATAATTTGCCTTATAAAAACTGAACTAATGCTATAAACTTAATTTATAATGACTGTATACCACTCATATTTCATTCACCACTGACAGTAAAAAATCACTGAGCCTCTGTCTTGCATAAAGAAGAGGGGAGAGAGTATTAGATAATGCACATCAGAAAATACAACAGAACTGCATCAAAGTAAATAATGGCTGCAGTGAGTAGGTAATGCCCTATCTAGCTTTGAACAATTACAACCGTTGATGCCCTTTGCTCCATTTTTATCTCACAAATGGACATACATCTTTTCTTCCCATTCTGAGCAAATCTCTTTAAGACCTGTAGATGAAACAGTCTGGCCACTAAAGGCATTGACTCCACAAGCATTCACACATATGGGGCAGTACCTAAACTGACATAAGTTGGACCACAGAACTAACTACACTAGCTAAGGAAGCAAGAGCAATTTTTATGCACTTGAGCAATAACACTTAACTTTGCAAGTCTGAGTCGGGTAAGGAAACTTTAATTTTCAGCGCTTCATCTTCTCTCCATTCATGTTTAAAAGAGGTAAGTTAAGCTTCCCTCCTGCAACATTACTTAGAGTGTTTACACAGCTATATTGTCTGGTGCTTACCGACTGTTTCATAAATTTGTAACAGAAACTTCTCCCAGAAGGTAGCTCTAGTTCTTCTTCATTCCTCCCTTTCATACTCAGCCCTTGGGCCAAGTATATGTTGCAGGCTTCAGGATGTTGTACGTTCAATACCAGACTAGTCCCACCAAGAGAAAGAATACTGAAGAGGCCTGCCAACCTGCAGTGACAGATCTCTTTTAAACCACTGGCAACATCAGCCTTAATACTGTCACGAAGCTGACATCCACCCAGAGGCCTGCTGCCTACAGCGGGATTGTGAATGTGTGGAAAAATCCATACCTAGAGATCAGTGTAGGATTTTTCTCCCTGCCTGCTCCTGGGTCCACCTTCTGTGAACAGCAAAGCCCATTTTGGGCGTCATAAATGTAAGCAAATAAATACCTACATACCCAGTGTCTTCTGTTTTGAAATATGTTCAATCACCCATCTAGGCACCCGTTTTGCCTGGTCATAAGACAGTGCATGATTTGTGTAACATCTGGTCTCTGTTCCAGCTTCAGGGAATCCATATTTTTCCAGCAGAGACTCTTCTACTGGTTCTAAGGATAACAATAAACAGAAAGCCACCCAAAGATGAAATGTGATCAGAAGCAAGACAGTAAGAAAAGCATCTCGGTGGATGTAAACATACCATATAGGGAACTACCTGAGGTTACTACCACAATTAAGACCTAAAAAAATATTGAGAGCGCTATCCAGTGAAACTCCGTTCTACCAAAAAAGTGCATTTCACCGTGTCCTCACATGAGGAACTCAGCTCTAGGACTAACTCATCCACTCTAATGCCTACACGCATCCACCTAGCAATCACTCTGGGCTGGCCTTCAGAAGAAAAGGTATCAGATATTTAGGGACAAATCAGGCAACAAGGAGTTAGGGACACAGGAGATCAACACACACATTTCACCCTTCAGAGCTGGAAATCACACTCCTCCTCATAAACTGAGATGTACGAGTTAAGCACAAGTGTGAGTCCTGCCCTCACTGTGAATGCTTACACTCTGCTGAATGAATGAAAGCTTCGCTTTGCGATTTTTTTTTTTTTTGCAAACATTTTTCCCTCATGGAGGAATATTTACATCTGTCTTACTGACTTCCTTGTGCTCCAGCCATCTGTTCGACAGCAACTCGCCTTTTTAGAGCCCCTCTTCCCCTGCTTTCCAACACTCCAGTACTTTTAAAGCCTTCGGGCTGCAGAGAAAAACCATTCATTCCCACCAGGCCCTGGTGCTCCCCAAGAGCCCCCTCCCCATGCCTCGCACCCCCACCAGCCCCCATGGCACGTGGGCCAGGGTCTTCCCAAGTGAACAGCCACTACCCGTGCTGGCCTTGTCTCCCCAGGGCAGCGCTCGGGAAGCAATACCTGAAATTTAGTTACTGCCTGACCTGAACTGTGTGTTTAAAAGTAAACATATATTATTACGGGGACGTTACCAGAACACACCGGACAGCTGTTCTCCGCTCCCCACTGCAACACGGGACGTTTGCAGCCATCGTGGCAGCCGCACGAAACCACTTACCTCGCATGTCACCAACGTTTTGGCGTGAGCAGGTGCAGCAAGGGGAAGCTGTGTTTTTAATGCAAGTTACAGCCCAGCATCCCCAAATAACCTCCTTACCCCCCCCCCCCCCCCGCCCGGCGCAGGTACTCGGGGAACTCCCCGCCCTCCCGACCCACTTTGGGCACCCCAGGACGGAGGCAGCGGGGAGAAGGCTGCTCCGAGGGGATGGAGCGGGTTTAGCGGCTGGGGGGGAACGGTCTGTGGGGATCGTGGCCGTGCTGAGGCGCCGCCGCTCCCACCCCGCGGAGCCACGGGGCCGCCGCGCCCCAGCCTCCCACTCTGCCCGCGGCTCTTACCCTCTGGCAAGGCTCGCCCGGGGACCGGCTCCGGCTGGCTTTGGCTGCGGAGGAGCCGCCACGCAGCCCAGCACGACACGGCGGTGCCCGCCGCGGCCCCGCAGACGAAGCCGCCCAGAAAGCGGCGGTGGCGGGGGAAGGCCGCCATGGCGGCGGGCGGAGGCGGGAACGGCGGCGGCAGCGCCGCGCTGTCCGCAGCGCCCCCTGCCGGCCCGCCCGCGGCGGTGCAGGCGCCTGGCAGCCATGGCGGCATCGCCTCAGCGCGGCGGCGACGACAGGCGAGGAAGGAGCGAAGCGGGATTTGCCCGAAAGCTGTGGAAAAGGGAGAACGAAGGTGCGGGGCTCGCCCTCTCGGGGACTACAGGGACCGCCCGGAGAGGGGTGGCTAAACTAGTCCCCAGCCAGCAAGGCCAGGGGCAACGGCCCAGGGCTCCAGCCCCGAAGGATGGTGCGGGGTTGGGTTTAGTCACCTCTTGGTGATTTGACCTCAGGCTTTCTATCAGGAAAAACACACCAGCTGGATTATTACTATTTTTCCCCCACAGGTGCCTGTTAATGTTCATAGTGGCCTGATGTGGGTCCACTGTAAGCATTTCCAGCCCAGCACCAAGCGAGAGGCGTTTTTCCTGAAAAAAAGGACCAGTTTAGCAAAGGAAAATGCCAAAACATGAAGGCTGTGTCGCCACGCCATCACTTTACTGTGGGCAGCTTGCCCAGAGGGAGGTCTGGCCACGCTTCAGTGTGTGGCTGGGGGCATCTTCTTGCCTCACGTTGTGGGGATTACAGAGCTCATTGTGTTGTTATGAGTACAGTGAGCTCAGGCTTTTTTGATTTTTTTTTTAGTATTTTTGCAGGTCCAGTCCCCCTTGCCTCACTGAATCTTGTTTGGTGCTCAGCTGAAACTGGGAAAAAAAAAAAACCAAACAAACCCACGGTGTATGGAAGCTGCATCTCAGCCCCAGGTCCAACGCTCGCCCTGACGGCAGGTACCTCACAGCCACTTCCCCGACCGGGAACCCCACAGCACTTGTGCACGCTGTGTGTTTGCTAACGGCCTCCCTCGACCGAGGAAATATCCAGCCGTCCTTGTCAAGGACCTGGCTGTGCAGTTGCCGTGGGCACATCATGAACAGGGGCATGCTTGTTCATACTGTTCATGGCTCTTACAGCAGCTGTACATACAGCGTAACTTTCACTTCCAGCAACCGTTAAGGTAGTTGCAGGCAAGTTTTTGTAAATCAGGTTGGAACCATTTAGGTGATCACTGTCCCTTGCTCTCTTCTCTGCTCCTCTGCTAGAGCTGGTGGAAAGGAAGGGCAGACACTTCACTGCACGGTCCTGGGATTTAATTCAAACCCCCAGTCGCTGGCAGTTGCAGCTAGTGGCTGGACTTTATTGATACAGCTTAACATGTACGTAATGCTCTATGTGAACAGTTCTTCGCTGGGAATGATAAGCAGCGCTACCACAGTGCTGCAAGAGGCAACACACTTAAAAGTACGCAGCAATTCGAGCTAATTCCCTCTTCCCTTTGGAGGAGTTAGCAAATGATGGGTAGCAGAGGCCTCAGCTATGCCTCTGCAGGGATTTTGTTAGGGATTCTGGATAGCAGAGATGCCATGAAAACACCAAACATTCTCCTATAAAAAAAGAAAGACTCCAGCTAGATGCCAAAGACAATAAAATAACAGTGATTTTTAACGTCGCACCAACAAGAGAAGCAATTATTTGTAATTTACTGTTTATTTTCATATACAAAAAGATAAACTTGAAATAGTTCTTTCTAGTTTTTTTCCTCCTATCTGTTGGGGTGTAGCTGCTTCACACAGGGCAAATACTACATTCATACTGGTTTATTCAGACACCCAGTGCAAAGCTGAAGCAGCAAAACTCCAACTTGGCAGATCTAATTTCAAACTTGAGACTCATTTCTAAAATACCACAGTAAAAAGGAACAAAGATCCACTGCAAATTCATGAACTATGATACAATGTTCTTTCCAAAATGTCTTCATAACTGCAATACAATGGATGTCTGCATTAGGCCATTTTATGTATACATTTTATATATATATACTTTTGCAGAATATATATATATAAAATATATATATATAAAAAATCAGCACACTTCAATCCAAAAGGGGTTACAGCAACGAGCTTAACTCTCTGAATACTTTTTTCTTTAACAGGATACTTTAGTATAACTTTTGTTAACTCAGTAGTACAAGCTATCTCTGTTCTACATTTTTATAGCTACAAGAGTGAAATATAACCTACAACATTTACATTTCACATATCTTGGTATACAAACAGTACTTATTGAATTTGAGCCAAGGACCAAAAGACTCTTTAAAAATTATTTCACCATCTGATAGAGCTTCCTGTAATTTACACTCAGTTTATTCTGCAATCTTCTAAATCATTTACGTAATTTCATAGTTTGAGTTTAAGTCCATTCAAACTGGAAATCCTGGAGAAACAGGTTACTGCAAACTCTTATGTATACTCTATATATACAAGTTAAGTAACACAGCGTAATAAGACTTAGCTATTTATCCTAAAACTGATATACACATATTTCACTACGCTAGACAAGTCTTAGGATTTTTATTTTATTTCTTTAAATAAAGCACAAATTTAGAAGTAGCTGGTAAAACTTACAATAAGATGGTTTAAAATGACAAATGGTTAGGGTGAGATTTCTTTCTGCTGGTGCCAAAACATTTTCTTGTGAGTTTTGTACTATGCTGTGTTGTTTAACTGTATGTGTCTAATGTTACATGCAGAAAGCTCTTTCCACAAGAATTGACATCAAACTGTACTTAAGTCAACTTTACAGTATAAAATTTGTCAAACTTAAGGACAAATGTGAAAATATTAACAGGTGAAAGATCAGGCTTTCAACTCTATCATGAGGATCATGCAGAATTCATAAGCAGATAGTTTGAGCAGATTGACAATGGCATTGTGCGGACTTATGGCATAGAATTGAGGTCAAGAATGTTACTTAGTTTGCAGTAACCACCTCCTTCAATTCTCATCCACCAACAGATTGACTTTTGCATCACGGTTACTCCATTGGAAGGCCAGCAGCATTGCAAAATGCCTCCTTCTGGGAGATTTTAGTACTTTTGTAAATGATTTACCAAAGATAATCATAAACCATCAATAGCCATAGAAACATTTGAGAGTCAAGGAAAAAACGGGGGAAGAGAAACATCTCCTTTTCTTCCTTTAGTAATAGTAAATTAATTACTAACAATTACTTACTAGTAATTAATTAATTGAGTTACTAGTAATAGTAAATTCATTACTATTGGGATGGAAGGCTACTATTTTGTCCAAGTAAAATACAGACCGTAATGTTACGTCAGCTACATGGATACATTTTTTAAAAACAGACATTTGGGAGGGGAATGTGTACAGTAAAATGTTAATGAAAAGAATGGTCTAACTTTTTGTTTTTCCCCAGAAAATATATCTGGAACAGAATTCTCTTCAGGAAAGTACCATTAAGGAGAAGTCGCTGTGGTTGAAGGTCTGCTTTTATGAGAAGGTTCTTGCAAGAAGGTAGTTGGAAAAAGGAAAGGGCCAGACAGGTTCTAGGTCTTGCCAACAAGTTTTTTGCTATCCACAAAGTTGCTGTGGTGCTAAGTTCACCTTCAGGAGCTATGAAATGCTCCAACCTCCTCCTCCTACTCCTCTGTCATGGTTGGATTTTTGGTTTGGGCTGGTTTGGGGTTTTTTTGGGGGGGGTGTTTTAACAGGGATGGCAATGCAGAGATGCCAGTGACTACTGAATTAGTATTTTAATTGACTAGGATGGGTACTGGTTAAACTCCAGTTCCTCAAAACAGTGGAAAAGTTGAATAAAGTATGGCCAATGCCTTCCTTTTCACAAAAACAGAAGCTATGAAGTCTTCCCAGAACATGCTTTAGTTTTGCAATACTAAACCTTACTGGAATGTTGTACACTGAGGGTTTTTTTGTTGTTGTTTTTTAACAACTGGAAAGATTAAGAGGCCTCTCCTTCAAAATGGGCCAAAAAATGCAGAAATAGTGTTTTAATCACATCATCTGCCCCATTAAAATACTGAAATAAAAGGTTAACAAAGGAAGCACTTTTCAGAAAACACTTTCTTGATATGTATCCAGCACAATGCCATTATAGAGCTTCAGAGAAGCCCTTTTGGTTTCAATTGGAAAACAAAAAAGTTTTGCTTTTTTCCTTCAGTCCTTGGGGATCACTTTCCATTTACATATATATATCATATATATACGTGTATATATGTATATGATACATATATATAAACACCCATATATAGCAAGGTTCCTGTTTGTGTATGTTACAATATTGTAGTATCAAGGAGAATCCAGATAGCAACACTGTTTAACATGAGGTTTGAGGTAATTGGTTCTTGAAATACCTGGATCACAGACTGCATCCAGAAATAACAGCTGGGCAATGAAAAGTGTTTTTTCAGACAGAAAAAACTAGTAAAAGAAAAAAAAAAAGCTTACAGCAGTTGCTTTTACATGGAAAAATAAAGGCACAACAGAACAGCATTACATTTCAGAACAGCTGGATGGACATAACACAAGTATGATCTCTTTCTGTGGAAGCGTCCTGACAAAAAGGATTACTGCTTACTTGATAGGTTAGTACTTCAGTCAGGGAACCGAGCGTCACCCTAAAACTAGAGTTTTAAAAAAGAAGTCCCATGTAAGTAAGGGACCAGGTATGTTTAGAAAGTGCTCCAGGAACACACACACACTCGTGGTCCCACAGAATTCGATGGCAAGTCTCCCCCTGGCTTCCACAGGGCCAGGACTTCACCAAGAACACAGATGTAGGACTCGGCAATTACAGAAGCCTGCTCGAAGTCCTTTAAGCGCTAATTTCAAAAGGCACACTGTCAAACCAGCTTCAAGGTAGCACAATGTATTGTTTGGTTTAAAGCTTTTTTCAGTAATTCTTACCCCGCTGACACCATGCTGTTGAAGTTAAGGGAACCAAAAAGACCAGAGTGCATTTTAGGTCCAATGGGAAAAGTTAGCTTAAGTGAAAAGAATACATTTTAAGTCATTTATCTTTAATACTTTTAGAATACCTTGGATTGGTTATGCAAATTTGGAATGCTCTTTTTCTAAGTGGGACTTTGGACATGACAGTGCTCCTTTTCTTTAGTGCCTCTGACCCAGACCATAAAATCTGACGTTGGGAACACAGAGCACATATCTGCGTGTTCTGGTGAAGCCTGATTAGTTGTGTCACTTGAGAGGGAAGGAACTTCTAGGAATTGGTTTTATCAGGACTCTACTGGCAACAGCTCCTTACAGATCATATTGTCAATGCAGCAGACACAGCTGCTATAAACAGATACGTCGGCGAGCGAGATCAGCCTGGCTATTTGGTCTCGGTAAATTCTTAACACCCTGACTTCACAACTCACTGCAGTATCACGGCATATGCCAAAAGACACACGGCTCACACATGGATACTCGCATGAATACATGAAAAAACTCTTCCTGTTTAAACTGAAGATGGTCACAGAAAAGCAGTAAGCATCTTTAGCAGAAGGGATGCGACATGCAAGATAACCTAAACATATACTCGGTGCCATCCTCAAAGCATGTCCAAGTACATCCAAACTTGCTCCTCAAACTGGTTTCAGGCTAAACTTGTTCTATCCTCTAGACTTTGATGTAGTGCACGCTTAATTTAAACATTATATATATATATTTATTTATTTATTTGCTGTGCGTACACAGACCTTTCTCCCTTTTCCCTGAAGAAACATATTAGACATTACAAAAATAATTTGTGGTATAAAAGAATTCTCACACAATGTAGAATTTTTGTTTGTATATGTAACTAAAATATATATATATATATTTTTCCAAAAGTAAAAAAGTCAAAATGTCCTTATTCTCCTCTATTATATAGTCTATTTTATTTACAATGTTACCAAACAATATTCTGTATGTAAAAGTGATAATAGTTTGCGGGACACTTCCTGCTTAGCAACTTCTCAAGCGGAGTGTGGCTTGAAGAGGACTGCAACAACAGCACTGTCACAACATTATCAACCAGCACCTTCCTCTGCAATAAGAGTTTCTCCCATACTGAGCGAAACCAGATCATTCCCCTGCAGAACAGGGCAAGTTCTGACAGTCTGCCTAGAAAGTAGCACACGAGGAATAAAACGTGTGTTCCCCAGTTTCTGTGCTGTGATATTAAGGGGGATCAGGATTCCTAGTGGCAAGGCCTGACCCAGCCAACCTGGAAATACCCACCAGCAACGTTGCACTGAGTGGACCCACGGCTTCTGCTGCTTCTACCGAAACCAATAACAAGTGGGAACAGCAGTGAGTCAGAAGACCCAAGAAAAATGCAGTGGAGTTACTGGGGGGCACTCATGGACCTTCTCTTCGAAACAAACATACACAAAGATCTCAGCATTTCCATAGGTGTAACCTTATCTAGCATAGTATGTTCTGTAAGAGAATTTCAGCTGAAGAACGAGGCAGAATAAAAAGTGGTTTTCTTTTGTCTTCAATAGAGAAAACTTTATGATCAGGACTAGCTAAAATCCTTGATCATAATCTATAAGCCTGCTGCTATTTAACTGATGGTTAGACTGGTTTATAGCCATCTCTTATAACATGCACCTGTATGTCAACATGAGCCACATACAATTTCCAGCCTTGCTGTACTAATGCAATTTCATTAGCAAGTCACAGTGCTCTCATCTCAAAAAAAGCAATTTTAGTTTCTCTGGCATTTCCAGTTTCAAAATGTGAACTCAAACTTCCTCTACCTAGGAAACCAGCCCAGCCTGTGCAATAAATTCATAAAGGGAGTTACACCAGAGAGAGGGGAATCCTGGCTCCTGAAGTCAAGGAGAATTTTTACCCAGGACATTCAAGGTTAATATTCACCTAAGAACTGCCATGCAAGAGAGGAAGGTCAACAACAAAATTCTGCAGCAAAGTATTTGAAGAGCTACTTCTTCTAAGTCTGAATGGCAAGTGAAATGTAGTGCTTGGGAAGTAACGCAAGAGCTGTTGTACCCATCATATTCAAGGGAGTGTTAAGAGGAAAAGAGCCCCAAATGTTTATTACAGCTACACCTATGGACGTGCCCAATTGCTGACTTAGAAAAAGCCTCTGCAGTACTGAACAGAACCAAAATCATGTTGTCAATGAGAGTTCAAATGCTAGATTAGCGTTGAGGAAACTACGTGCTTGACAGCTCAAGTGCTGAAAGACCAGTAAGTTCATCAGAGCTTGTCTTCATTAATAAAATAAATAAATACCAGTTTAAAAGAACAGCTTTAGCTAAACTGGTACAAATTTGTAAATAAACAAAAGTTCAGGATTTCCTTCTCTGCTGCGATAGCAAGACACACATACCTACATACATTTAAATTTGTAACTGAGTACACAGGCAATTTGGAAACTCTTTTTAAAATCAGTTTCTGAATCCTGTTGACAAGATGATCTATAAGGAACCATTACACCAGGGAAGATGTAGTACTTTACAATCAACATTTGGTCAAAGTTTGTACGGTCGTGCAGTTCCCCGCAGTAAGATAAGCTACACGTGAGAATTTTTGTTTATGCTTTCTCAAAAGAGAAGATTTCAGAGACTGTCTAATAGGCTATTAAAATCATATGGCACTTTCAATAAATACTTTAAAGCTTCTTAAAGAAATCAGGATAAAAAAGCAACTGCTGTAATAAGCCTGTTTTAGCCATAATACATAATGCTGAAGGAAAAAATCCAGAACAGCAAACAGATATTAACAGTTAAAAGACAGTACAGCTTTTTTCTTTCTGCAGCAATATGAACTGGCTCCCATTCCCAGGGAAATGGGAGCAAGCCCACCTCGAAACAAGTATTCACTCAATCTTAACTGCTCTACGCTCCACCCCAACCCCTACATCACTTCACTTCTAAAACATAGTCACATTTTAATATAAATCTCAGTGCAGAAATGTATTAAACATGAAAAATACTGATCCTGCAAACCTTTATGACCATGCTTAACATTAAGTGAGTGCCTAATGTCATGACACCAGAAGAGCTACATACACGCTTAATGCTAAGCATAGGTATGTTGCAGCATCGGGCCCAAAGATGCCAACCACCACCAGGGACATCGGCTGGGTCAAAATGGTATCGTTCTGTCTGGTTTTGCCAAGGTGTTCTCAACAGAAGCACATCAAGAAACAGAAACTTCCAAACCTACACACGGAAATACAGTTACATGTGTGTACATACTAATATGCAATATACATTCAGTAACTTGAAAGAATAGGTTAAGACTTTATTCAGATAGACAAATTAAGGCAATTATCTTAATGTCTCTTCAAGATAAAGGACCGTGTCCTCATTTGTGACCTCTAGGTTTTAAAGCTATATTTTTCAAGAAATATATTTCAATTTTCTTTATATTTTCTCCAATTAGTGATTTTGTTTGCTTAATAAATTATATCTGTGCAAGGGTGCACGCTGATAATTTGGCAGTGGCAAGAAGTCCAATTCGTTTATATAATACAGACTTTTTACATTTTCATTACAGGGTGATTAGTTTAGGACTGCATTTTGGCTTAACACAAAGAAAAATTTAGAAGTTCTGGCCATCCAATGGACATAACTTTGTCAGTCTAGCAAGACACAGAATTCATGTTATAGTCAAAGTAAAAAAAATAAAAATAATAATAAAAAAAAAAAAGAAAAAAAAAGATGTACTGTCCTTTCACTAAAACAGACCAAAAAAATAACACAGAATGGAAACAGCCTTCACAAATAAGAGTGAATAATGCCCAGGTACCTTATATAGGCAGTTATTCTACAACTGTATACAGTTATTTACAATGGTGCTTTATAAAACAAAAAAAAAAATGGTAGCACTTCCTAAAAGATTTTGGAACTTTTTTTCTTTTTTTTCTTTTTTTAAAACTCCCTTGTCATAAAAGCCAACTTACATTAAAATATACTTACTACAAGACAACACAACTAACAAAATATATAATAAAACTCATACAAGTAGAAAATTCTGAGGTATTTCTGGTTTGAGGTGGTCTGTGGTCATGAAGTTTTTAATTTTTTTCAGTTTAAACCTCGGAAGCCACGTAACGTGTGTGTGTGTGTGTTTTGTGGTTTTTTTTTTTTTAGTTTTTTTTTTAAACATTGCATGTTTTGCAAATTAAAAAAATATTTCAATGTTGAATCAGCAGCATTAGGAACATTCACTGACTAGAGCGAGTTTATGGCATAATAAGAGTAACGGTATTTTAGAATATGCACCACTTTAAGACAAAAGAGTTTCGTCACAGAGTAAGGAGAAAGCAGCGTCAAAGAAACCAGTTGGAGAGATGCTGCGATAATCACTGCTGCTGCTCAGCTGCCTCTGCAACCTGCAACTGGGCAGTTCATAGGCTTCTCGGATGCTACAGGAGCCATCTACCACCGGTTCAGGTATTTCCGCCCCCCCCAGCCCCAAATTAATAAGGAAAAAATAATAAATTATAGAGCCAGTTTTCACACTTCTTCTCTTTTCACCATCTGCACCAGTAGCTTGGGCTGACAGATAATCAACCCCAAGGCCGAATTTCCTGAACTGACTTGCACTTACAGCGAGATGCAAAAATTTTCCCATCTACCAATATTTTACCAAAGTGCTTCTGAGAACACACTTTCCCACCTCTTCCAATTACACTGCTTAAAAGCGTCCTTCCCATTACTATCTGGAGTCGAAAAATAAAAAGGTAATTATAGTTCTGCTTTGTTCTTTTACCACCCAAGCCCAAGACAGTGGAGGAAGAAAGAACTAGTGCCTTGCTTACAACTATTGGCTCTTTAACTCGGCTTTCTCCGTACACTGCAGCTGTTAATACTCTGCCCAGAAATGTCCTTCCCCTCCTCTAATGGTTACCTGAGAAGTAGCTCCATAGCAAATGATGTTTCCCCAAATGCTGCCAAGTCCAACGTCACTCTCCCCACCCCTATTCTACGCTCCCCCCTTCAATTCTACCATCAAGAATTAACATTCTCCGCCCAGTTACTTTTTTTTCCATGTTACAATGACACCCGTTAGATCCGTAAAAGACACATCTGCTGTTTTTTTTTGAAGCTCACTTCCAAAAAAAAAAAAAAAAAAAAAGGAACTGAACCCAAAACCAAAACAAAATGGGGAAAAAAAATCCTTTTGAGGAAGGTGTATTCTTTATATAACAGTCTTAAGTTTCCTCCACAGTTTGCAGCATTGCGTTTTCTAAGATGGTAGGTGGTTTTCCTTTACGTCACAGATGCTCCGCTCAGAAGACAGACCGATAAAGAGAAACCCAGAAAACTGAATAAAACAAAAACAACTGAAGTGAGTTTGTTGAGGTTCTGAGGTACCTGCACCTTTTCTGCATTCATTAGTCGGCACCTGAATGCTTGCTGAAATGTCCATTTTTTTAATACAGTAGAGCAATGTGCTGGTAAAATTGATCCAATCCAAAAAAATAATAATAATAATAATAACAATAATAATAAAAAGTCAAGATAAAATAGCAGCTGCATTCATGTGTTTGTTGGATTTTTGTGTTTTTGTTTTTTTTTGTGTGGGTTTTTTTTTAAACTTTTTTTTTTTTTAAATCCACTGAGTCTGGAAAGACAAAAGTGAACCAGGACTTAGATACTAGACTCTTTGGGCGGCAAGTCCACGTTGGTGACGGACGTCACGATGGAGACGAGGCAGTCCGAGGTAGTGCCGTTTACGGATTTGCGGATCTGCGCAATGCGCTCCTCGACACAGCCCGCCGAGAGCCGAGCCTCCGCATCGTGGTCCCAGCACTCTTCGATGGTCACACAGAGCTGCGCCAAGCCCTGCGGACAACAAGGGGGAGAAAGCACCTTCAGCAACAACGTCTGCTCCGGGTACCGTCTTTGCAGTGGACGAGGAGGTCCACTTAACACAGCTTAATGCTGTCAAGAAAAACTAAGAAAATTTTCTCCACGGTATGCAAATTATTATGAGATTAGATTTTAAAAATACTTTAAATATGTGTTTTGGGTTTTTTTTAAGCTTTTGGTTTCTAAAGATGTAGGGCTTGGTCACATCCAGCTTTTTTTTTCATAGCCCCAGAAGTACTTTTTTTAATATCAAAATACATCCTGAGATTCAGCAGTTGAAGCTTGAAAAGACAAGACATCAAGTATTACAATTCCCATGATAAAACCCTGAGAGCTGGCAGCACCCTATCAGTTACTACGAAACCCTTGCTTTGTTTGCAATCACTTCTGTAGATATCCCCAAAATAACTAAATTCAACACTGCTGGAAGACCGCAACTCTTATTTGAACGTTCTTTTGAACTGGAACACTCCTCTTTATCTACAACCCGCAGCTCTCCTTGACTTCTAGACAATGAGTCAGTACATCTGAGTTCAGCCAAAACCGTGGCAGTTTGGTCAGAATAGAGGCATTTAGTTTCTTACTGAAGCCCTGTGAGATTTCATCATCTGCTCAGTTTCCCAGTCTGAAAAAAATCACCTCTTTCATTAAAAACACAAGCCTGAAATGATCTACCTCTGGGAAACCCATGCTGCATTTTCCTTTATTGTCTGCTTGCCTTCACGTCTAATTAATTTTTCCTCAAAAAATTGTTCAAGTCTTGCATGCTATCTAGCTTGTGAGGAACGCGTCTCCAATGGTATGGATCGTTTTCTTTTTCTTAACGAAAGGGACTTTATTTTCCATTCTCTCACTATATTAAGGAGTCCTACTAAACCACCACACGCTCCATGTTCAGCACTAGCTGACTTTAATCAGCTGGTTTACTCTCTAAATACGAGGGACAAATGGAAAGCGGAGCATGAAGGCGTTGAGCAATCCCTCATTCCCCAGCACTGACTGTCTCTAGTACTAGGGAGCAGATCCGTGCACCGGGGTGGACTGGTCAGCTTCCCTCTGAAGCTAACGAGCGATGCACAACCACATCCCTCATTCCCATCACACAGGAAAACATTTTCCACCATTAACCAGGAGGGACGTACGGGGTGTTTCAGCCAGTGATCCTTGAACACAGGGCGCATCTTCTTGTGAACCACCACTTCTTGCAGGTCCTCAAGGGATGGGTGCTGACCTATTTCTTCTTCGAAAGGCAGCATGTATTCATCCACTGGACCTAAGGTGCACATGGAGAACCATGTTAGTACAGAAATCTCCTCTGCAGAGAGGAGAAACCTCCGCATCCTCCCCATGCATGAGTGAGCTGCGGCTCCAAAGCAACCTCAACCCACTGCAGCAAACCCTGAAGTTCACATGTCACTGCAGACAAATGTGATTTACATTCCTCCTGCACAATGGACTCTGCTGTCCCCGCTGCTTGTCTGGCCATGCATTTTCCACCTCGTCGAGTTACGAATCCGTACCCTCAGCCGGGCCTCCCGATCCCACCGCTCTCCTTGAGGAGGCTTGCCGAGTAGTCCATGATTTATTTTAACAGAAAGAGCAAATCAGCCCATCCTCCTCACATTTTAACATAGCAATTCAACACACAATAACCTAGACAAAGGTTTCGGCATAAGCATAATTTCATTTTAGGCACTGACTAGCAAGGTCAAGCATACAACACTTGTAATTTCTTGCTTTGTGATCTGGCTTGTTCATAGGTTTGAGTCAGCCCTGACATGCTGGAGCCAGATGCACTTCTCCCAAGTACCAGCTCCTAAGTGCAAAATGATTTCTGAATGCTTTAGTTATACCAGTTATGGCTGCGAACTGCCCTGGGCCATGGGAATGAGACAACTGTTAAGAATCAGTGCAGACGCTGGACGTAGCAATAACTTTTGCTTATTGAAACATCATTTGGCCTTTGGCAACGCGTAGACACTCTCACAAATGGCAGCCCGGCTTAACTGATGGGCTTTCCCAGGGTGCTCCGCAGCATCACTTAAGGTTTCTCAGTAGCAAAGAGTGATCTCTTTCAAGAATGGAGATATTTCAAGAGGGCCTTTCCAGACTAAAATAAAAGAGCTGACCACTTTAGCTGGTCATGAACTGTGATACCAAGAACATGATGTTTAGATACTCTAAAAAAAAAAAAAAAAAAAAAAAAGAAAAAAAATCACTGAAAGAGCTTATCATTATTCTTGTTGACACAATGTCAGTCACTAAACCAAACTGAAACACTCGCTAGAACGGATGGCAAAATAACGCTCATGACCTTCCCTTCCTCTTCCTCCAAGAGGAATCAAGGCTATGAAGAGCTGCACTGGTGGTCTCCAAGCCAAATCATGCTCACCAGCTATCCCACAACTGGAATTGAGTCAAAGCTCTGTTTCTGAAGTTACATTCACTGCCTTTCAGCTCCACACATCAGGACTAGGGTCACTGGTCACTGAAGCCAGCAGATATGATTCTGACCACAGAGATGGAGCAGATCTGTTAAATAAGGTGATGCAATTTAGACAACATCACTTCTTAGCTAAAAGTGCAGATGAGGTTCAGCATTAACACCCCTCATCCCAAAGGAAGCCTTTCCACCAATTTAATGGTGCTGTGTACGACACCTGGAGTATCTTGGCCAGCTGCTGCCTGAGAAGAGTTGGAAGGAGTTCACAAACATGACAGGCAAAAATCCAAGTGGTATCTGGGGGGGCCTCAACAGAGAAAGGTTATTCCTACATCTAACAAAGACCTGCAGAGTGATCTGGGTACCACTGTTTCACCCCACTGTGCTCCCACCTCCTTGCTCCTCCAGCATTTTATCTGGTTAGCTAGGAACTTTTTGAAGGAAACAGCTTCTCTTACCACATACTTATGCAGACATCCTAATTATAATCAAGCTCCTTGGTGCTACTGCAATACTAACAAAAATGTTTGAAGTCCAGGTGAGGCACTATTAATTTATTAACTTGATAGTCAGTCCAGAGCACCCATATCTACACAAGAGGAAAGTAGTTGGAGCAAACAGCCCTGGAGCTACTAGAATGAAATGATTGCTTCCCTGACCAGGGGCAAGATCCTGCAAATGGCGAGGGGTGTCACCAAAGGGCAGATGTGCTATTTGGACAGAAAAAATGCCCCGCATTGCAGCATCATTTTAGGATTAAAAAAACTGAGAAAGGAGATACCATGAAAGTTCACTCTTTTGGATCATTCAGGAGAAAGTGAGATCCTCCAAAGCTGTAGATGGAACAACAAACTCAGCCCACTGCTGAGAGAGAGCTTGATCAGCAAAACTCTAAATTTATGATAGCAGGGAAATGGGCTTGCTGACCCAAGAAGATCCTTTCAGCCCTGTGTTCCTGCTATTTCACCAAGGTGCTTCACTTTGGGCTTTCCATTGAGGCTCCCACGCTGCCCTGCAGAAGTGAGGTGTGACAGCCAAGCCGGAGCTGAGCACAGCTCTTCTCTGGAGCTCAAAGCCTGCCCTGGTCACCCGTAGGAATGCAGAGTGCCACGGACAGCAGCACAGAGCAGGCTCAGGACTAAAGGACATCCACCACCGACGGAGGAATCACCTACTCCTTCTCCCTCTGAGTTCTCAGCCCATTTGCAGTGCAACCAGCGTAGTTAGAAGCACTTTGAGATTTGAACACTACAAAGGTTATTATCTACAGAGAACGACAGCTTATGTTAAAAAACAAGCAAGTGAAAAACAGGTTAGCTGCTTAATAAAAATACACCATTGGTTTGTTTTTTTTTTTTCTGAAACAAAGCCAGGCCCATTCTCTGGACACTAAACCACGCTGAAACAGAGCCCTCCCCAGGGACGAGACAATCTTTATTCTTACCATCAACTGCTCTACATCTGGAGACTAGCTCCCACAACACCAGTCCCATTGCATACATGTCTATTCTCAGGAAGGCGTCTCGCTGGAAGTTGATTGCTCCCTCTAACACTTCGGGAGCCATATACCTCCTTGTTCCCACCTACAGGGAAAAAACACAACTCAAGTTACATTCCAGTTGGGCCCATCAGCCTCCACTGGTTGGAGATGAGTGACAGCTGGTTTCATTAGCCTTAAGGCTACTTCTGCTAAAGTTGCACCTCACTTGAAAAACAAGCAAAAGGGAGCTGTTTTTTCTGACACCGATTCTCATTAAGATCACTTGAGTCTAGATAAGCTACTTGAAGGAAAAAGCCAAAGTGCATAGCTACGTGTGTGATATTCATTCAGTGTACGCTACAGGTCTAATTTAAATGCAGCGCGGCACGGTGAATACGGATGAAATCCTGCCTTCCCTGCGTCCCACCACATCTTGCTCCAGCAGCACACACTGCATGAGAAAATGCTGTCTTTGGAGACACACAGAACACCCTGAGGTCAAGTCAGACTTGCTTATCATAGTCATTGAAAGTTCAATCCCCTTTCACTAAAAAAAAAAAAATAAAATAAAATATATATTAAAAAAAAAGAGTAAAATTGATATATCCTGAAAGGTAGGAAATGGTGTTGGTTTGACAGCCTTGGATTAAAAAAATGTCTCCTGCATCCACAGGAGTAGGAAAGCATGAACCCTGCAAAGTCTACCCTGCCCTGGCTTGCTGTGATCTGTTCGGAAGAGATCCCCTCTTGCTTTGAGGGGATTCAGTCCTCATTATAGTGCCAATCTTCTTGTGTTTAGTCCAGACAGAGCCACACCGAGTTCCTCATGTGGTTGTGGTTATATACATGGCAGAATTATAGCCCATAATATAGAAGAGTGGAGAGCAGAGCAAGGAAAAAACCCCACCTTTTTAACATGGGAATTGAAATGCCTTTAATATTTTCCTTTAGGAAATTCTCATCTGTTCTTGCTGTTACCTGAGGCAGTGGGGACAGGGGGAAGCCAGCATGTGAAAAAGCATGCAAAATACTGGAAAAGCCCCAAAAAAGAGGGCAAAAGTGAGGAAAGCTGCCAGGGGCTAACCCACAAAAGCGTTCACTCCTTCTGAGATAAAGGTAAAAAGGGAGCCTGCATTAGAGATGGGCATTCAAAAAAACCCCAGAGGCACAAGGAGGGGATGCTGGCCTTGCTGTGCCCTGGGCACGAGAGCAGAACAAGGGGCCGCTTGCCACAACGCAAAGGCAGAAAATTAAGAACCCATAAAAACACAGCAAATTGTTTACGCAGCGCAGAGCCACCTCACAAGATCTGCCATTGCTAAAGGTCACCCAAGCAGCCAGCCTGGCTGAATTCTTAAAAATAAATGAATAATTTTAGGAGTATTAATATTTAATACCAAGACAATAAAGAGTCAGCAAGTTGTGTGTTTGAAGGAAGAAGCCACATGCCCCTGGAGCCGCGGGGACTCCACCTGCACAGCGGTCGGGAGGGTCTGAGCACTCTCCCCGCTCACCCAGATCAAAGCAGCTCCTGGAATTTATGCCTGAGCACAAGCTTTTATGGAAAAATACGTATCTCGAAGAGAATTAAATGCGTCTATACAAAATACTCCCCACTCCTGAGGAACTATGGCAAGCTCAACTTTTAAAAATATTATTGCTAAAGATAATGATTACCTGTCCATGAGTGTCCCCTGGAGGTTTCCCAGGTTCAAACCGTACAGCTAGTCCAAAATCGGCTAGCACTGCCGTCAAGTCGTTCTTCAGCAAGACATTTTTACTCTTGAAGTCCCTATGGACAAGCCAAGAAGCAAGTTTGGGAAGGGTTTATTACGGCACGTGTCTAAATCACATTGCAACGCTCCACATTGTAAGTCTATAGGCTTAGCAGCCTCTAGTAAATCAGCTCCTTCCTTCCTTCCCCGGCTGCCCGGCACGGCCAGCACTGGCAAATTCGGCTGCTCCTCGCTGCCCGTGTCCCTAAACCACAATCAAGCAGCCCTGTGCTGCCCAGCACAGAGTCAGCCAAACTCTGTGGTGAATTAACCTCAAAATAAAAGCAAGTAGTGATATGAAGGGGGTGTTTTAATTAGAGCAGGCAGTGTAAGGCATCATTTCTTGCTCTGAGCACCAGCTGCGGACCCCCACCTCTGGGCATTTCTCACATTTCTCGCTCCCAACAACAAAAGCAAGACAGTTAAGGGGATGCATTTACTCCTTATCCTAGTAAGGATGTTTGCTCCTATCTACAAAATTAGATGTTCCTGGAAATTAGCACATGCTCGTGGGACTCTCTTCACCCTGACTACACGCTTCAACAGACTTTTGCCATAGTCATCTATTGCACTTATGTTTTAATTGCCGGATCGATCTTCCCCAGAGAATTCAGAGGGTTGGAAAGCAAGCAGGGAAGGGGGTCAGCCCTCACTCAGACAAGCTGTCAGGATCGGACCGGGCAGCTGACAGGCAGGTGTAAGCATTTGCAGTAGAGATGGTGGGTCTGTGCTTGAAGGTGGCTTTAAGGGGACGTTTGTGTCAGTCCTGTGCTGCAGCGGGATCATTTCAGGGCAGCTCAGGTAAATCTGCAGGGGCTGGAAGGCGGGGGGGTAGGGGAGGTGGAGGAGGGTCACACCAAGATGCCTAGCCAGTCAAGCCCTGTTCCCTGGGCTTCCCGCATTTTCATCTGAAAAGGAATGTTTGGCAATCTAATTAAATTACAGACCTTAGACAGCAGATGGCAATTGTCCGGTATGCTCAGCATTATAATTTCCCTATCATCAATTCACTCGGTGACCCTGCTGATTGCAGGACATTGTAGGCCTGCACAAAATAATTAATGAGGGCAGATACAATTGTTCCGCACTAGAGAGACCTGTCAAAATTCTTTGGAAAGAGAGAAACTGCTGGACCATAGAGAAAGGCTGCTTGCTGCGGCCTCGGATGCCAGAGCACCAGCTCAAAGCACCGCAAGCAAAAACCATCCTGTAGCACCAGCCCCTGATTCTGAGCTTAAAAAATCAGAAGAAAGGATTTTTCCTTTCTGAGCTAAACACAGCATGACGGGCATTTCTGGCTCGAGTATTAAGATGGGGAGAGTGGGTATGAAGTTGGAGAGCATCGTACAGCCAGGGAACCCCAGCAGAAACCAGCCTCCATCACCTCCTCAAGGGGACACATGGGGTTTCTAGGGACACAGTACAGTTTTGCAGAGCCTGCAAAACATTTGTACCCCTCCGTTACAGAGAAAAACACCATTTACCTAATACCTATCATCTTAGAGACTGACTGCTTCCGTGCTATAGCAGTTTCCCCACAGGCTTAGAAAACAGCCATCACCTAATGACATAGATAAACTCCTTTGCTCGGTCAGCATTAGGGGATTATGCCTTCCGGGATGGCACAGATTGTGCACGAGATTTTTGCAAAACGGTGGCTCAATAAGGACCACACAGAAATTATTAGACAGTCTGCCTGAATGATACGTTTCCAAAGTGAAGCAAGATGTAAACTAGTATTATTTTATAGGCATTTGCCGCTGCTGTTCACCCACAGCGCCCTTTGGGCATGCAACAGTTAACTACTACGTCTTGATACGTGATGCAGGGATTTCCCTTTGCGCTTCCTTTTTTTCCCCTATTTCCACACATTTCCCCAATTTTCCATGCTATCCTTCCTTTCACAAACCAACTTGAACTGGCAAGTGTAAGCTGAAATGCAAACATATGCAGGACAGGGAAAAAGACCTGATCCAAGCCATGCCAAGTAGAATTCCCACTAACACCGTATGCATTAGACCATCCTAAAATGGTCACCAATAAAAGAAAGCGTCCTGAAAAGAAAAAAATATCTTTTTCCATGTAATGCTTCAAACTAGAGAATAAGAAAGCGAGCAGACTATGAACAACGGGTGCATTAACTCGATTCAGACACCAGAGATTTTATTTTCAGCTTCCACGTGGGGGCACTTTCGCACCAACAAGCAATCCCATAACCTTAATCCTCCTTGTATTGCCCGGGGCCAGTAAGGAGTTAGCTGAACCCCTGCCCAGCAATGACTCGGGGAGTCCCACCTGGGAACCCCAGCATCTTCGCATGCATTGTGAGAAGCCATTAAAAAAATACCATCTCCCTCCCCACTCCTCGATTTAAAATGTATTTGGTGTTTTCTTTTAAAACAAAAATAAAAGGAAAGGGGTAATCCAAGGGAAATCCCCTGTGTCCTGAAATCCGTCTTCTGTAGGTATGTGCTAAGTTCACACAAATGGTGCATTCTCCATCTTTTATCATTTGCTAAATGGATGGGGACACTAATGAGCACGATCTGTTGCTTTAAAGCCTTTCTAGAGCCTTTCTCTGTTCCCCACCCTCAGGAATTTTCATGTATAAACCACTGCCTTTATTCCACAGGGACAAATGTCAGGGACACAGGGGTCAGCTCCAGGAACAGCACAAAGGCAGCTGCAGGCTCTTTCAACAGCCCCCAGCTCTCAGAAACCTTCAGGTTCGGGGAGGGCGGTTGTTTTGGGGCAGGGACACCCTTGCAAAACCAGGGATTATCTCGCCATACATGAAGACGGCCCCGCTAGATCGGGTACAAATTGCTGCAGCTGGACGTGGGGTTTAAGTCCCTTCTAGATGAAATGCAGTGGGTGGCGGGGGAGTATGGCCACGGATTACGGCGTGTAGCCCGCGTAAATCCCTTCTGGAAAACTCCCCCCTCCTGCCGTGCCACTAGCAAACCAACCGGTAGAGATGCTTTAGTCCAGGGCAAGCAACGTGGGACTTCGGAGAAGGGCTAAAACAAGTACGGTTTCACCCACTGCTTTCTGGGTTCCCGCTGTCCCCACGGCACTGCCACGCAGGTGGGTGGAAGCGTGTGCCAAGAGGTCTCAGAGGCACCGTGGTGCCTGCTCTGGTGTCTCTCATAAGCACCCTGGCACATCTTGGGCACTATAAAACTACAGTGAAAAATATATAGCAGCCATTTTCTGCATTTCTACAGTTTCTCCATTTCTTACCTAATGATCAAAAGCTCTGTGGGAAGACACACAGTGGAGTTATCAGTCTGAAACACTTAGGGAAAAACAGAGTCCAAATCTTGGTACGGCCATAGAAATACAGGATTATAATGTGCTTTATCAAGCACAGTCCTTTAAAAGAGCGGTTCTGCAGCAACCAGATTTCCCTTTCCACTACATGTCAAGAGAAGAGTTGTTGGAAGAGTGAAGCACCTACACTTCAGACATTTGCCATAAAGCACTACCAATCATACTGACTGTTTCACAGACAAGATGCTTACTTGCCCTTAACCATTTCATCTGTGGTTGAAAAACAATCTTGTCTTAGCATAGGGTTTGTTGGGTTAAAAGGCATTTACTTCCTAAAAGCACAATCTCCTCCATTCAACAGCATCATTTCAAAGAGGTTGCAAACATTTGAACACAGCACTTGGATGGCGTCAACGAAAGAGGCCGTACCTGTGTGCTATAGCAGGTTTGTGTCCTTCACCTTTGCACCAAGGGACATCTTCATGAAGGTAGGACAAGCCACGGGCCATTGTTTCTGCAACATGGCAGAGCTCATTCCAGCTGATAATATTGCCCTTCAGGTAATCCGTCAGAGAGCCCTGTGAAACAAGACATCATATGTTCTTAATCGCAGACCCTGCTACATGACAGTTATGCCAACTCATCAGTTTAGAAAATGGTTTTAATGAGTGCTTGAGAAATCTGAACCTTGATTTAACAGGGGGGAAGTAATCACTAGCGACAGTAAAAAAGAAGAAGAAATAAAAAACAGAAGCGTTCATGAGACCTCAGCCCTTGACAGCACAGAAAGTATCTGGATGTCCAAAAAGAGTCCACTAATCTGCCAGGGAATGGGAGGGAGGTAAGGAAGGCACAAACTCATCTCAAAACAGAGCAATTCATCCAACCTCAGAAAGGGGAAAGCCTTCCATGCAAGAAGATGATGCATTGTATCAGCTGGTTGTGGCAATGATTGACTCAGTAGACCTTGGATTAAACAGAGGGATAACGCTGCTGGCTCAACCCCGGATTTGTGCGTGTTTGTTTTATTTTAAGTGTTAGTCATGTTTGCTAACTAAAGCAATCCATGAAACGGGAGATATGCTCCAAGCTTCAAAAGCAAACATGGAGCCCATCTGCAAGGGGCGAGTTGGGACGGCAACGGTCTGCGACACGCGGCTCCCACATGTTCATCTACGCACATTAAGATACGGTGACCACCACGGACGTGAGCTGTAGCCTTTTGTGCCTCTCTCTCTCCTCAAGTCCCACCTTTATTAATCTTATGTTTGTGTAGGAAAGCCTTGAAAGCTAAAGGAAGAGTCTTCGAAGGAGGGGAGCAGGAACACTTCTCCACTACCGAGCCATGGCTCACCAGGGACAAACTGGCTAGATTACAGGGGAGCTTCTGGGAGAATATCAGACACCAAATCCTGCTGCTTCACAACCAGCTGCCTCTGTGCCTTCCCAAAATGTACATGCAATGATACGTTACCTTGTCGTGGAAAGCTGTGATCAGCCAGAGCTCTGTCTCTAGGTTTGTCCCTCTTTTCTCTGCTGCGATAAATTGCAAAAGGTTTTCATGCTTCATGCCAGGAGTATTGAAAATCTCCCTCTCACTCTGCCAAGACTGCTTATCCTAAAGCAGGGAGAAATGCACCATCAAAGATCACGCTTCCCTTTAAAGCAAACAGCTCTTTCGGCTCAGTCAGAGCTGCTCAAGGTCCTCTTAATATCATCCTCCAGCGTTCGGATGTGATGTATCCCTTCAAAATGAGGCTGTTTTCCTAAAGGGTAGATACTGGAGAAAGACTGGAAGTTGCTGTTCTTAGTCTCCCTTCTCCAAAATTATCCTCAGCTATTCCTAAAGCACATGTGGGGGTAGTGGGGAGGAATCCAAACTCAACCTCACTGAGAAATAAGATTTGTCGAGATTTCCTAAGGTTGCTTGCAAGAATAAAGCCTGTGCATACAGCACCCAGATCTGCATTGTAGCTGTAATTGTTATGATTACAAAATCTAATCTAGGCTCTATTGAATATTTACTAGTAGGTCACAGCTGGCTTGGACAGAAGATGTGCAAATCTCCTTTAGCAATGCTATGACAACAAATACAGGGCAAAAAATTAACGAAGAAGGAGACAGCGGAGGAACACGAAGATGCTTCAGTCCTTCTTCTTTCATTTGACTTTTGATTGCTTTACTCTTTCCATCTGCAACTCCTAGAGAGTCAAGTCAGGAGTGTTCAAAGGTTTCCTAGAGCAGAAGACGTGAGCTGACAGAAATGCTGCAGTGCAATTAGCTTTCACAGCGCTGGGGCTGTGCCTTTGTAAGCTGTAAACTGTTTGCTAGGTTCGGGTCCGGATTTACAATCTACCCAGGCAGGACACACAAAGCCGGGGCTTTGATCCTTTGTGTGCACTTTGGGCATCGCAGCTGCACACTGCCTTGCTGGACTTTAACAACACGGACATCTACAGCAAAGTTAAAATACCCTGTAGATCTCAAAATGTGCTTGTTATTGCCCTTCTTGCAACAACTACTACTACAGGAAGCATTTGGTAATGAGATAACATAGAGAAAAGCGTAGGAAGGTCCTTGAACTTTTTCCCCCAGCAGAAGAGTCCAAAAGCATCTTTGTTATGGTCTTAAAAGCACCTCCATCGGCACTTAGAGCATCTCAGCCCCGGTGAGGAAGCCCAGTGAGTGAGAACCTACTGCAATTCCCTTCTCACCTGAATAGGGAAGATTTTCACTGCTACGTAGTCATTCATCAGCTGAGCCTTCCACACACAGCCAAAGCGTCCCCTCGCCTTGATCTCCAAGAGCTGCAGAGGCTTTAGGCCAACCAGGGGAGAAGGGGGTGGTGGGCCGGGGTCCTGCATGAGAGAAAAACATTGTCACCAGCTGAAGCTGGACTGTAAAACAAAGGGAGGGGAAAAATGGAGAGATTGCATATGGGGAAAGCGGCGTAAAGAAGTGACATCTTATTTAATACAAATTATTTAGATGTACCGTTTGCAGCACGAGCAACCCCAAATTCCCTATATTGCTTTGTAGGGTATTTGTAGAGAACATATATAACAATCTACACCTCCAAGGGTCACTTTGTGTGTCAAACTACTGCCTGCCATCCTCTGGCAAAGCCTGAATTCTCCTATGTTTTCAAAGCAAGAGCTATTTTGGGCTGTAAAACATCGATGACCTCAAGGCTACCTCCTGCCAAAAGTAGGAACTTTTTGATCTTTGTGACCCAACAGCCAGCTACACCTAAAACCTCCCACCGCTTTGCACTTCATTAGGTGTGTTTCACATAACCCTAGCAATGGGCAATAAACAGGTCTGTCAGCATCATAAAGATCGTATCTG
This sequence comes from Harpia harpyja, assembly GCF_026419915.1. NCBI lineage: Eukaryota > Metazoa > Chordata > Aves > Accipitriformes > Accipitridae > Harpia > Harpia harpyja. The sequence continues at coordinate 102,554,124 of NC_068940.1, read as the reverse complement.
TTTAAACTCTGCATTTGTCCAGGAGAACAACACAACCCTGCAGGACGTGTGGGGCTGGAGCTCTGTGCTGCTTTCAGATGGGAAATGTTCACAGTATGGGCTGTAGTGGGCAGAGGAGGGAGGGAGAGGTAGCTGCTCGCTCTTCAGAAGGAACCAGAAGGCGCAGGGCACAGCAGAGCCAGCAAGGACCAGTTCCTGATGGCTTTGGGCCATGAGGATGACCTCCTGCATGCATTCTCTAATGGCTCATAAAAACTGAGCTTCAACAGGGAAAGCATCTCCCCTCGCCCCATAAAGCAGGTAGGAACTTTATCATCTCTCTGATCTCTTCTCCACTGCAGTTGGCTGAAATCAGGCAATGGGTTTGAGAGTTTGGAGGGAAGGGTAGCCACCAAGCAGGGCTGTGTAACTCCATCCCTTAGGTATCTTGGACACGGCGATAACCCCGTCTAAACGCATCAGCCTCACAGGGGCTGCAAACACCACCACAGAGGCCAACTGTACCACCAACTTCAAAAAGACAGAGAAGAGAAGTTAGGCCACCCAAAAAGAGTGAAGCAAAAGTGGATGTGAATATATACCGAGCAGCCTCCGTGCCTCTTGTAAGGTCCAAATAAAGGGGAGCGACTCCCTCACCTCATTAATGTCGACATGCCCATAGGGAGGCTTGCGGTGACGGTACATCCAGAAGGCCAAGAGAATGGCCATGGAGAGGACAGCGATGGGGAGCAGCGAGTACACCAGGATGTTGAGCAGGGAGGGCGTTGGCGGCGGCGGCTCATATATGACTGTGAGAAAACAGCAGGGTAAACGAGGGAAACGACCCTTCAGGCATGCAACAGCACTGTCAGCTACACGTCCAGATGCAACCAAACCCCATCCTTCCTTCTACTCCAAAGTTGACAATGCTTAGTGGCATGTCCCATCCCATCCAACAGTATTCACAAGGCTCTGCGGTCTACTTTTTTCCATATGGCTATTAGTAATGGAGTTACAATGGTCCAAACCACACTTTGCAAGCCGAGCCTTCATCTGACCTTTATTTAAGATGGGTATTTCTTGCTGGGATACGTAAAAGCAGAAAATTTCCTCCTCTTAACCCTTCCGAATGTATTAAGCGAGCACGAAATCCCTCACAGCGTTGCTTTGCCTTTTACAGTGATTGACAAGATGTCAAGTTTTTAGTAAAATGCTGCCGGAGCCACAATTAAATGCACTATTCCCACAGTAGTTCTTGTTCCAAATTACATCAGTGCAGTTGAGACACAAACAATGGGAATACTAAATGGAGCCATGTTGCTATGTTGGAGGCAGGGAAGGAAAAAATAGCAAGACTTGCCAAATTAAACAAAAAACTGTGAGAGAAAGAATATTTTCTACTAGGTTGCTACGGGTACATTAACAACAGGAGATAATAAAACCCATGTAAACAATTAAAAACCTAACAGGAAAGCCCAGGAAAATCTGATAATGGTCTACTGGAACATCTCAGTAAATGTAGGTAGTTGATAGCAAAAGAAATCCTCCTAAGGAAAAGATCCATCTGCTTTAATAATTTTTATTGAATGCTACTTTAGCAAGCATACAGCTACAAGAATCATCATTTTTCTATTAGCCTCTGAAGAAGAACCTGCTATTACTTTTCTTCCTTGACGTATATCCACAAACTCTGAAAGCTGACACACACACCCATTCCCTTTCAATTCCCAGACCAACAATATAGCAATCAAATGCAAAAATCCCAGATGCTCATGGTATTTGGAGACCTGTAACCTATGAAAATTAATGAAGGAGGCGTCAAATACCTTTTCAGAGTTTGAGTTTTGATCCATGCTGTATAAATCACTTTGCCCTCTTCCCCTTGTGCTGCATTTTGGTTTGTAATATCCCACTGTGAACATCCACCATAAAGAAAACCTAATCCTTACTGATGGTATCCGAGGTGTTGATGCAACACACTTTACCCACAGAGTGAAACAACCTTAAAAAACTATTCTTAAAGAACCGTAGCAGAAGGATTTCTGGACTTTGTAACCAAAATGGTACTTCATATCCTGTCGGATGCATTTTTTGCTCAACATCCAACAACTCAAAGTCATCACCAACTGGGCCTAGAGGAAGAGACCCCAACTCCCCATCCACCTAGTCACTCACCTTCTGGGCCAGTGACTTCAGGCAAATGGGTAAATTTCTCATTGCAATAGTTGCCCTCGCAGCAGCAGAAAAACACTTGAGGGTTTTCTTCTGTGGCTACGCACTCCTGCCTGCGTCAGGGAGGGACAGACATGGCGAGGAAGGGAAGAGAAAAAAACAAAGTCAGCCAATTCCTGCCTCTTGTCTTTGGGAGCAAACCTGTCCCAAATTGCCTTCTCCACGCGCCTTCTCCTGCTGCTGTGCTGTACAGATCGGCAGTCTCCACTTACAGAAAACAACTTGGCACTCAAATACCCCAGTGGATAGCAAAGACCCTTGAAAAGACCGTAAAGGAAACAAATGCTTCCATATGTACTGAAGGCATTAGATGGCGAGTAATAAATAACAGCCGCTGCCGCTAACTGAATGAGAAGCAGAAAAACAATGGAGAGATGCCTCATTCCCAAGAACAATGTCTTTCCCACAGCCCGTATGTATGCTGTTGGGGCAGAGGAGTATTTGATCATGCAATTAAGGATTGTGCCATAAAGCACATATGATGAGGGCTGAGCTAAGACTGCTCTCAAAGCCTTGAGCATCACTAACTATGCACTAGAAGGGCACCAGACACCAGCAGCAACAGTCCTGCTGCAGGCAGGAGGGAGGCTGCAAGTTTTGGTTTTGTTTTTTTTTAATAAGGTTTAATTTCCAAATGCCATTTCTCTCTCCTTTAAAAAACTTATTCCTGCACAAAAGCCTTTAAGAAAATCAGGTTGCAGCTCTCGTTTTTTGTATTTGCCTGTTATCCAGGTAGCGCTACAGCCTTCTCAGCACTGAGGTTTCCTTCCACACTGTGCAAGGCGTTAGGGGACTTTCACAGATCAGACCAACTCCACTTCCACACATCCTCCCTCTCCCACAGATCAATGCCAAAAGAGACATGCAGTGATTTTCGCAGTGCTCTAGGAGTCATTTCCTTCTCTTTCTTAAATGCCTGCTTCCCTTCCCTGCCACCTTTTGCTACGTTACCCTCTGCTTTTGGTTATTAGGGTTGCAGAGCTGCTCTCCACAGAGAACTGTACCAAACTATTTCCTGAAGCCCAGCTAAATTATATGCATAACTTCCTTCCTTCGACCACTCGGAGGAAGTAGCAAAACAATCATATGTGTTTGACATTATTACTCATTTATGAACCCATGCCAAGCCTCCCTTTCTGTGGTATCACTGACATACTGCCACAAGAAGAATGGAAAGGGCTCTCTTCAATCATAACGCCGGGTAGTTTTCAGTGCTTTATTCCTTTTGGGGGAAAAAAGTGGCTATAGCCAAAATGTCTCCTGCAATGTCTCAGCTGGGAAGCACTTGGTTTGTTTTTCAGGCTTTTACTTTTTTTAAACTTCAAAGAAAAAAAGCAGCTATTTGACTTATTCAAATGAACAAAGATGTTTCAACAAGTTAAGCAATGTTTCCAGATGCTTTTTCGTAAAATCAGATAACAAGCCCTTTGGATTTAACAGCATCAGTATTGGAGTCTTCAAGAGAAAACACATCCTTTGCTAAATCTGTTGGTTAAGAAATCAAGCTAATGAGTGAAAACAGCCTGCTCCACATCTGCAATTCATTATCCCTGTCTTTGAGTTGGTGTGCGCTCAGGGCAGCCATCCAGGTACATATGACATGTTATACTTAGCAAATATTACAAATGAGACAGTGGAAGAGAACGACACATTTTTCTATGGCAGCGAGGGCATGTTTCGTAGCGGTTCACGTGCTCTTCAAGGGAATGTGAACACGACCTCTCCGGTGGGGCTGTGTAAATAAATGAAGAGCACACAAGTCGATTTTTCAACACTACCTTTTTCCTATAACCTTAAACATACATGTGCCACGTTCTTGTTTCCTTAAGATAAAAAACAGAGTAAGGAGCCATCACCCTCAGTGTCCTAACCCCTGCATTCCTGAATTTTTCACCTTCCAGCGACAAGGAGGCAGCGCTTGGCACGTACCAGCACGTGCTGCCTCTGCTCCGAGAGGAGCTGCAGCCCGGCAGAATAGGACCGTGTCCTGCATCCAGGGGACACTTTTGCAGATAGAGGTACAGGTGCATCTCCTGAGGCTGCACCCAGGAGCTTGGCATCCAAAGGTAATGAAGACAGACAAAAAGGGTGTCAGCACAGCACCGTAGATCAAAAAATCACCTTTTTAGCCATTTTTGCCACCTTGGGATGCAACACTACCTGCATGAAAGACAGCTGAGGGCATTCAAGGGAAGGAAAGAAAAAAAAAAAGACTGCATTTAAACAGCCTTTATTTAATTAAAGCTAACCTTTATTTCAAATGTTGCTTTCAACACTTGTACTGTTTGTTAATTCTCAGAAGATCTTTTAGCTTTGCCCTGGAACTGCGGCTTTGAAGAATCAGGCTGCAGGATAATGGATGCTCAACCCCGGGGCTGCAAAAAGGCTTGTGAGGAGCCCTGGAAACTTTTTATCACTGTAACAGAGCAACATATTATGACAAAGTTTAAGAACCACTACATCCCTGCATAGAGACACTCAGTGACAATACAAGTGTCACTGTATACGAGAGCAGGCACTGAAAGGAGAAATCTGTTTACAGTAAACACTTCTGCTTGGAAGTAGGAAACTAGAGCGACCTTCTATTCTCAGAAGGATCGGCATTAAGATGACTAATGGGCCAAGGAGGATTGATTTATCAGGAAAGAATAAAAATTTAACTATATATAGAGCTTGACTGCGCAACTGGCAAGGGAATAGGTGTGGTGGGAAAGTAACCCCAGCGCTAATAATAGAAGGAAGATGAGGAACAACTCACAGTCAGGACAAGATAACGGGCACAAAAGCAGGGATAGTGTACAGCACCGAAGGGAGAAAACTCTCCAGCCATGGGACAAATCCAGTCCCAGCTTAAGCCCCACAGCTTAGGACCTGATATCCTAAAAAACTTTTGGAATGAGAAGCTACAAAGATGCGCAGCTGAGAATTGCGCAAAGGTGAGATCAACCTACATTGGTGTTATATAAAGGCAAATCCTTGAATTTTATGTTCTGTTAATCCTTCTTGAAAAAGGTTGGGTTTGGGTTGGTTGGTTGGTCATTGGGATTTTTTTAACAGAAACATTGAGTCTAGAGCTACAGAACATTGTCCTTTTAAACTGTGAAAAGTTCAGAGGGCTATTTTCTTAAGCTGTAGTTCTTTCCCCTCTGTAGAATTGCATCAAGGGAAATGAGAAAAGACTAGTTTATTTTCCCAGCTATTTAATGAGGCTGGAGCCTTCGTACTACAAAACCTCGCTCCTTTTCAGCTCGCTGCAGGCAGTGACACACAAACACGCGTATTGCTTTTGCTCCCCCACTCTTTCTCCTGGCCTCTCAACTCAGCCGAAGAACAGTGAAACTTTTTGCAACATCACAAATGCCAGAATATCTCTACCTCTAACCATCCCCAGACACCTGTGCTTTTCTACAGAGCTCCAAATGATTCCAAGTTTTCCTTTGTATCGCCAAATGCTCTTGGAAAAACATATTGCTCGTTATTTGATGGTACAGGACACGTTTTTCAATGCATGCCAAAATTATCAAAGCTTTGCTAAGGAAAAAAAAACCAAACCCACAACAAAAAACCCTAAAAGTGCCTTTTGCAGCTTCTATTTAGAAAGTCAAGGCAGATAAGTGACAATTCGAAGCGCTGCACTAGCAACCGAAGTAATTACAGGGGATGAATGGGCCAATTGACTTGGACTTACTTTCTTTTCCTCGATGCAAAAATCGTGAGCCTTTGCACTTAGAGAAGCAATTAAACCTACATTCAGAAAAACCAGTTAGGCTATTACCTGTCATAACAGTTGAAGTCGTCTAACCAGCAGCCTTTCTTCACCAGCTCGATGGAGCCTGAGTTGTTTCTCCAGGAGGCGTAGCAGTGGAGCCGCTTGTCCTTCTCTCCCTCGCAGCGCTCCACGCCGCTCTGGTTGGTCTTCTCCAACTCCCAGTTGGCGTTGTAGTAAATGCATTCCCTTGTCTCAGCCTCCCCATGGCCCGGTCCTGAAGCAAAATTCAAACCCCAAGTACGTTCAAGCAAAATCAGGAACAGATCCCGGGAGACATATCTCCACGTGGCTATGCTTTAGGTGATGCATACGTTTGCCTCCCCGGGAGCTAAACAGCTCATCGATGTGAGCTTCAGCATGGTGCGGAGGGTTATTCTCCCTTGCTGGTGTGAGGTGGGGAACGGAGAGGTCAGGTTTGTCTAGGTTCACAACAGGAGTTCATAGTGAAGTCAAGAGCCCAGCTGAGACCCCCCTCAGGTTTCGTCTGGCCAGTGCTTCACCCACAGGACCCTAACAGAGGGATGTACAAGGCAACCTATACACAGTATTTTCTAACCACAGAAACCCTGGTTAGGAAACACAGCCTTCCAGGGTGCTACCTGCCGCTTGCTGGGATGTCACACACTGGATTTACTCTCCCTCTCCACTGCTATTTTGGGAAACACAACCTAAAAATAAATGGTTTCTTATGCGGGTAGGATGTAACTGAGACTAGATAATATTCATCCTGCAGAGAAGGGCCAGACCAGTGCCTATTCCTCACTTAGAACCCAGTTCAGGCTTATTTGGATAAGTCTCTATATGATACAGTGCCATGTTTTTAGCTGCAGTTGACACAGCTCATGCTGCCTCTCCACGCAAGACCTTCAGCAAAAAGCAACTCTGTTCCCAAACAACTCTGGCCACCCAAATGGACATTTGGCCACCACAAACAAAGGAGTCTCTGTAGTCTGTGGGTCTTTCCCCTCTTAGAGCCTTGTACCAAAGGACCGAGGAGTTCCTACTGCCCCAAGTAAAACGATTCCCCCATAGCCACCATGGCATAGAACTGAAACTTGATTATCGACACGTCTATTAAAAATGGAGTCAAGTAAGGGAACACTGGTATCTGCAGGTGACCTGTTTTGTCCTAAGCCTCATAAATCCTCTTCATTTAGAACTATTCTGCTTTGTGGCATTTTGAGGATTAGTTTAAAATGAGAAGAATGAAACAAACATGACATGTAAGCAGACAACTAGAAAAGGCACCATGAAGCTCGTGATTTAGTAAATCCTGAGACGCCGTGCAGCCATCTCTCTTTGGGATTACCCAACCTAAGGCAAGGTCAGACCTGGCCATTATTTTGATGGATTGCAATCATGGAAAACATAGGTATCCCAATAAAATGTGTTGACAACTGGGTAGAAAACACAAATGGGTCCCGCAGGATGGTGAAATGAAAGTGCTGCACTCCCAGAATAGCCAGACCTTTACAAAGTGCAGAACTAAGTTTCTGGCTGGAAAATTTTGCAGTGCTTTCATGACTCTATCTTCTCCAAAGACCATGCAACCTTTAACGTCGAGATTAAGGCAGTCAAGGCCATGTCTGGACAATCTAAATGCAACCCAACCTGTGATTCCCACTCAACACGGCAAACCAGCCAGTTCTAAAAAGTGTCTACAAGGTGATGCAATTCAGTCCTCATAAGACACCAAGCAGCGAGTGGCTTACAGCCAGCAGAGAAAACACCCAGCCTGGGCACAGGCACCGGCTCCAGGTCTCGGATACCTTCTGTAGGTTCATCATTTCCATACCTGAACACCCATCCACTACTGATGTAAGTACCCTCACAACACCCAGCCAGAGAAGGGAGTGTTACTTCCAGCTGAAGATTCAACACACCAAGTTTAAACGATTTGTCCTACGTGATGCCAGGGGGAGCCTGACCTGCCTTTCCACAGCCTGCAACTCCTCAAGTTGCCAAGTCTCCAAGCTGCTACCTGGTGGCAGGCTTCACCTCCAATTTTGCAGTGCATGGAGAGCCCTTTAGAGATGGCACTTGAGCTAGAGATTGCATTCAAGCTATTCAATGTAGCCTCATCTGCTGCAAGGAATCAACCTTCTGCTGCCAACAGGTGTCAAGCAAGGAGTGCAGATGACCTTGCACAGAGCAGAACTGCAAGAAGGTTGCAGGAGAAACCATGGTTTCTGCACAAGCTAGGGGTGATGTGTCCAACCTGCTCCTGATACTGACACCTGGACTCAGTGGTGGGTAATTTTCATGGTACGGAGCAAACTCATCAGCCTAGGAAGATGTCTTTGCAAGCTGAAGAGGTGTTCAATCCTTCAGTAACTTTTTGGGGGGAAGAATGTTTAATCTGCATCGTGGGAGAGACTGCAAGGGAGGAGGGGTATGAGAAAGTCATAAAGCTGACTTCTGAAACTGGAAATTATATTCAAAGCACACACGAACAAGAGCTCAATTTCAATAGCACCTGCAGGTTTTATCGGCACTTGCAAAGCTCCATCTGAGTTTTCCTCTGACAAGTTGCTTACTATAATAAAAACAACCTACCAATATCCCTCAACACAGAATACTGTCAATATTGACACTCCTTGTTAAAGCCTTGATATTTGTTCTCTTGATACTTACACCACGCTTTGTTAGGGCAGATTAAGCATCTTTTTTTTTTTGCTAAATACTGCTTAAATCAGCAGGAAAGCAAAGGAGCATTGTCTTGTGTGCAGGAAGGGTGATATCTTTTTATTTATAAAAGAATAAGTAAATATCTGAGCTTCATTATAATATTACACACGGCTTCCAGCTGATACCTAATACTCACTATCACCTTCTGGTCCAGTCCTTGAAATACATTTTGTAATATCATTTCCATCATCCCAAACAAAATCCCCAGATGGAAATTTCCTCCCCCTCCCCAACTCCATCTCCCAGAAAGCAGGAAGGTTTAATGAACCATTTGCCTGGGAAACAGCCCCAAAATCTAATCCTGGCTCAGCCACCTCCGTCTGTAACCTCGAGCAATATTGTGTAGCCTCTGTTTTCTCCACCTGCAACAAGGGCCAATGCAATGCACAAAGCTGCAGTGAGATTTGATGCTTCCACTGTGCTTTGAAAAGGGAATGTTAAAAAGATGTGAAGCAGGAGCTGTATCGGCTCTGGGACCAGCAAACCGAATCTGCTAAATCCTGTGCTGAGCGCAGGCTCCCTTCCCCCAAGACAGTCGTCTTTTCTGGAACAAGTTTCAGCTGAAGACTAAGATCTGCTTGCAAACACACAAACCCAACTCGGCAAACAGCAACCGCGCCAGGAGAAAGGCCTTTCTCAGTTTTTCCCCTGCTGTCAAAGTTTAGATGAATTGAATAAAAGCATGTATAAAGTTTTGGATGACTAAATACGTGCATGTTTTCCTTAAAACAGCTCCAAAGGATGCTTGCATTAAGGAGACACTTTAAAACCCTGTGTGTTTGCTACTTGCTTTCAGATCTTTTTAAAAAGCTGTTTGGTAAGGATCCTCATCCCACTGGGCACTCAGGACTGCAAGAAACCCTCCTGTTTGTGCCCAAGATGGTCTCAGCAGGAAGGGGCACAGCTCCAGGACTGGGTGTTAATCTACCTGCTGCTTTAGCTCATCAAGAAACACTCGCTCCTTGCTCTGTAATGGATCACACAGAGACCAAAGTTTGTAGCTAACTGCCTTCTCTGCGCTCACTGCATTAAAACCCTCAACTGAATGGAGGAAGGGGGAACTGAAACAGGGTTTTGTCTCTCTGAGGGAGAACGGTGGGGTGGTGGTGACTAAGAGGAGGAAATCTGAGCTCCTGCATCTCCAGGAAGCCATGTAGTTCTTCCTGCCTCTTCTTTCCCCCTTGGGCAATGGGTACGGAAGTGCCCATTCCCCCAAGGCCACCGGAGTTCTGTAAGAAACATCGAGCTGGACACTTCTGCAGAGCAACGCAGGTGGAAGAGGCACAGATCGACCACGTCCTGCTTCTCATTTCAAGTTGCAAGAAAAATTGGAGGGTATTGCCCCAAAATGGGTGCAGGAAGCACTTGTCTCCTTCCACCGGACACAGCTGATGCATTAGCGCAACGAGGGTTGGGTTGGACTTGAGTGGGCTTCCCTCAACACCCAGCAGCACAACCTGGCTCAAGGGAGGTGCTGAACCAAACCTCAGCAGCTGAGGGAAGGGACAAGATTAATTTTGGCAACAAAAAGCTTTCCCTGAAACAGAAGCCTTTGGGTGCAGTCACAAACCACAGCTTGAGATGGACTAATGGGGCTGCGTCCCCCCAGTCCTGCCCTTCCATCACCACGATGCTCTTGCTGTCTCCCTCATGCCAGCATTGGCACATGGCAGGAAAGCTCCTGACCTCCTTCATTTGGTGGCACTGCCTGGTAAGGACATACATGCTTAGCTTTTGGCAGAAAGTCAACAGGACTTGGGCGTAACAAGATATAAAATATTTGTTAAGCAAGTGTTGGAAGGCTGCTGTCGGAACTTGGTTTAATTCATTGGGCCCCCGTTCCCCTCCCACCTAAGCCAACTCCACCAGCCACAAAACAAAAGTTGGAAAAAAAAAAAAAAAAAGCTACTTCCCACCCAGCGGGGACTCCCATCAGGTACATGCAAGAGGTACAAACACAGGTGGAATCTGCTGGCCCCTGCCACTCGTATGCATTTTGTAGAGATGTTTCAACCATGTCTGCAGAAACTACCGCAGGCAGAACCGCCTCGCTGCATAGGCAGCGCTTTGCAGAAAATGCTGAGCAAGCAAACCAGGAGCATGCACATCAGGCAGGAGTGTGGCATCTCCAGCAGCGCAGCCTGCTATCAGCCCCAGTTCCCTCCATGGAAAAGAGCCTCGTGTCAGCAGCTGGGTGAAAATAATAAACATTTCAATACCACAATCCACAAATAGTCATTTAAGGAATAAATTCTGAAGTCCTGCTTGAAATTGAAGTCTAAGTAAGAATTAGGCTTTGCAGGAGCAGATGGGTTTCTGGCATCCCACTGCATCCACCCAGCACTTCAGGGATGACGCAGCGTGGCTTCTCCCAACACCTTCCTCGAACCGAAGCTGCACACAAATACCTTTACACAAAACACCACCAAGCCCAAATAACTCCCAACACATCATGAAGGCAGAGGGAGGCTACCCACCACCCCCTGTTTTTGGGGTGGAAGTCAACTTTTTTACTCCAGTCCTGAAAAACTATCATTACACCGATTCCCTTGGGTCAATTTTCTGCTCCAGGTGACTGAAGCATCACCAGGACTTTGCTGAGCAAGACCCACAGCACCTACCAAGGCATGTAATGATGGCAAGAGCAGTTGAAACACCGTGCAACATGGGAAGACCTCTCTCCTCTACTTAGGAGTCGCAAGGCACAGAGGGAGCTCATTAAAAAGGGTCCTCTTGAACTGAAGGACTTCAGCCTGCTGAGGCATGGGACCTTGTTGCTGATCTGAGACTAAACTCTGCTCTCCTAATTTGGAGCTGCTGACAGATCACCGAGGCTGTGTCATTATCCAACAGCTGCTAAATTATAGCCAAGATCCAGTGTAGCAACTCTGGGCCTAGGTGTTAGCAGTTGCTGGGCTCCTAACTCATAATTAGATACATGGGGAATATCTTCCCCAAGGCTGAAGGCTGCTATAAATCTCAGCTCTTTATCTCTGCCTGTCCCCTTTTTAAAACCTAAAATGAAAGTATATACGAAAAGATGGGATGTGTCAAAATAGTCTGCATAAACACTGAGTGATTTACCAGACAGTCTGTTTGCCTAACTGTCAAAACCACCGGGCTTTATATATGAAACTGTGTATGGAACTGAAGTTATTTGCAAACACTTAGTTATGTCCCTATATAGCTATTTGTACATGTAATTTTATAATATAAAATGACAGAGATTGTACACTGAATTGGGGTAATTGCCCTCTAATTTGGAGGGTAATTGCATGTAGCAATTAAGCAACTGCGGATGCATTCTTGCATGTGTGATTATGAAAGTCGGGCCCTTTGTTTGAGGTTTGGGTTTGTTTTCAAGAGCTATCCCTCAAACCGCAGCATAGTTGAGCAGAGCTGGGAAATAAGAGGCTGTTGGGCGCTTACCTTGCAGCCCAGCATCTGCTGGGATGAGCCACTTCAGTGCCAGCTCAGCCCGCTCCTTCCCATTGCTCAGCGCCTGCCGGGATGCTAAACCGGCCACCTCTGAACCCGGGACTGAATTTTGGCACAACCTTCAGTGGGGGAACCACGATCTACGCACGCGTAGAGCACGCTGGGAGGCACTGGTGGGGAGGGAAAGGCAGGGAAAGAGGGCTGCTGCCCCGCAGCTCTTCCTCTCCCAGATACCTGCCCAGGAGTTATGCGCAGGGCTGCAAATTAAAGAAATTCAAATAGTTGATGCTAGCACTTCAGATCCCAACATCAAGCCGGAGGAGGGCTTGTAAGGGAGAAAGTTTGGAAAATGTTGCTCTGGAGAGACCACCCAGTTGCATCTCTACAGAGCCGATAATGAATCTGCAATTAGGAAGTGTTGCTCCAGCACTTATTCCCCAAGCGGGGTGATTTCATTCCTGCTGTACTTAAATAATAGCGTCTAAATACGTTTTTAGGCAAAGCATCAAACTAGCGATGACATCTGTGGTTAAGTACATAACTGTACACAAGGATTTAAAGACTCCCCTGTTCTTTCACACAAGCCTTGAAACGGCAGAGCCCCATGGAACAGAAACAAGCCCTTAACTCTGCAGAGCCCCTTTTTCAAGCCAAACCTTCAAGACCCGCTCTGGAGACCTCCATGGCCAGCACGTGCCCAGGCACAGAGCGATCAAACACTCGAGGCTTGCCCCTTCCAGATGGCTGGATGCAGGGATGGGCACTGCCCTGGCCAATTGAAAAAAACCTGGTAAAGCATTGACTATTGCAAAATATTTTGATTCTTAAGCCAGATCAGGTAAAACTGGGCCCGTGCAACACCGAGAACAGCAAGAGTGTACCGCCAAGGGAAGATATTACTTTGAATTTTGTTTTCTGTCAATACATTTGGCATATCCCACGATAAAAGAGCTCTAAGTTTTCTAGTCAATCAATGGCTGTTAATCTATTATCTCAGCATATATTGCCATGGTAACCTGCAATGATGCCATTGACAACCAGTCTCAAAAGGACAGGAGGCTTTAAGTCATTTTCTTTTAAAATTAAAAAAGGAACTTTAATATTAAGAAATACATCCTCCCTGCTCACCAGGGATGACAACTCAGGGCTTCTATATTCACACCATGACTCACGCTTCACAGCTTCCACGGACATCTGTGTAGCAATCCCCCCCCCCCATATATCTCTTTTTTAACTTGGGCTTAAGTCAGTAAAAGATAACAAGGATATTATTCAAAAGAATTAGATCTTTATTAGAATTTTCCCCCAAACTGCTAGTAAAACCTGTTTTGTAAAATATAGGGAGCATGTTTTAAGAGTCATTACTACCAGCTCGGGGCAAGGATGCAATAAAGGTTTAATTCTTCTGAATAATTTCCCTGGTATTTTAAGTGGAACAGGGTGGATAGAAGAAGGATCTGGAGAAGGACATGCAGCAACCCAGCTCCTTACAAATCCATAAAACCAGGCAAATTCCTGTTTAGGGAAGACAGAGCAGAGTGAGATGACAATGTTATTCGATTTAGTGAAATCCTGAGTGTGCACACACACACGCACGCATGCACAGAGCTGATGAGATTAATCTCTTGGCCCAAAGGGGAGGATCATTCAGGAAAAGGTTTAGTAAATCATTCCTCTGGCCAGGCAGAGCGATCCAAGGAGGTTTGGCCAGGTCACCGGCTGGACTGGCGTGCGGCAGGACAGAAACCTTGCCAGCAGTTAATCAATTTTTGGAAGCAGTGCATTTTTTACTCAAACTCAGCCGGTCATTTCTATATTTTATTTAAAGAAGAGATCATTTTAGTTATCCATTAGAAAAATCCTATTTTGTAGCATTTCAGTTAAGGACAAAGCCAAAATGTAATTAGATTTCTCCCTTCGCATCACTAACTGTATCTGTGTCCCCAAAAAAAGGTTTTAGTTCTTTAATAAAACCATCAGGGAGATCAATCAAAAGCATTTAATGCCGTGGTGCTTCTGCAGTTCATGTTTAAATGCACTTTGGGTCACAAATGAGGCAATTTGGACAGCAGAGCTCAAACCGGATTAGTAATAATGCACAAAAAAAGGCCTAATTTCTTCTTCTTTTTTTTTTTAATACAGATACACACTCCTCCGCTACACCCAAGAGGATAAAAACAAAATCAAGTCAGCCTTGATGAACAGAAAGTTATGCATCCAAAAAGGGCCCCACGACCGACTGCCTGCCTGCATGCGGCGCGGGGTGGAGGAGAACACGTGAAGCTGCAGATCGCCCATCCAAACTGCCCGAGATGCTGAGCTGCTGTCTCTATCCCTGTGTGACTGTCCCCAAGGATGCCACCTCGCGCAGGACCTCTGCCACAAGCATGGCAGGTGAATGCCAGCCGCTCTCCTCCATCCACCCTGATCTTTAGGAGACACCTCCTGCCTTCCTTTGCACCCCTACACCAAGAAAACGCCTTGCTCCGTATAGGATTTCCGTAGAGAAGAGGTGTTTTCCCCCCAGACCACGAGTTTTCAAACAAGCATATAGTTATTGAGATTATTTTTTTTCTTAAATTTGAGGTGTGCATTTATAAAAGCATTAAGCAGACCGTTTATTTGGCTTGTAACAGCAATGACTACTCTCTGGCATGAAAAATGGACCCTTGTGGGCTAAGCACGGTGCAAATAAGCTACTAAGAAGGTTTTCTTAGCTCCCAAACTTTGCAGCCTCAGTGACAGAAAATATTAGAGTTTAATTACAAGATTAAGATATTTCCAACTGTACTCCTAAAAATCAAACAGAGGGCAGATTTTGACCAGATGCCACAAATTACTAAGTAAAATATGCAGCAAATTCTGAAATGACATTTAAAACATAATCATTTGTTCTCTCTCATTCTCCTCGGGAGCCAGCATGAGGTCTCCAAAGAGCATGGGAGGAGGAAGTGAAATCACGTATGTTCGTAAATATTTTCCCCCCACACAGCGAAGTTCTGAAAAGCTTTCAAAGCAAGCCTGCAAAAGAAATTTCCTTCCAGGCAAAGGGATGAGGATACGGGAGCATCTCCTTGTGGAGCGCAGAGATTTAAGGAACAGCAATAACCATGTGGCAATACCTTTCTCAGCTCTTTCATGTGTGCCTGCTCCATCCCACCGTCCTCATCCTGCCGTGCCGCTGCCACCAGCAGAAATGCCTTTCAGAGCTCCTGATTTCTAAGCTCTTCTCCAGGGAGAGACTGATGTGTGTCTAACACACCACAGCACACCTGGCAAGCCACAGAGAGCTTCGGTACCCAAAAAGCAGCACCTCAATTCATAATCTACATGTGGTCCTCTGAGATTTATCAGCAGGGACATTTCAAACATGCTTTAAAATGTGCTGAGTCTACTAAGATTGGGCCCCAAGTGCTTTTCTATTGATTCTGCTTGACATTTCCAAATACCACAATTCCAAATTTAATTCACTGGTAATTGGAAAAACTGTAATGCATGTAAATGGACAAGAAGATGTTGGAAGTCCAAAAGGTCAAGCATCAGGAAAGCGTGCCCCCAAGAACTAAATGATATTTGTTTGTCTTCTTGCCACCCTCTTCCACTTGAATAATTAAAGCTCAAAGTTGGGCAGTTTTCTCAGCAGGGTGGAAGAAGAAAGGAAACAAAAAAAGCACAATCACTCTGAACTGTGGGACAGGGTTCAAAATCACTGTTTTAAACTCCATCATTGACCAAAATTCAAATACACCACAGAGATGACTCACTCAATCAGCAGATTACATGAGCAAGTGGGAACTCAGGGAAGAATTAATTTGATAACTCTGTCAGTAGAAGAAGATTCTCTCTATCTAGGAATCAGCTTTCTAAGATTACTTTTCTGCTACTCCATGGCTTGACAGGCATTAAGCTTCTCCTCGCCAGCCAGCTGAAGGGGAGGCAGTGGCAGAGGGAAAATCTTACTAGATGTGTAAGTTCAAACCTCAGTTCCAGTGTGATGATGGACATTTGTTGGCTGATCCCAATTGGGGTCTCTACTTTATTCACCTGAGAAAACCAAACTTTTGCTTCAGAGGAACCAAGGGCTTCAGCAAGAAGAAATGCTGTGGGACCGCGTGGGGGATGCTTGCCCAGCTCTTTCCGTAGAGCCCTGCGTCGCAGCAAAGCCCACAGCTGCCTACAGCGCGCTTCAGAGTTCGATGTACTGATGGGTAATTAAGCCCTTTTGGGCAAAGACCATTCACTTATTATACAAAATACAGTATGACAAAATTCACGTATTTCTCCATGTTCTAGAGAATAAAACATGCAAATTTTAGCTGTCAGTCCGACCTGCGTTCCCCAGCACGTAAGCAATCACTGATGCTCTGACACCCTGGTGCATTTTAGCTCAAAGGGTAAGAATATGATCGAAGTACAGTGCACAAACAAGCACTAGCACAATCTACAGCCAGTGTTACACTGATGAAAGACAAGCATGCGTTACCACATCCCAATCAGTTTCCTCAGTTCAGCCCACAGCAGTATGTATGAAAATACTTGATAACTCCTTAACCAAGCAACATCTTTTACATTACATCTTAGATCTCCAGATCATTCAAGTTTTGCAAATGAAGAAACTACTGACTTTTAAAAGCTTCTTTCCCAGGGTACAGCGGTATTTCAAGAGTTAACAAGCTTCAGTCAAAGCATGCAAAGGCAGCTGAACCTAGCCTGAAAGAGAAGGGAGGCAGGAAGAAAAGCAACATTCTAGCCCTTGCAATCACACACTAGCCTTAAGCCCTCCAAAAGGAAGTAAAGACATTCCTAAAATTCTTCAGAGGATGAGAAGCAAGTTGTCAGCTGAATCAGAAGTCCATTTCTCCCGTCTTTACGCTTTTAATGGCAAATCCCACATGAGCAATTTTAAAAGCCTCTCTTACAATGGAGTTTTCTCCCAAGCGGCTACAGCACATCTAGGACTTGTCTCATGTTTACAGAAATGTACCTTTCTCCTTTGGGTCTATTGAAAAAAGCTCCTGTCAAATGACCTGAGGAAGGAATGTAGCACAATCCAATACCATCATGCAATTTCCAGTGATTGTTTCTGTTACAATAATGAAAGGCACGGAAGAAACGGCTGGATAACTGCAGTGATTCTCTAAAGACAAGTTATAAAAGAGATGCTGAAGAGATATTATGTAAAGGGGGGGGGGGGGGGGGGATAAAGTCACCTATCAGCTTTCATCTTGATTACATGCGCTCACTGGCATCCGGATTCCACTTTGAAATAAAAATGTTTCTAAGCAGATTGTCCCAGAAAGTTGAAACTCTGCCTGTTTCACAAGTGGAAAGCAATAAAATAATTGGATCTTGGACAGATCTTCTCCTTCCCGGTGTTTTATAGTTTTCTCAAGCCATAAGGAAGACTAAAACACTTTGGACCACAGTGCGCACATGGCATGGAAGCAGAAGCACTTACCCTCCATCCGTGTCCAAGCTTTCTGGATGACACGAGCTCAACAGCTCCACCCCAGAAACTGGGTACATTCCCTTCCAGTTCAACTTTCTATTTAGACGCCCGTTCCCATGGTGACCAGGCTCCAATATTACGCAAAACAACATAAAGTAATATTCTAAGATTCAGTACTGTACTCCTAGACAATTTCCTAACCTCAGATAGGTGGGAATCTCCACAAGCCCCATCTCTGATACTGCTCCCACGTATTCAGATGCTGATGTATGAGAATAAGGAGATGGAGGTGCCCTTGCCTGGGCATTTTCTGGGACACCACAAGTATTTAGATGGATTTATCACTGGAAATGCAACAAGAACCCAGGAGAAGAGAAGGCTCCGGGGAGACCTTATCGCAGCCTTTCAATGTATAAAGGAGGCTTACAAGAAAGACGGAGAGAGGCTTTTACCAAGGCTTGTAGTGACGGGTCAAGGAGCAATGGTTTTAAACTGAAAGGGGGTAGGTTTAGATTGGACATAAGGAAGAAATTTTTTTATGATGAGGGTGATGAGACACTGGAACAGGTTGCCCAGAGAAGTTGCGGATGCCTCATCACTGCAAGTATTCAAGGCCAGGTTGGATGGGGGTCTGAGCAACCTGGTCTCGTGAAAGATGTCCCTGCCCATGGCAGGTGGGGGTTGGAACTAGATGACCTTTAAAGGTCCCTTCCAACCCAAATCATTCTATGATTCTATAATGGAGACAGTTGGGTCTCTGAAAGAAAAACAACAGTATATGGTTGTCAGCCTCGATTACACTACTGTTGTGGTGACAAGAGGACGCTTGATCCCTGGTGATTCTCATCATGTTGAGTGTTACCAGCTGTGACCCAGAGCACCCTGCACCACTCTGCTGCCAAAGCCACCATCCTGATTCCACCACAAGGCCACTAACTGCCCCAAGTCACCCCTGACTTGTCACGCCTTGGTTTCCCTGTAGTTAAAAAGGACTATCAACAGGCATTGATGTCCGAAGCACTACATAAGATCTAGCTGAATTTCTAAGCAATCATTTTATATAAATCCTCCCTCTACTAACCTGACCTCTCAGTGCAGAGACCTTTCCTGATACCAGAGAGTAGCTCAGACCTTGACCTTGACAGAGCAAAACATTCCAAAAATTTGAAGATACTTTACATTTCTTTCTCTTCCTTCTCCTCCAGATTTCACTAAGAGGGTAACCAAGGATCAATTCATTCTTGTGTAAACCACCTTGCAAAAAATCTTTCAAATACTCCCTCCATAACCTGCAACATGATCATTTTAGGCTGCAGTCAAACCCCTTCCTTTCTCCTCCAGAGCTTCATCAACAAGATGCAATAAGGACTTGTTCACCTCTGTGCGCATCACTGATAAGATGAGAGAGGTGCCTGCAGGAACATACACACAGAGGTCTGGCAGCTACACAGAGATGAGCAAACTGCAACCCTGAACACATCTTCTCACTGCCTCCCCCTGTTCAGATATACCTGGGGACACAGGCATGCAAAATACTCCCACCTCTCTAATAAAAAGGGACTGTACGAGGCATTACTGTAGACACCTGTTAATCAGCAGGAACAGAAATGGAAGACATACCACCAAGAAATTCCATTTTTTGCTAAATAAAATAATAAAAAATTCCAAGGCAATGTGAAAAGCTTCACTATGACAGCAGCTGGTTGAGCAATAAAACCACTACACTACCCACTAGGTTTGAACACACAGGTCTCAGTGCTCTTCAGCCAATTTTCCTGAACTTTGGTAAGGCGTTGCAGCCATCAGAGAAGAGCAAACAAAGCTTTCAATAACTTTTTGGAGAGCACAGGACCGTCCGTCTGCTTCCACACCAACAAGCAGGTGAACACACCTGCCCCAGGCAAGGCAGCAACAAGGACGGGAAACTCTCCACCTTTCATATCTTTCTTTTTGAGGTCAGAGCAAAGATAAAGACTATAGGAGAGTTTCAGCCCACCGCTACATGTACACATTTCCTGCGAGTATCACGTCAGAGTTCAAGCTTTTCAATATAAATACTCTAGTACAGGATTCACTTTCTTTAATATAATAATGCCAGGAAAACATAACCTATTATTCTAGCTATCCCGGGACCTCTGGTGAGCACTAAGAGATGAACTCTTCTTCGTGTTGAATTAAAACTGGAGAACAACATTGCTGACCAATCTCCTCCATCTCTAAGATGGCCCCTACTTTGCAAGGGTGAGACAACTGATGAGAGTGAAACAAGTGATGAAGGGTGAAACAATCACAGATGGTGCGGTTCAGGTTCAAAACAAACCTGGAGAAGGCCGTTCCTCACGCAAAGGGCAGGCGATGCGGGGAACCCCTTCCCAGAAGATGCCCCATAATGTTTTAAGAAGAACCATGCGCGCCTACTTGTTCTGCCGTTCCTCCCCAGGCACCTTTTGGCAATAGATAGGGTCAGGCCACTGGATGGGCTTCTGTTCTGGCCCAGTCTGCCCATTGTCCAGTTCCTATACTAAATATCTTCAAACTATAAAACAACATTTAAAAATACTTCAAATGTTGCAAGACCCAAGCACCTACCGGTAAACCAAACACAGTACGTTATTGACTGTGGCTTTGCTCTTGATTTCCATTTGACCTATCCAGACAGCCTGCATTTCTTTTCATGTTGGGATTCGAGGAACCCAATCCCTTTGAACAACTGCCCCGAGCCCAGAAGTGCCATTTGGAGCCAACAGCTGCTGGGAGAAGGACACAACGTCTCCACAAGCTCCTCCCTGCCAGAGCCTATCCCCACTCCCCTGTGGAGCAACGCTTGAAACCATCTCCCAATGGACAGAAATTTTGCGCAGGGTTTTCATCTGTTCATTGGTATTTTCCATCTTAACAAGTTTTTAATGTTTTATGTAGCAAGGATGCCCCTGCCATTTAAAGAGGGAAGCATGCAGTAGTAATTATTCATTAACAACACATCATAAGTGACCTTTACACTGAAGCAGAAGCAGCCGCCGTGCCTGCCCGGCTGTATTCTGGAAGAAGATGTGGGCCAAGAGTTTCAAAGGGAGTAAAGATTCTCATGCAGGGCAGCCAGCCTAAGCTATCTTGAAAAGGTGCCTGATCCTTGAGGGGACAAAAAAGTGTTTAAAATGTCTCAAATTAAGTATCTACAAGCCACTACACTGTTTTGAAAAATCTAAGCAGAGCGGAAAAGTCACCGTAGTGCTCAGTCCAAGCTGGTGTCTCACAACCACCTTTGATCTCAGCATAGCGAGGAATTAACATATTGTCTTCCTTGCCATAGAAGGTATATTTCTAGCATGGGATAACTAATGGGCATTAGCTATCTCGCTGCGAAATCTGAACGATACCAGCATTTCTACTGAAAAGCAGTTCTACAGATTGAATCAAAAGCAAGGGCAGACCTACAAGCCTTGCAGCAAGAGCTGGAGTCCCTTGTTTACAGCAGGCTTTTCTAGTGGGATAGGGACTACAGGCTAGTTATGCTGATACAAGCCACACGTCCCTAGAGTAGCAAAAAATGTAACTCCTATCCCTGTGCCACGGGTTTTTCAGAAGGAGATAATTAAGCTCTTTTATTCTTGGAAGAGGTCTACTCCCATCTTTAGGTTGCCATCTCAGGCATACATGGATGCGTGCAGGAAGCAAAGCACCATATACACAAGTGAGAAGCAGAGCCAAGACACACACACACACACACACAGAGTCCAGGCACCAGAATCATTTACGAAGCAAAAATAATGTGCATCACTTTATGCACGATTACATTTTCAAAAGCAAAAAGTGTTAGGAAATTTTTTTAGAAGACAGCCAGTAACATTTTGCAAGGATCGCTGACTCAAGCCCTCGATCCGGCTGTTTAGCTGATGACTGGAAAACAGCCCTGGCTATGTTTATTCTTTAGACAAAGTCCAGCTAAAAATGCATCAAGGCTTAAATAATCTGTGTAACAATGACCTCAAAACCCCAAATACAACATTGCATTGCATGCAGGTTTCCCAGCAGGACAAAGCATTGTCAGCAGGGCTGATACCCAGCTATCCCCTTTTGATGTTGATGATCTACCAACATGGCATTTTCATCTTTATATACCACCATTACTGCTCTTGGAAGTAATACACTATTTCATTTCCATTTGCATTTCAATATGGCCCCAAGGGCTTAACACACATCTGGTCCTCACTGCGCTAGTCTCCTCCCAAAGACGATATTGCCTAAAGAAGGAGAGACAAAGGATGCACTCCATCTTGAGCAACCTCATGCATCGGCTCTCAGCCGAAACCGCGAGCGGAGCCTCCCGCATCCTAGCCCAGAGAAGCATCCCGGTTTACTTTACCCTCCATGCCTGCATAGCTTTACAAACACCAGCAAATGTCATTATCCCAGTTATCGCAGGTGGGGAGAGCCGGAGGAGGAGGCACAGCTCCAAGCCCAAGGTTATATATACACATCGGGTCAGGAACGAGCCACTAGAATATTTGACTCATCAATGTCAGAAGATCCCAAACTTTCTGTGTTACCTAAACAACAAAAGCTTAACGTAAGACACCGTAACGGGTCTGCAGAGCACACCTTGGCAACTGCAGACCTCGCACGCAGGCTTGTGGTTTTATATCTGTCACCTCGCTGTAAGTGCCCCTCTCTTCTCCCCCTGCACAGCCCAACCCAGCAGTGGTTTTGCTCCCATCACAAACGTTACGTTCAGTGGGAAAGAAGGACTTCATGTATTTTTAAGACATTCATATATTTATACAGTATTATTATTTAGGATTTGTGAGCTAATCCAAGTAGCGAAATACTGTTTTTTCCAGATTAAGAAGTATTTTTACTGAAGCGATCAGTGTCTCCTGCCCCGATGCTGGCCCTGTATCCCCCCTTCAAACCCACCACCCTGGGGCTGGGCACAGGCAGAGATGATAAATGAGAGACCAAGTGCCCCAGACCAGCCACGCAGCTGATTAACCCTCTCTCCTCCTCGAAGAGCGCAGGTTGGCCACGCCAATTTTGCCCACGCCGTCTGAGGGATTGGCAGTGGTCATGTTGGACACGGGGAGATGGTCCCTCCTGCCCAGCGCGGGGTCAGCCGCCGGCTGCTGGTAAGCACAGAACTGCAGACAGGAGGATCCTCAAACCCATTTTAAAATCATCTTAAAATAGGGTGATGCCTCTCAACTGAGCAGGCAGCACAAGCCTTGCCAAGACGCTTAAGCTTTCAGCCACTCGCTTTTCCCATCGGCCATGTGTGGGTTTATTCCTACCCCAACCACCTGCACATCCCAGCCCATCCCCAGCCTCCACCAGAGCTGCTGCGCATTTTTTTTACCATAGGTATCTTTAGCAAGGGCTCAGTGACATGGAGTATAACGCACTTATCTCTCCATCTATAAAATAAATATATAATTTTTTTTTAAGCAAGGACACATATCAAAGAGCACAGGATGCAGTGCAGTGACTCATGCAACTGGCAAAGTATAAAATTGGCTGCATGCATGCCCGCATAGGGCATTCTGCAGCTCTTCCTATAATTAGTCCTTCAAACGCTGGAGGGGCAAGTAACAAATTCAAAGGAGGTTCCACTTCCCAATTATTCACATATTTCCAAATCAAATGGTTGGCTGTCAGAGAGCAACATGCCATTGCCCTAGGATATCAAAATGCAAACTGAAGTGTCTCTCCAGGAACAGGATTTGCTTTCATTACATTTATATCACCTAATTCATTTTAAGATTATATATAATTAGTCTCTCCCTCCATCCCCACCCCCCCCCAGTTCAATATTCTCTCCCAAGCAAATTCAGAACATACCACATGTGCCAGTGGCACTTCTTCTAAGGCAGCAGCCTCTTGCCTTTCAAACAATATAAGGAATTTTAATTTCTTTTTTTACCATTTTCTTTCTTTGAATTGCCAAATCTTTCGGGTGTGCATTAGCACCAAGCTGCTTCCACGAGATTTTTTTTTGTTTTAATTTTATTTTTCTAAGCAAACACCTCTGAGGAACTTTTTATCTTTACTTTTCATTTGCCTTCTGACTGCCTGAGATTTCAGCCTACCATCCCTAATGTTTTACAACCGTTTCCCATTACCGTCAGGCTCAGCGCGCTATCTTCATTTGAACGTCTCCGCTTTCATTTTAAATCCTCTCGACTCCAGCAGGTAAACCTGCTGTAAGGTTTAATATGAGACAGAACCAAAGTGCCTGCATCGCTTTCCCATCAACATCTTATTACAGCATTGCTCCCAGCGAGGATGCAATTTTCTTGAACCAGAAAAAAGTGAGCCCTACATCCTGAAGATGATTTTCAGCAAACACATAAGGAGACTCCTGAGATGGGCAAGTTATTTCTGACCAGCTATGAGTATAAAGGAATTATTTCGTTATTGTTAATTTTTTAATAGGGAAGGAGGAGGGTCTTTCCCCATGAGGGAGAGATGGTGTTTGCTGCTGCCTCCTACTCTGCTCCAACCTTCTGCTGAAATTCCCTGAATTTAGGGGGGAAAAAAAAAAATCACATTAATCATCAACCATTTTAGCACAGATGATGTTGGGGCTAGATGAAAAGCATCTGATTTCTACCGGAGGTGAAACAGCACAGTACCAAATACAAGGAACGTACCTGATGTGCCATCCCAGCACAAACCACCTGTAGGGTTTTGCTAAGATGAAATCAAATTTTTCTCTATGACAAGAAGATGCCACAGGGGTGTGATGACTCTCAACAGTCCAGGATCCCACAGCACTTCACTGCTTTCCTACCACCACGCGCAATCTCAAGCTGCAGCCCTCTGCATCCTTTCGAAGCAATGGGTTTGTGGGTTTTTAAGCAACAGAAGAGGGATGTAAGTTTTTAGAGCTTCTTCCAATTTGCAAAAACAATTTATACAAAAGCCCCAAGAGCAGAGATGTTTCACCCAATTCCCACAGGTGCCCACCACCCCAGGCAGCTGGTCCTTGGATCGATGCTTTTTAGCACCAGGGCTTTGAGCATCTCTATACAACTAAGAGGAAAATACCATAGCTCTTAACTCTGATAACTAATAGCCCTGCAGGTGAAGCCAGGGCGAAGCTGGGCTCATTTTATCACAAAATAAACCAGGTGAGGGCAACCACAAAGGAAGGAGCCGGGCCGTGCTAAAATAGGGACCGGCACTAGCGGGCAGGGTTGTCTAGATGTATAAATAGCTGAAGCAGAAAAGCATCAAAATCCCCCGTGAAAAGAGAAATAAAGAAAATAAAAGGAAAAAAAGAAGAAAAAAAGCATTATTTAACTCTATCAAGGAAAATGTGGCATCCTGCACTGCTTCCAACCAGCAGACCTGGGGGGACTGCGGTGGCCAGAGGAGTCTCGTGGCTGCCCACCTGCACACCCCGGGTGCCACCAGTGCCCGTCATCCCTCCGCCCTGCCCAGCAACAACCGCACTGGGTGCAAGGACATCGGCACTGGGGCCAACCAACCCACCTGGGACCACCTGCACAATGCCAGCGGCGCAGGCAGAGGGAAGACGAGGAGGCAGCCCAGCGTGGAAACCTCTGCCGGAGCGAAGGCATCCCGAATGCATCTCAACCCCTGCGATCTGGGAACTTCTCTCCTTAGCCCAAAATCTAGCCGAAGGGGTCAGGGAGGAGCGTTTCTGGTTTGGCATGACCAGAGCCGCGCACGCAGGCGAGCACCGAGAGAGGAGGGGATGATGGAGGGGTGGGAGAGCCCAGCTCAGGCATGTTAAAAGGGGAAAATACAGCAATCACTTATACCCACCATAGATTTACTATTTTTTTTTAGCCTAATGAGTTCCCAGAACCACCTT
The DNA here is from genome assembly GCF_026419915.1 of Harpia harpyja. Taxonomy (NCBI): domain Eukaryota; kingdom Metazoa; phylum Chordata; class Aves; order Accipitriformes; family Accipitridae; genus Harpia; species Harpia harpyja. The sequence goes on along the minus strand of NC_068940.1, from coordinate 102,528,735 downwards.
GAAAATTTCATCATCCCCTCGCATGACCCTTGGTGCGAACAGCCACCGCAGAGATGCCTCCCGCAGAGCCGGCTAACTTAGAGCAAGCCTCATGAGAACGCCCCCGAAAATGGTGGTTTGCAAGAAATTTTGATCAATCTTACTGCTTTTAAGGCACTGATCAAGATCAGGAGCAGCAGCTCCTTTTTTTTTTTTCTTCCAAGTGTTCTTACTTATTCTCCGACATTATACCTGCTTGTACGCTGCACTGCAATTCCCCATTAAGTCCCAGCAGCTTATTTCCAGCTTTACTCCCGACTTTTTTGCAAGCTGCTCGCCCTCAACTGGGAAGCAAACATGCTGTTATCCCTCCCTCCTGGCTGATCCTCAGGTATGACTGACATATCAGCTGCAAAGGATTTTCCACATCATGGGTTCCCTCTTAAAATCGCAGCAGACGATTGCTGCCTGCAATCAGTTTGCGGCTTGTGCACACACGGAGCTGTTCCAGCAGAGCTGTTCAGGCTCCCGTTCCTCCTGAATACCCACAGGCGAGCATGTTTATCCTGGAATAATATTGTTTTGTTTCAATTTAGCCTCGTGGATATATTGCAATGAAATATAACAGATTAAACATTAATCTCCACTCCAGATTACGAATATCTACATACATGCAGCCATTTAGGAGGAGCTATTTCACGTTAAATTCATATTTTGTTTTAATTTCAATAGCAAATCTGACCACATCTTCAGCAGTCACTTCTTAAAGGCTGTAGTGCTCAAAAGCAGGGAAGCTAATGAGCTCCTGCAAATAGTTTCTGTATTCAGGAACTAGTAACACTTTAAACCAGGTAGGCAAACAAGGGGTATGTTGAGCGAGAGCATTACAACAGCAGTCCAAAGAGCTCTTCCCAATGCAGCATCCAAGGAGCTGTTGGCAGCAGTGCGAGGCAGGTTTGTGCCACTGGAGAAAAGCCTCACGTGGATGCACTTTCACTGGTGAAGGACAGAGCAACCCACCTTCCCCACAGACTCAGTCACTCGAGGACTCGAAGAGCACAGCACTTCAGACGAGGACATCTTCCCCACCGCACCCAGCGTTTTGGTGCCAAAACTTGCTGGCTCCATCCAGCTTCCCCCAAATTCCTGTCTCATCCCCTCCTGCTGGGTGTCCTCTTACTCATCAAGTAGGAGAGTCTGCAAACCAGAAAGCCACTGCCCTGAGTTTGTCCGTACCAAAAACCCCACTCACAGTTCCAGGGATGCCCTCCTTGTCTTCCCGGCATACACCGAAGAGAGTGCCAAAGTTGCACTGGATGGGGGATCATCGCCGTAAAGGCAAGACGTACCGAGAGCTGCTGCACAACAGAAGTTAAAAGTCTTCAGGAATCCCGACTATCTGCTTTCCACAAAATCTGTGTTTCAATGAGCAGCAGCCAGCAAGATCAAAGCACATGTGGAAGTCCCTACAGACCTGAGCAACTCCGGGAGGGCCTTCCAAGTGCCTCAGCAGATATTTCCCTTGGCTTCTGGAAGTAGGGCTGAGTCAATACCAAGTGCTTTTGGGAAATCCCATCTTGCAAACCATCCGCCTAAGGGCTGGCAAGAACAGAGCATGCCACAGCAGTACTAGAAAGCAAGCGACTCTTTCTAATGCATTTCAATGCACAGGGAAGCCCGACGAATCCGCAAGATGTTTTCTGGGGCACAACAAGAATCCCAGACTCAGGGCATCCTCACTAGGAGATTAAGGATTGACAAGTTGGTTTTTTTTTTCCAGAGGAGTTGTCTGCATCAGCCAGGTGTGCCTTCCAGGTGTTTTCTCCTGATGCTATATTCTCTCATCTCATTATCCTGGGATGGAAGATTTCTCTCTCTCGATTCTTATTTCCATCTTCCACTTACAGATGAAGGGGACAACTTCTCCACAGTTGTTCTTGGAAGCACACAAACTTCTCATGCTGGACTAGCAGGAGAGCTCAAGCAGATGGGTTTCAACTCAAACACCAGTGTGAAGATTAGGTTTCATTACAGTCAGATTTCTTGGTCCCATTCCTTCAGCAGAGCTTTCCGTCGGTAGCAACAGCCTCTGCCACATCATGGGTATCCCCGCAGGATTTGGAACCAATATACCTAGTATCATTTTGCTCCTCAGCCAACCGTGCTGTTTCCAGCTCTGCTGACTGCTAAGCAATCTTAGAGGCTTAAGTAGACTCTTATCTTGGAACGGATTTTAAGCCTGAAGAGTACCCAGTAGAAAAAAGACAGGCTGCGGGTATCAGAAAATAAAGTTCCTCTGTCCGTGCTATGTAGAAGGTTAAATTAGTGCCTCACAGTCCTCTTCAACAACCTTAATGTCTACAAAATCTCAAGCCCATCACACTAAGCTTCTGCTGGGCGACTCCTTTTGTCATCCGACCGCTTCCCTGAATGGTCAATCTATGGCTGGGTATCACATAGCACCTTCCAAGCACACAAATGCATCATAAATCCTGCTGAAGATAGCATCTCTCCAGCTCTGTTTGACCAGGGGATGGAGTAAGTTTGAGTGGTTGCAGCTTAGCCCTGTTTTTAAAATGTACTTGTCAGAAAGAAAGTGAGAAATACGCATCCTGCCCTCCAAAAATGAGACATTTTGGAGAGTAAAGCACATGGCTTGGGTAGAAACTGGCTTCACTTAATCACGATGCATTTCTCCCAGCTGGCCTTGTAAAATGCCACAGTTAATCCAGCCTCATTGCAAGTGGATATTTTTTGATAATGAATCAGGTGCAAACCAGTAATTTCCTCCAAACAAGGCTGAATTAGGAGGGGCTGCGGCAAAGGCAACTCCAGCGGACCAGACCGGGTTTTCTTCCCAGTATATACCCCTCTGGGGAAGAGGGACACATGTCACGGATTTTCCACATGGGCATTTCATGGGGTAAAGATCGTTCCTTGCCCGCTACAAGGGCACAAGCGGACCACGACCTGCTTCTTTGGAGCCATCGCTCACACGAGCGGGATTTCCCACAGCTGCCTCGTGTTGCACAGACCTGAGCCCAGCTCTGCCCTCTCCCCCGGGTAAACCGCATCCCACACACGTGCATGAACAAGGTAAGAGAATGGGACAGAAAGGCAGATGAACAGATGTGTAATTATATGTATTTTATATTTTTTTTTTCCCCAACCAAAACAAACCGCCTCCATCATTAGTGGCGGGTAGGGATGAGGATGTACTTTACATTCTCCACTCAACAATTGCTCTGTTTCAAGAGGATGAGAGATTCAGAAGGTGAAAGAGATATGGTCCTCATGAAAGAGATACTGTCCTTGAAGCAGTGGTTGCAATGATGTGTGCCACGAGACAAAACCTACTTTAAAAGATACCGTAACAGCGGGAACCCAGCTAGTAACAAGCAGTGACATAACAGTATTTCCATGATGGGACAGAGGCCAGCTGAGGATGCCACATCTGTAACTAACACAAGGCAGAGATTTTCATCTCAATTTGAATAGTCAGAAGCAAGCCCCTGTTTGCAGGATTTCCTCCCAAAAGCAAAAAATCTGCCAGGTTTCTGGCTGCCTTTAATTAATGCAGCATCTCTGCTCCAAAGCCAGACTGCTTAACCTCTATCCTAATAAAAACCATACTTTTTTTTTTGTTAACATTAAAACATTCGTGACCACGAGCGCCCATTCTCCATTTCATTTATAGCATAGTTAAATTGAGAGTCACTGGCCAAACAAAAGCCATTAGTAGTCTAGTGCTCAAAGCATGGTTAATCTTTCTGTATATTACAAAATACAGATAAATCGTTCACATACACTTATTTTAAATGCAATCTCCCTCACCTTCCACTTTTTTTTTTTTTTGCTGGAATTAAATCCCAGCAGCAGTTACTATTACAAACAACATTTCATATTCAGCAATCAATGCCTGGGTGCTGCATCAGTTCACCCTCCATCACTAACACAGCTGGCTAAGTTTGCTGATCCCAGCTGCGGCAGGACTGTATGGCAGGTACACCTCTACAAGGGGTCACAAGTGCAGGGTATACATCCCGCAACATAAATCACAGAACCAAAAGATTTCTGCTGATTTTTCCTTCTACTGATATTTTTCATCTTTTTGTTGTTGTTTTTAAATGGGATGGTGTCAATGTACAGCACCAACCCTTTACCAGAAAAGCTTTGTCCTACGCTTACGAGCAGCCTCGATACATTAGGTAACGTAGACTGAACTGCAGTAACCATCGGAGGAATTAATGCAAAGGCAGCTCATAACCGTAACAGGGGCAGAATAAGTCCGGATAGAAGCAACACATCTGCTCCTACCATCCTCAGTGTATTCTTCAAACAATGGGAAGAAAAGCCTGGAGAAGCACTGACCCTCGCTTCATTCAAAGAGTGCCCCTGCTCAATTCATGAAAGTTTGCCTTTCCTTTTCAAGTGAAAAGGCCAGAAGAATACTTGGGAAACCAAAAGATCGCTTAAAAAAAAAAAAAATCATTTTAACTGCAGGAGCCTTCAAACCATCAAACCCCATAAACTTTGTCTAAAAGATTTACAGCAAACTAGTGTGCTGGGGATTTAATTTTTTCTTTTAGGTTTTTAGGGGGAAAGTAAATATAGTTTTTTAATCAATCCTTCCACAAAGAGATTTACAACGCTAATGTGCTGAAGCATAAACTGATACAGTGACAAACCCCCTTTCTCCTTCAATGTGCTAATAAGGTTGATCCTTTCTCCAAAGCTTTGTTCTTGGGAGGTTTCTGCAATGAGTTCATGTTTTTCACCAGCACAGAGCCCTGCTCATGTGGAAATCATTGGGCTGAATACATTTGCTGCCTCATCTGCCCCTCAGCATCAGGTCTCAATTGGGATTTGGGGTGGCGGGCGAATGACTGGCCAGCAATGCAAAAAAAAGAAAGAAAAAAAAAAAAGAAGAAGAAAAAAAAAGAGGGGAGGGTTACTTTTACAATGCAAAGTGAAGCACCATTTAGAATGATCTGTCTGGGAGTGGGAGCAGCTAGCACAGGGCATGCCAGCCCTTGAGTGCAGTTTCCCCACACCTTCATGATGATGAGCAGCAGCATCCACCTGCGGTGTTAATACAGCCAGCAAGGAAGCCCCGTCCCACACCGCGAATCTATCGAGGCAGCAATAACCCCACACTATGGGTTTAAGAATGGAAACACTAAGCTGAAATTACCTGCAGGGGTAAAAGGCCCTAAAGTAGAAGGTTAAGCCAAACGTAAGAAATCCCACCCCACTGAGACACACACGGGAGCAGTTTGACTTTTCAAAAGCAGTGAACTGATCAAAGGCACGCACGGTTAGAGGAAGACAGTCGATTTACGGGGTCAATATCCATTTTACCCGTTAACACAGAGAACCAGGTGCCTTGCTTGATGAGGAAGGTTCAGTGTCATGGATTGATTCCTGCAAAAAGTTAGGCTGAGACACCTCTTCTCACTCTCCACCTCTGTGCAGCAGTAGCTCGTCATGCTGACAAGCAACCTCAAAGATGCTCCATCTTGCAGCCACTGAAGTTCAACTCATCCCAGTAACTTCCAGGTTTTCTGCTTTTGCAGGTAACTGCAAACAAAACCAATGGCCTCCTCCAACCCATGTTGCAAATAGCTGCCGAGAAGTCCTAGTCCACATCCATCCTCGGATGCAAAAGAAGGTCAACGGGGACTTTGGCTCTTCTAACGCCCCACAACCACCACAGCATCACTTTGAAGACAGATAAAGTTTAAAAACAAACAAAATCCCCATGACTCACAGCTGCTCTCCCGTATCGGGGCTGTGGCCAAGGAAGGATTCCTCCTGCAGTATTTTTAGCTGAACACGTGCTACGTTTATTTCTTGAAGAACAGAAACCTCCTCGAGTCTGTGGCAATGAACACATGTGAGAAGACATTTAACTCTTTCCCACTAAAGAGTCCATGACACAAATGTGAGGCTAAATGTCTCTGCAGACATTTTATGGGAAGACAAGGATTTTCTTTAATACCCCACGGGTTTCAGCTCCTGCCAAAACCTTTTCCTCCACCCCTGAACCAAGAGGCACCTCCAAACCCCTTTTACTAGTCTGAGTGCTCAATGGCCAGTTTATACCTATGTCCAGAGAAGGAAAATGTATATTAAACAGTATTTTCCAGGGACTTCACAAGTGGCATCATTGCCATAGCGTAGCAGGGCTCATACAAACACACCGATCCCTGCTAAAAAAATATCATATGCATGAACCTGTGATTGCTCCCAACCCAAGGAGCCTGAAAATCTTTCCAGTGTTTAAAATTAAGCTGCCCAGGGATGGAGGAGGGAGGCTCCACACCACCCAGCCTGCTGCTCCCTCTTAGTTGCCGTCCGGTGCAGGATACGGTCCTTGGGAAGGGTTTGTATCCCATTTAAACCCCCCTCCCCAGCCAGACTCCTCCATCCAAACTGGACACTGTGCCCTACAGCCACCCTGTGCTTGCTGCTGACTGATGGTTAGAGGAGTATTTATGACAGAGGTCTTTCTCCATAAAATAAACATAAACAACTTAGCAGCACAAACACAGGCTGGACACACAAGGCAGAGTATAAATAACCTGCTTACCCTTAAAACCTTTTTCCAACTCACCTACGCCAAGTGTTTCTGCAGAATCCCCGTCTTAATTTAGAAACCAAATGTATTTTGACCAGGAGCTGGCACTGAGCATCCCCCGCCTCCGGGCGAGCAAAAGGGCCACACCGGCACCGCTGACAAGCAAGAAGCCGGTTCCTTCCAGCTCATGGCTTCACCTTCCCAGTGGGAAGATACTGCAGGGGAACAGTAAGGAATAAAATCAGAGACAAAAGCAGAGTCTGCTATTCAGACGTGCCTTCTCCTTCCTTTTAAACAGGACCTGAAAGGAGCCTGGAAAGGCAAAGCCCAGCCTGAGGCGCTGGGATCTGCAGAAGTGGCAATGCTGACCCCTTGGCAGCGCTCGGGCGAGCTGGCCAAAAGGGATTTGAGGCTTTGCCCCAAAGCCGGCAGTGTGCGTGCCAACCGCCTCTCAAGTGCGTTGCGAGTTCAGATGTAACCAAGGCTCTTAAGGACAGGAGTTCAGCTAATCTGAGCTCATCTCACCCAGCCACCCTACTGAACTCGAGACGCTGACTCCGTGGCACCGCAGCGCAAGCCCCGCGTTCACCCCTTAGTAGGTGCCTTTCATTTTTTAATTGGTCCCTTTCTTCTGTTTGAAGCTCAAAGCGGCAGCCTCTGGCCAGAAATGCTTTGTTACAGAAAAATCAGTTACTGGAGCGCAGCGGGAAGCCCACAGCACCCGCGTCCATCTTCTCCTCGCGCAGCTGTTTGGCTGCGAAATGCGGTCCCCTCCTCGACCGAGCCGGGGATGGCTCACCCGTGAGCTGGCACCGGGCTCCATCACTGCTCTTGGCACAACCAGCCCAGGTCATCCCCTTCTTGCACCGTGCCGGGGTGATGGGGACGACGAGCCGGGCAGTGCTGATGGAGGGGCAGCTCATCTCGGCACGCCTGAATTTTCACCTCTGGTAGCAAAAGGTGGAAGGCCAAATTCGATTTATACAAGCTGAAATTCTGTTTACTTATGCAATAGGAGATGAAGGGGGCAAGATTATCACAAGATAATTGCTCCCTTGATTAATTATAAAGCAAAGCCAGCTGCTTCCAATTCCTGCACGGTACAGGCTGCTTCCCAAGGAACCAGCCAGCACAGGAAAGTTTCAATTGCTTTCCTCCTCAACTGTTTAATTCTAAACGTAAGAAAATAATCACACTACAAACAGTCCCGCATCCACCCCCCAAAAGTGCTCACTGCTTAAACTGAATGGATCGCTGCTTAAACATGAAAAAAAAAAACCCCAGTCATACAAAACCCATTCATTCAAGATTCATCTGCACTCAATTAAAGCATACAGGAGCAGCTGATGAAAGCATTTACAAGATATTATTAAATCTTACAAGGTGGGAAAGCCAAGAGGAATCCAGATATTCAAATTTTTATTCCACATGCACCAAAAAAAAAAAAAAAAAAAAGCAGTTGTAAAACGTTGTTTTGCCTCAACAGAATTGGTAAGTGCAGCTATCAATAACCATTGCAATAAATAAAACATTTGCAGGAAAAAAAATACCTGCATAATCATAAATTCGATGAAAGTCATCTTTCCTGGTACGGGGTGTGCTAAGCACTAGGTACATGGCCTGGCACAAATTATTCATACAGCAAAGTACTCTGGGACTCGTAGTCCAGAGGGACAAATGGGAATGACAATTTTAAGAGCAATGAAAATGGAGACAACCCAGATGGGTCCAGCATCATTCCCATGTCCCGCAATACGGGCACGAGTGGCGAAACCACCAAACCTGCTGCATTTCTTCCTAGCGAGGGAGAGTTGGCAATTCCCCAAAAGTGACCCCAGAAGGAGAAAATCCCCATTTGCCTCATTCCCCAGTACAACCCTCAGGGACCGGCCACGATGCCGATGGGCGCCGTGTCTCCGGAGCCACCCAGGGGCTGACTGCGTGTCCCCCCATTTCCTTGGGTCCTGCTGGGCACCACTGCTGCCCCTCGAGCCTTGGGGGAGAAATACTCCTGGAGGGGACAATTTAGGCAGATTTTTGTGACCGTGAATTCACCCAGGAGGCTACATGACACTTGTATGAAAGGGAACCTGCGCCACAGAGCTGCTGCAGCAAGGATCAGGTGAGAGCCATGCAAGCATGCCCGCTCGTGTTTCCCTAGCAACTCCAGCTCCTGCTTCCCCTTACACATTCCCTTCCTCTGACTTCAAAGTAGGCCAAGACACTCTCCATCGCTCAGCCACGCAAACCAGAGATTAGGGGAGTTCAGTGAACCCTACTTCCATCTAATACAGATTTTGACAGAGGATGCATTCGCATTAAATCCTGTCTCTGCACGTGCACTCAAGCTCCCCTGCAAATAGAGGGGAGACCAATTTGGAGAAAGGGTGTCTCTGCATCCCACCCAAAGCCTCTTAGCACTCGGTAAAAAAACAAGGACGAAGTCAGAGGACCAAACTCCAGCACATGCTTGCAAACTTGCAGGTGCCTGGGCAGATATCGCCTAAACCCAACAATCACGCAATAGGTCTGACATCCTTTGGAAAACCAGCTCTAAGGCTCAGACCTGCCAAGATATTTATTGAGGGGCTTAAGTATTACTTTTTTATGGCTGAGGTCTACAACACCTTTCCCATCCTGGAGAACAAAGCGCAGCCAAGGCGGGCACCCCAGACTCCTACCCCTTACTCCCAAAGCAACACCAACACTTCACCAGTTAAACCAGCTCCTGCCACTGCTTTTTTGCCTCCCCCTATCATAAAAATGACACTTGGGAGTTCAGGCATGAATGCCTAAATTCAATGGCAGGCATTAATGAGCCTCCATCCACTCAAAGCTATCCCACGACAGAGGAATTACCTCAAAAAGCAGCTATTTAATCATCCGACACGACGCTTCCCCCAGCATCATGGCCATCCCATCCCTGGCTGATGTAGCTACAGCAATGAAAGCTCCAATTTAGGCACAGTGATATCAGTGAAAAAAATACCAGCTGGGTGGAAGGTCTCATCCAAAATACCTCTGTCTGCACAAGAAGGGTTATTTGGTATAGTTATAGAATGTATTTGGTCCTTCAGAAAAACACTGAGCTGTTTATTTACTCATGTCACAGGCGTAGCTGAAAAAAGCTGGAGGTTTGTGTTAAGTTTTTAGACAGATTCTCAAGGAAAGTGGCAGTTCAGGACTTAAATCCTCCCCTATCCAAGGCAGCACATAAGCATGTGCTTAAACCGAGACTAAAAGATGCTCGAGCTGCTGGGCTTTGTGGAAGGCGCACACTTAAACAAAACATTTAAAAAAAGACAAGAAACAGAGCAAGAAATGCTACAGAGGAGAGGAGGCAGACAGCTTTCTCATTAGGAGAAGACATACCAGATTGCAGCTAAATCTAAATCCACACCACAGGAACACATCTTCATCCCCACTGAAGCCAAGACCAATTTTTGGTTCCACAGATTAAAAGAAAAAAAACTCCCCCCAAAAGCCCATCTCCCAAACAAATTAATTGATCTCCGGTTATTTCTTCTCCTTTTGCACCAATGTAGAAAGAAGGGATCTAGCTAAATTGTTTGGATGTAGCTGGCATTAAAAGAAAACCCATTGTAACACTGGGCAATTCGGTGCTGCGTGCACATGCGCTTTGCCGACCGAAAAGCCTTGCGACATGCTTGACAATACACACTCAAAACTCCGCCACTACAGCTAAAAACCACACACGGCCAGAAAAAGAAAGCACTCCTGCAGTGGAGGAGAGGCTGTCAACGAGGTACCTTCGAGTGGAGCTTCTCAGTTTATCTCCTCAACTGCATAAAATCCATTACAGCCAGAGATGCAGTCAAAACAGTATTAAAAAAAAAAAACCAAACCACAGAAAAAGGCAGCAACTGTAAAAGTATGCAGTATTGCACCAGTGCTGGCACGCCCCAGAGGTTTGCCGAACGGGTCGATGGAGGACTGACTCATGGGGCAATCCCTTCTGCAGCTCCATCTGGCAGCTGGGGTTTGCACCCCAAAACCAGTCCAGATGGGAGAAAACACCTGGCCAAGAAGATGGCAGAAACATAACTCTTTCAACTCGGCAGCCTTTTCTCAGGATAGCTGTAGAAACACACGTCACCTTTGAAAACTTCATCCTTTGGAGATGGCACCAACGTCAAAAGGCTGAGTGGGAGCAGAGCGGGCAGCCACATAATGCTATCGCCTAACATCTCCTTTAGGAAACACTTGGGATAAGAAGAGTTCACAGAATGAAAGGCAAGCTTTGAGAAAGGACTTAAACAATTTTGTTGAAAAAACAGTTAAAACCAAGAACATTTATTTTCATCTGCATCTGGATATAGAAATGTGGATGATGAACAACGGTGTCCTTAAGTGTTAGAAAAGCAGAGCGTGATAGAGCTGCCACTTCTACCCCCCATCTACATACGTCCCCACAAAAACAGGCTGCCTAACATCTGGTTAATAGCATTAAAAACTCCGATTCAGAAAGCATTCAGACAACCTGCTAATCCATATCTTTCATCAACAGCCTTAACCATGACATTAAGACAATATATATAAATACACGATGGGTCTAAACTAGAATTGCAAGATGTGCTCCACTGAACAGGGGCCAACACTGGGACACAGGAAGACATCAATCAAAATTTCATGTTCTCTGAGTGAATTGATCAGCTTCAACAGTGGAAAAAAAATGAAAAGAGAGAGAAGTTTTCCTTTGGAAACATCAACACACTTGGCTCTACCCTGCAGAGCCCCCACCCAGCTGCCCTACGGTGAGAGACTCCGCTGAGGACACTGCAACCTTGGAGACTGCAACTCCAGCTACAACAGGATGGCAGGCAAAATGTATTTAAATCAAATTAAAACACTAATGCACAACCAGTAGCACTGGCAGTGAATATATGTTTATTTTATATTCACATATTGTATTTATGCGTGCATGTGTATATACGTGATATTTTAAAAATTCAACAGTAAACCTTTCACTGGCCACAAATCTCTTTTCTTCTTCCACAAAAATGAAGTATAGCCTGGGTTAACTGGCCACAAATCTCTGCAAACTTTTTTATTTTAATTCCCCAAGAATGAAGTGTGGCGCAGGTTCGGAGATGAGGGCCATGGATCCAGCCCGGCTCCATCACACGTGAATCTTCCTCACGCTAGGAAACACTTTGCATCAGCCCCATAAGGTTACATAGGAATATAATTAATAAGGTGACATATCTCACATAAATAACTTAAAAGAAGCCTGCCGCTTGAAGAAGAGATGGTAGCCAAAAGGTATCCTAATTCACTTTAATAACGGATTGGAGAGAAAATACAAATGCCCGGATGAAGCATCCATCTTTGCATTGTCAAATATCCTCGGCTAAGAGGAATCTGTGCATCTGCCTGGAATTTTTTTTTCCCCCCCTTTCTTCTCCCTCAGCCCTTTTTAGGGTTGAAGGGTGGCTTTTGGGGTGCATTACAGTTTCAAGCTAGCGTGAAAATGAGTGAAGGCAGAACTTCTGGACAAGATGGGCTTTCTATTATCAGACGTCCTGCAATGAGTTTTAGGTATTGCTCACCCTTGTCCACCAAGGGTGTCTCTGAACCACAGCCAAATCCGGGTGAGATGGCAACTGCCAGCCAGTCAAAGGAAAAGGGTTTATAAGGAATTTCCAGGAGCTGCAGATCAGCTATTGAAAGGCAGAATAATCTATAAATCACTCCTTCAAATAAATGGATTTGCTACTGAGCACAGCAATCTGACAGTCCAGGTATACAAATACAACTCCCCCTCAGAAAGAATCTTCATCCTTTAAATATTCCCAGTAGTGCACGTTAAACAATTCTGAAGTCATTTAGCTTATACTAGAGCTGACATTAAGGGCATCCTCAGGGGCATCCTCCTCCCTCTCTCTAGAGCCCCTCTCCTTCTCCATCTGTGCTACAAGCGCGGAGCTTCTCCACGTGTCCTTCCTTTCTCCCTGCAACCTTCTGCCTTGGAGCTGCCACCATGAAGCCACTGAAGCTACCAACCACCCTAGGTCACCCCGACACCCGGGTCTTTGCACCCCTCTCCTGCCCTCGTGATAATGCCAACTTTTTGCTGTTACTTTGCAACGCTCCTGCACCCAGCGTTGGTGGAGAGGGCAAGGAGAAACCACTGCGAGGTCCACCAGAACATCGCTCCTACCGCCCCGTATGAAAGGGCACGGAGCATTTCAGGCATATTAAATCTGCAGCTATTACATGCAACAGCTCGACATTATTTGCTATTTTATAACAACGGAGCATGGGATGCTCTGGCATCGCTCCCACTCTTTGAGCGTAACTAACCTCCAAGACTGCTCAGACTGTCAGGAGGCTGATTACATGAAATAAAACACTGCATTTGACTATTAATTAATATTGACTTCACTGCTTGACCCCCGAACATGTAGAAATTTATAGGATCGCTCTCCAGGTTTATTAGGGCACTATTAATAATCTGAGGAGTATTTGGAGTCAGTCACCTTAAGGAACTAAAAAGAGCTCTTTGGTATGATGCATAGACATCATCTCAGGCTACTTTTGGCTTGGAAAAGCATTTGGCTAATTTTCAATTTGTCAAGTGAGTCCCTGACAAGTTGGTAACGTATAACAGAGCAGATCTTCGGGACTCTCCAGCAAGCTTTTTCTCAGCCACGGCTGGCCACAACAGCATGGCACAAGGATATTACAAGAAGCAAGATAATAACCAGATGGAGCAGAGCAATCATCTAGGCTATTTTGGTAGACCCACTGCAGATGAACATGATACAAAAGCCAATTAACTCCGATATATCTGACATGTAAAATAGTTGCAAGTTGAAATTCTTTTTTTTTCCTTCTACATTTTCCCCCAAATACTGGGACTTCTTAATATATAATAATCTGAATTTTTTCAGCAAACACAGAATTAGCCTTTTCAAAAAAATTTCAAAGGAAGCATTCAAATATGAAACATGTTAAGTCCATAAAAGAAGTGGAAAAAATTAACTACTTTTGTTAAAAACTTGGGTTTCCTAAAAAGGAAAGAAAAAAAATCAAACCCACAAACCAAAACCACCCCCACCCCCCGCTATTTTCAAGCTTTTACTTGAAAACTAGAAAGCATCTTAGTTTCTTAAATGTATCACATATTAAATTGTTAAGGACTATGTTTTTGCGTAGTTTATTCAGTGACAGGGAGGAGACTTATGAAAAAGTCTCCAGAAATCTTGCTTCTAAGCCATAAAAGTTCTTTACGAAACCCAACAGGCTTTTTAGAAAGGCCAAATCTGTGAATATCAATCTCTAAACATTACAAAGGGTAAATTTAGTAAGCGTGCCTTCCTCAAAAGAAATAATAAGTAGAGTATGCGCTGAGAGAACTAACAGCCTCTAGCATTTTATCTTCTCAATCTATTTGTGACTTACGGATGCTTAAAAGCAGTGGTCCGAGGTCTGGGAGCTCAGTGCCTGAGATGTTAAAAGCACTTTAAATCCTTTAGGCTGCTTTGAAAAATCTCCGCGTCTTTGCCACGTGCGGATATTTTGCACTGCAGAGCCAGGAATCAATGCAAGCATTTAAACTTCCTTTTGTCAGGAATGACTTAAACCGGGAGAGCACAGAGGCTCGTAAACAAAACTGCTGACACCTCCTGCGTTACTGAAAGCGAACCATGATGCAGCATTAATTGAACGAGCACCTTCAATCTGTCAAGTCAAACAACACTCACAGGAGCTGTTCCTGGCAGAGCTCGGGTTGATGCTGCAGCCGTCAGGGCCGTACCATTAAATCGGGAGTTTTTCGTGATACCTGAACAACCGTGACTGCGCTCGGGTCATCCTGGAAAGATGAAAGGACCAGCACAGCTGCTGAGACCATCTTCACAGAGCCTGGGCTTGATTATCAGTAACTATGTGGCTCCTGAGAGTCTCACTCCACTTGAAGATTTCTTGCAGACTGGCTGATTGTAACCTCACTAGCAGATTGCCATCTCCACTGAGCCTGCACTGCTCCTCCAGCCCAAGAAAATAGGTTCTCTCCCCCTCACACTGCTCCTCCAGCCCAAGAAAATGGATGTTCTCCTCCTCCATATCCCCCCGCACGCACTTGTGTTATTTCCACCATGGAAAGTATCGGTTGCAACGGGACAGCTTTGTTTTCTCGCCAGGCACAGAAAGGATCAGGTACTCAACAGCTCATCCCAACGCAAAACCCAAACCATTTCCTTCTAGCACTGCAAAGTCACCGCAGCCAAGGTACTCGGTTTTGCATAGTTTGCTGAGATGACACCAAATAGCTACAGCAGAAAGGAGCTTTAAAAAAATAAAAAACCTAGCATCATCAGGAGGAACATAACAACTGGTGAAGGTCTGGGCCACCGCATAAGCACCATTGCTCCTGCAGAACTCCTGCCCTCTCCAGACCAGTAGACTTCACTTGTGCGAATGAATGATGCAGGGTCAAAGAAACAAGCAAAAACAAAATCTAGTTTAAATGGCTCAACTGCTTAAAATCATTTTTACCATGAGCAACCAATCCTTCCAGTTCCCTCCATGTTAAAACAAAAGAGAGAAGTAGGAAAGAGTAAGAAGGTGCTTGAGTTTTAACCTCCTGCTCTGACTCCCTTTACCGTCTCTGCTCAGAGGAGACCTGCATTACTCTTCCTTTTAAGTGAAGGGTTAGGGAATGACATCTCCTTCAGTGGAGAAAACAGAAAAACAGCACAAAATTAAAAACTAGCTAACTTAGGACCAAGTTTACAATTAGCAGGGCTCCAAACTGCTAGAAAGAGGGGGTCAGAAGAAAGGTGAGACCCAGCACGAAAAATACATTCCCAAGGATCTCCTCTGATGGGGAAAAGCAGAAACCAGTGGAGTCTGACCCTATGCCCATTTGATACAGCTAAAGCAACCACTGAACGGTCAATTGTCATCGACTCCTTGCTAATAAAAAGAGCGTTTTTACCTTTCCTTTTAACCATACTCCATCTCCTCCACTTTAGGCCACGGTATTTTGCAACAGGAACTTCTGCTTGGCACTAGAATTAATTCTCCCTACTGACTCATTTTTGGTAAAAACCTGTTAGTATGAACACTTGAATTTGACAGACATTCGCATTATTCACTCTTGCAACTCAAGGTACAAGACCCCTCTCAACTCTCTCTTGGAGTAAAATTACTGTTTTTTTCTTAATTACACCATTGGTTAATGCAACCTCTGACAGAGGAAAGGCTGAACATTTAATTTGGCAAGGTTTAGTGCCAATCTGCATTAGGCCGCAGTGATTTAACCTCTATCTCCATGGCAGTGTGCCTACATCATTCTCCTAATAGCATGCATCCCTGCCCTACATATTTCATTGGGATCCCTACGGCAGCTCTGCCGGAGTGCCCTGGATCAGCAGTTCTCAGCACAGTCATTAGGGACACTGTGCAACCCCATCACAGGGACATGTATTCTTTCCAACCACCAGTACACTATTCTGGATGTCAAAACCAAAGCTTTCATTAATTAGAAGGCTAATTACACTGCTAATTACACTGTACACTCAAATACGCTACTTATATGTCTCAAAAACACAACTCCGTACAATCTCATACTCCGAAGTTTCAAATAGAGAAAGCATCTAGTAATGCTTGCAACCCACTCCCTCCAGTGACTGCAGGCATCCAGATCGCTTATGGTGTTTTGCTCCTGAAATAACCCTGCAAAACCCTCTCCATAATTTCAATGCACGTATGTATAAGTAAACATAAGTAAATGCAAGCAGCACATAACAGGAGCAATAAAGAAGAGATTTGCTGGTCGGGGATGATGCACCCTGATCTTCTCACTGAACACACTTGTCATGACCTTGTGGTCCTTCGACCCAACCCAAACTGATGCAACCTTTTCACCTAAGAAAATGAGTCCCTTATACGCAATGTGGGTTTATCACAGCAATTTCTTGTACACACAACCAGGAGACAATTTCAGCATGCATATGCTGGGTGCGTACATAACCTCCACTTAAAAGTTTGAGTACCCTGCAAACACCAGTACATTATTTTCAGCCTCCTAGTGCAGGTGGAAAGTGTTTTCTGTGCTTACAGTCTAGGGGCTGGGACACTGAAAGGCAAAGTGACTTACCAAGGACCACAGGGGACAGCCTGCGAGACAGCAGGGGATCAACCCGGGATTTCTGACGTGCCCAGATCTCCGATCACTGCTTCACCCTTCCTCTCATCAATGGGACAAAGCAAAAGTGGCCCTGAAGTATGGCTATAAAACCAATATGGCTATAGAGTTTTTTAAGGGGAACAAGCTTATCTTCTCATCCCCCTTTTTTTCTGACTTAGCAGAGGAGTTAAAGCATGAAGTCTTGTATGTTTTGCCTGTAGTTCAAACCAGCAGTGTGGTTTCAGTTGGTCTCTTGCCATGGATGCATGACCTTCTTGGCTGCACTGGGAGATGTGAATCCCTTCTGGAGCAGTGAAACTTGGGTATGTGGCATCACTGCAAGCAGAAGGTCTTCTGGCTCCCTTCAGCTAACTATGAGCATTAGGTGCTTAGAGTACAAAAAACTGTATCATGCCAGGAGATGTTTTAATTAGAAAACACACTTAATCCAGTTTCAAAAAAAAAAAAAAAATCAGCGTAAAATGTAGAGGTATTGTACCATAATTAGCCAAAGCAGATTTTAGCCTCAGAGCTAACAGTAACTTCCTAATAGCCTTTACGCTGTCCACGAACTGTGCAGCCTAGAAGCGCACCGAAGTCCACACGGGAAGCGAAATACCACCAATGGCCCCCAAAGTGGTTTTGGTTTTTTTTTTCTCACGTGGCACCTTCCACTATTAACGTGCCCTTATCCGCTATCTCTCATTTACTGGAGGACACTTCCCTACCAACGAGCTACACTACCACGTACAAGCAAAGGCCACTAAGGAGAGGGAGTTCACAGGGATGGGGTAGCAGCGCTCCAAGTGCTTTGCTTGGCTCAGTCTCCTTAAAGCTGGACGATTTCACTCCTCCAGTAGTTGTGACTAAGAAGGCTATTTGCCAAAAAAAACACAAACAGCATTTTATCGCAGAGATAACAGCGTTTCCCTGGATAGTAAGTTCCTGCTGTCAGAAAAGGCTCCCCCAGTGACCTCCCGATGCGGCTCAGCATCGTGGCGATGCCGGGGAGCGGCTGGTGGGGCGGCCGGTCCCTTCAAACCCCAGCTCAAGTCTTTACAGACCTTCACGCAAGGAGAGGGGAGGAAAGGGACTGAACCACAAGTTGGTGATAATTATCTGTTTCAAATAACCCAAATGACAACCTCAAAGGAAAAAAAAAAAGAAACTTTCAACATTTTAAATGAATTCTGTCAAACCAGAGCTGCCCACTGTGGGGCCGTAGTCTCTGATCCAGCCCCAGCACTTGGCAAAGCTCACTTTGCCGGATGGCAGACCACAGATTTATATATATTTTAGCAAACCTTCTAGGAGAATCAGCCAAGAGCGGGTTTCTTAAAATCACAGCACAACAGGAAGGAATATCACCAGAGACGTGACTAACCTGGCAGCACGGGACACCATACACCCACGGCAGCAATTACGGCGGGGTCCGGCCGCCACGGGCTCGCTGCTCCCGGCTGCGCTGGCAGGGCACGGTGCCGGCAGCACCCAAGCCATTTCTCCTCTAGTATTGCCTGTGCAGACACCACAGCCAGGAGCCCCTTCCCCGGCTGGGCAAGGGCTGGGTTTGAGGAATCGCTCACTCCTTAGTGCCAGAAGAGAGAGACGTCAGCCCCGTGTCTCCTTCCAGGGCTTCAAGCCACCTTGTTTTCTTGGCATTGCAAGTAATCGGGGACAGACACATGGCTGGGCAGTCACCGGCTACCAAACCCCCATCCTAAATTTGCGTTTGCTTGAGTAACTGGAACAGCACCACTAGAAACCTCCCACCTCCATGCACAGTGCAAGCACCAGGGAGAAAGCACAGCTCAGGAGAAGACTTCAAACGCGGCATTGAAGATGGTGCTCCCATGTCCGCTTCTTTCTAGACTTCCCAAACTATCGTTTGCAACCTCCCTGCTCGGCCTGGTGTTTGATCTCTGACCTGGGTTAGCAAAGACCACGGTGCAGAACAAATTGTCTACTTCAGAAAAGGGAAAAAGCCAGCCCTCCGTGTCTCGGTTTCCCCCAGGAGCGATCCTGCTGCCTCAAAGAGGACGGTGCCCCACCAGGACTTGGGGGTCGCAACCTTCGCTGGGGTTTAAGGAAGGGCTCTGCCGACCTTCATCGCTCAAATTCCCCTAATGGCATTTCCAGCCTGTGTCCCTCGCCCTGTCCCGCTCCCTCCAGAGGGTCCCTATCTGATCCAGCCACCTGAAGAATTTAAGGGGGGAAAAAAGCCCCCCTCGGTCTCTCGAGCAACCCTTCATTTTGCAGCATCTTACATTTCATCATGGGAGTTCAAAGCAGCCACAGTATCACAACGGCGCAAAAGAAACTTCAGATTTCGGGTTCTCCTGCATGAGCTCTCCGTTTCCTGCTCCAAAAGCAGAAATTACAAAATCCCAAGCTAAAATATCAGCAATTCAAGTGAGGTAGATTTTTTTTCGGTCCTTTTACTCTAGCTACATAAATCAGATAGTGAAAAATAAGACCGTGACACAAAAGACCAATCATAAAAATAGCCCAATTAATTTTCCTCTAAACAGTTCAAATAAATAGAGTGCCGTTTCTGCATTTTGAGACTACTCAATTACAGAAGGGAAAAAAAACATTATCCAGCAATATAATGCAGCTATAGCATTTGAATAGCTATGAAACCAAAAAGAGGGAGATTGATTTATTTGTTAAATTAATGCTGCATTATCTGTATTGCAGGATGATCACCACAATTAGCAGGAAGCTTCAAAAAAAGGGAAAGTCCCCAAAACATTTTAGAGAGCAAAGCCCACAGTATATGGCTTTTCTGAAGCAGACTGTGCAGGATCTGAGGTTATTCTGGGCAGCGATGGTTACAGTAACTGCTAACTCATAGCACAACATAGCATAGGCAACCATAAACATTTGAATATATTGTTCTGCCATATAAGCAATCATTAACTCATTACCATCGCTATTACAAACTAATGCTGCCTTCATCAGCATATCAGCTGATCCCTAATGTCCTGCTTACTTTTTTATAGTGCTAATTCATCAGTTTCAAAGTTTTAAGAAATCCTACCTGGTTAAGTAAATCATTAATGGTACTTTTTAAAGAATATATTTTTTTAGCATATATGTTACTCCTTGAGTTTGCAAATGAATTATAATAGGGAGAGGGAAGAGTGAATAAATTCCCTAAATATTTCTACTTCTCGCCCCTGTTTTTAGTATCTCATAACTCACTGAATACTCAAGTTTCAGACTAAAATTTAGCAAATTCAGTCTATACTCAAAAAGGAAATTAGGTGGGTTTTTTTATTGTTTTTCTTTTTAAAACTGAAAGCCAAAGACAGCAAACTCTCCCCTCATCCTCCTTCCTTCCCACAAACCTGGCAGGGTCTCCAGGCTGACCTGCAGCTCTTCCTAGAAATCCTTTCAGTAGAACTGAAATAACTGGACTGAGAAAAGTCAGGTTTCCCCCAGTCCAATTCAGGCTTTACTGAAAAAGTGTCTCTAAGCATTCTGATAAAAACTCATTTAATTCAACAGTAACAATGCCATTTAATCTGTGCTTCTACATATAGCACTTAGAGGCACTTTCTATTTTCTTCTTTTATATATATATAGATAAAAGACTTATTAAACAAAGTCCTTGATTAAAATTAGGTTATCTATGCACTGAGAGGAAAAAATGTATTTATCAAGGGTTGATTTTCAGTGTTTCCTTCTGGTCTATCTACACAGCCCCAACTGCACCGGGGTCCACTGAGTGCTAGAGTAATGCAAGAAATCATCACTATCCCCTGGGAAAGAAAACCCTGGGTGCAAGGAAGCACATTTGCGGTTATGGGTGACCTTTGGGGTGCCCAACCGGCGGCTCAGCCCCACATATGATGGGGGTGAAGGAAACGATGCATGATGGTCCCATCCCTCCCACTGCAGAGGGACCATTCCCGCTTCCTGAGCCCGAAAGTCCAAAACCCATCAGGATAACCAGCTCGTGGGAAGCTCTGGAGATGGGACACCTGTAAACACGTGCAACACCCCAGTTCGAACACGATGGCGCATCTCCAGACCAGAAAAAAGGGAGAAGAAACTTGACCGATGTTAAACACAGCAGCAGCAGCGGCAAAATCATAACCAAAACCTACCTGAGTCCCAACCCGGCACCACCTCGCCAGGGATCCTCCAGAGCATCCTCACCATTACGTCCTTCCCAAGGCTCGCTCATTAACACCTCGAGGGATCAAACCTCAGTAAGAAACCACTCACAGCCCACAGCATCCCCGCCGGCAGCACCGCCCTGCCCACAGGCAGCCATTCATAAAATAAAATCCCAACAAAAGACACACACACAGACATCCACACACACCTCTAACCGGAGAAAGACCATCTTACTCACTGCTCTCTCCTTCCCACGCTACCTCAAAACACTCATCTGCTGAAGCAATGCGCTGCTTGGCCGGCAGCCAGCTGGAAGCCAAAAGGGGCTTTTCCTTTCCTGCCGCTCAACCTCATTCAGGCACTTCTTGCTTGTACACAACGCTATTTATAGCTGCTGGCGAGCAACCAGGCGCAACCCAACCGCAGAGCCCCAGCGGTTCAAAAAAAAAAAAAAAACCACCAAAAAAAAAAACCCCAACCCAAAATATTAACAACAACAAAATAAACTCAAGTGCAATCGGTTTGTTGTTCTGCTCCCGCAGACCCCGTCGCGTGCAAACATGATGGCAAGGGAGAGAAGCACGGATGGGCTGTTCTGAGTTAAAAATAACCCAGCCAAAAAAGCCACCGCAGGGAAGCGTGACCTTTACTACTACTACAGGAAGAAAGCACTCTGCACCCTGCGTCTGCCTGGGTAGGTAGGGCTGCTTTGTAAGGCAGAGCTCAAAATAAAAGTGGTGGGGGGGAAAGGGAGATGGAGGGAAAAAAAATATGCACCAAGAAAAATCTTTTGATACCGCAAAAAAAAAAAAAAAAAAAAAAAGCTTTTTTCAGGAATGGTCCATTTTTCCCACCGTCAAAAAGCAAAATTCTTGTTCCTTTGGAAACCTCTTCCCCGGGAATGACCCCGAAATATGGTTTGGGGCGGGGCAGGGGGAGAGAGGAAGAAGCAGCTTAGTTTCTTGTGGATTATTATTATTAGGAAGGAAAAGATAGCAGAGAGGATGCAGTTTCACTCATAGGCAGAGCTGGCCCCCAGGAGAAGCTGCAGCCGGGGGGTCATCTTCCCACACCACCCCACAAGAGCCAGGTGCTAGCAGTGATACCACGAGAAAACCCACCCCTCAATCCTCCCGGTTTACACCCATTTTCCTCCCAAATCACATTTAATCCCAATGGAAAGACACTGCTGCCTGCAACAGAGACTTCAGCTGCCGCTCACACACACCCAAACCATCCTTTGACCTAATTTGACCGCTCAGCACTGAACTGTCCCCAAATCCATGACCAGAGGAGAGTTTCAGGGCCGCCGCTTTGCCCTCCCCCAGCAAAGTGACCGGAGCTGAGATTTTCACTGAAAACAATGTTTTGTGGTCCGTCCTTCCCTGCTGTGACCTCCCTGGGGTCAGCACATGCATCCTATAGAGGACACTCAGAATTTCTTAGATTTTGGGGAGTAGTGGCGTGAACTGGCAACGACGTGTCTTGAGCAAGTGTGCACATATCGGTGCAATAAAACACTTGTCATAAATTGGACAGTTAAAAAGAAAAAATGCAACACACCTCGATGAGGGTGTAAAATTGGGGAGCGACCCCGCGGGTCAGCAAACATCAGTGACCTTGAACTCATTCTCTTCTCTCCCTCCTCCATTTTTTTTTCCCCCTAAATGAAAGCACTTTGATTTTGCTGAGACAGGTGTTTCAGATACAGATTGAAAACTAATTAAATCATATCTGCAGCATGAAAACTAATTAATCCTTTATTCCCTATTATAATAGATAATTACAATGCATGATAGGAAACGACTTGTCAGGTTTTCTGTTTAAAATGCTTTCACTCTATGGAAAATAAAATGGGGGAAATGGTTTGTCCTGGTTTCAGCTGGGATAGAGTTAACTGTCTTCCTAGTAGCTGGTACAGTGCTATGTTTTGAGTTCAGAGCGAAGAATGTTGATAACACTGATGTTTTCAGTTGTTGCTCAGTAGTGTTTAGACTAATGTCAAGGATTTTTCAGCTTCTCATGCCCAGCCAGTGAGAAAGCTGGAGGGGCACAAGAAGTTGGCACAGGACACAGCCAGGGCACCTGACCCAAACTGGCCAACGGTGTATTCCATACCATGTGACGTCCCATCCAGTACAGAAACGGGGAAGTGGGGGGCAGGGATTCGCCGCTCGGGGGACTGGCTGGGTGTCGGTCGGCGGGTGGTGAGCAATTGCACTGCGTATCATTTGTACATTCCAATCCTTTCATTATTGCTGTTGTCATTTTATTAGTGTTATCATTATCATTATTAGTTTCTTCTTTTCTGTTCTATTAAACCGTTCTTATCTCAACCCACGGGTTTTGCTTCTTCTCCCGATTTTCTCCCCCATCCCACTGGGTGGGGGGGAGTGAGTGAGCGGCTGCGTGGTGTTTAGTTGCTGGCTGGGGTTAAACCACGACATGGTTACAGGGCCTTCCCATCCTGCTGCGGCCCACCAATTGAGGCTGCCAAGAAGGTTTTATTTTTTTAGATGTAGCACAAACAAAAACTACAGTTACTGAAAATAGCTTTGAGAATGAAAGACAAGAATAGGTCAGATTTCTCAGGTCATTTTTGTTCATTTGAGCGTATAGTCAAGGGCTACTGCTAGAGTCCAGCCCCCATGCAAACAAAGGGACAAATAAAACCTTTGTAATTAAAATAACAAGAAAGGCAGGACTCAATATGCGAGATGGGCAACAGAGCTGTTCCTCCCTTCCTCCTCTGACACCTTTTCCCGTGCCAGGATCACAGGAAGGCAATAGCCCAGCGCTGCCAGGAAGGTCAGCAAACATCCACAATCACCCATCAGCAAAGGCACCCCAGAACCCACCTTCCCTCCCCCAAATTTCTCTTAAATGCTCCGGCATCTTTACTCCCACTGCAAGATAAATAGTGTGGTCATGCTGAAAGTTTCCGTAACTCCTTTGCAACAAAATAAAGCTTCCAGTCTTGCTCTGCCTTAAAAAGAGTTGAACGGGTCCCAGTCTACAAATTGAGGCACTACCATAATTCAAGGGATTAGGAGTTTTAAGGTATCGATGCAGACTCTTAAGCATCCCAGGACTACTTGTGAAGGGTCTAGGAAAGCAGCAAATAAAAGCAACTCTATTGCCAGTATTATTAAAAGGTGCCCCCCAAGATCTGTAAATCTTTAGTAAAAATGTGGAAGGGTCCACAAAGGCACATAGGATGAAACCCACCAGGTACCAAAAAATAAAGTCGTGCCAAAAGCCAAATAAAATGAAATGACTTGATCTGCACTCAACAGAAAGTAGCCTACAAAAGAAACACCCTGGATGACCATTCTCCCAAAAAACCCAAAACTAATCCCAGCCTTTTTGTCTTCACTTTCGCCTTCTCATCCACCTGCTTGCTATTCTGCAAACTTCACGACGTTGAGGCAGCTCCATGCTGTCATGCCCTCCCGTTTTGGGGAAGCCAGAAAAAAAGAT
The DNA here is from genome assembly GCF_026419915.1 of Harpia harpyja. Classification (NCBI taxonomy): domain Eukaryota; kingdom Metazoa; phylum Chordata; class Aves; order Accipitriformes; family Accipitridae; genus Harpia; species Harpia harpyja. The sequence goes on along the minus strand of NC_068940.1, from coordinate 102,504,412 downwards.
AAGGGCAAGTGACCCTGCTCATTGCTTCTTTTATTCTACACCTTTAGTATGGGGGTTATTTTCACTTAGAATCAGATTTTTCTTTAGTACCCAAAGGTGAGAAGCACCTTTCAAAACCACCCAGGTCTCCGCTGGGTCCACACTGGGTCCCCCTCCAAACTGCCTCCACCCCCTCAAATCCCCCAGAGCTGCACTGAAAAATGACTGCTGCCACATAAAATTATCTAAAGTACAGTCAAGGTTGTTTTCCTTCCAAGGAAACTCGTTGCCATTCAGGAAAATCTCCAGAACCGTGTGTAGCTGGCAGCAGGGAGAAGGACGACACAAGCAATTAGCGCCATGGACAAAGATCTTCAGCACGTTCTGGTGCCAAACATGCTTATCGTATAGTCCTTTAGCAAGATATCCTTGGGAGCAATAGCCCAGAGATTGATTGAGGCCCTGTATACCATATTAATGAGGTTAATTATAAACCGTGTTACCAGCAGGGGGGACTAAAGGGTGCGAAAATAAGTCAAAAGGGCCAGCTCCCCTCTTCTCTGCCCAGGCAAGGTATCATCCAGCCTGGTTTTTCCTCTTTCCCCATGGGGATAAGCAAAGGTCCCACATGCAACAGCAGTTTTAGACAACACCTCGTCCCAGCAGAAAGCATCCCCCACCGCCAACGCGTCCAAACCAACTCCTCCATCTCCTCCCTCCCTCCTAAAGTAGCATTCACCCTGTGAGCCATAGCTTTTCAACCCAAAAACGTCAATACATCACCCAATTTCACAACCGATGGTCTGTCGCCAACAGGATGAATATGTAAAGAGATTTGGGGAGGGGGAAGCGGAAAAAAAAAAAGAGGGGAAATGGGTTTTAAATCAACACAATTAATTGCTGCGGTATTTGTTCATATATTAGATTAGTAGACTCGAAGGCAATTAAGCATCTTTGACACAAGGATGCCCCGCAGGAAAGCTTAGCCTGTTCCTCCTGCCACTTAAGAGCTTGGGATGGAAGGGAGGGAGGAAATTCCACTATTTTGGATTATTTTGTGATAAAAGAAGAAGATATTTCCAAAGTTTGCACAACAGGTTAAAATATTAATTTGGAACTAATCCTTTGCATTTATTACTTTCCTTCAGAAAAAACAAATTTTAAGTAATGAAACTAACATTGTGTATGAATGAAGAATATTAGAGGGAAATTAAGCCCTCTGCCTTATTTTGCCTATACTGATTTATTTTCTGATTTTCACCCCAAGCCAAACTGATACTCTTCTAATAATATTTAAAGAAACCTCTAATGGGAAGACGTGTTTCTTCAAGCATTAAATCATCTAAGGATACTTAAACTGACCTTTTTTATATACTAGAGCCTATCAAAAAAAATCTCATCCCTTCACTTACTACCGAGTTCGTTTTCATTGCTATTGTCAGCATCTCATGGACTTTTCCACCTATGCAACAAATACACCCTCCAAAGCCACTGAAGCATAGCTTTGGGTATGGATTCAAAATACAGCTGAGGTTATCTCCTAGTTTTGATCACTCAAGCACAGCCCTCCCTCCGCTTCAGTATTACTTAATCTCCACCACAATCCTAAACCTGTTTTTCACCCAAACACTCATTTCCTACTCTTTCAGTAATTAAGGTTGCAATGGAACAGCCTGGCAGCACTTAATGCTGTTTTTATTAATGCTGTAATGACTCGAGTTACAAGATATTGAACCATTTTCATGTTTTTGCAAATGAGGCTAAGGGTTCCCCCCGCTGCTGCGGGGTTTCTGGTTCTCCACATTAGTATTCAATGTGTCTTTTAGATTCCAGTGCAACACAGGCATTTCTAAGGAATGCATGGCCCAAAAGGCTTTCCAATTGAACTATATAGTCTGCGCACAGAGAAAGAATTTTTCAGAACTAATTATATTATAGCCTTGATTTTTTGGTGTCCGATCTGTCCAACCTTAAAAGGTCCCAATTTTCTAAAGAGCACCAGCTCTTTATCCACTGAATATAAACCCCTTTAAAAAGATACCTCTACTTCTAAGCCTCTGAAGGCACCGACAATATTTGCAAAACACTGGCCCAACATCTTGCTGTTATACCGAGACATGCTCAGTGGCATCTCTTTTGGTCAGTAGTAGCAATATTTTCTTTAAGGAAACTTTGAAGTGGTTTCAGGCAAGTTACAAGACATATTAAAAATGACACACCATCTGTTTCTCAATGTGATGTTTTGCATTGTGTAACTAAACCAATTTAAGAACTGAAGTCTATTTGACATCTAATTAGTCTGTTTGGTAGCCTGATCACTTGTAGATGTTTTGGAGGGGAAGATGCACTCTAACAATCTTGATCTTTTTTTAAAAAGAAAACAATTAAAAATAATTAGTCACAGAACTGTTTTTCCTTCCTAAATATCTTCTTTTACCCCATTTAGGAATCAAGGCATATGTTTCTCCTATGCTACCCTCTATTTCTGGTAGAATGCAAATCTAGCCATCCTTTTTTGAGTACCACAATCACAGAGCTCTACCAGAGCCCTGGAAAAGGGAGAGCAACATTCCCTGGGTTGCAGAATCAAAGGCTCCACCATCAGTGCCCAACATCACACGGCGATTTGCCAGGTCATTCGTTTGCTTGCTTAAGTTAACAGTATTTCTCAGGAAATGCGTGGTCACCTCAAGAGTGATTTATCCTGGCAGGGTAGCACTAGGCTATAAATGTGGTAGGCGCAATCCAAACAGAAACAAAACAACTCATACCAGAGCATTTAAAATTCAAAGTCTAGACTCCAGCTTGCATACTGCTCTGGCTTCCTCACACGCTACACCAGCGCGAAGAGGAAGACCGCAGATAGCTAGCAACATGCCACATCTTGAAATATCGAAGCAGGTCAAACTCAAAATCAGAAGTACCTGCTGGCATCTGCTCACCATGCATGAGGATGTTCAGATTCACGTATCCATTGGGAACGCACAGCAAGAAATAGTTAACGAGCATCTTTAATAGGGACAGCCTGGATGGTAGTCCCATCAAGGAGAAACGACTATTTCTTATGCATGAGCGGATGATGGAGAAGGAAGCGCACACAACATCTCCACAAGCATTTCAAACACGTCTTGTAGAAATCAAAGAAGACAGTTTCCAGCGCTGCAGACTCACTGCACGCACCCACACACCAAATGCAGACACACGCCAGAAGACCAGAGAGAAAATCTGATTCCAGCATCAGCCATGAACAGCAGCGCACAGAAGCACAACGCATTGCTCCGTGCACCATTCCCCCAGGAAAAAAAAAAAACAGGAGGGGGGAAAAAAATCAAGTGGTTTTAACTCGTGGCATTTATGTCAGATACATTTGCACCCTGATGGATCAGTTGGGGAAGTTAATGACAAGGTCCAGAGCCTTTCCCAGGAGCAGCCACCTCCAGAAACGCTGGGAGCTCCCATCCCACCTCTATTTGGAGACAACCCCATCTCCAGCAGTCTCTGCCCACAACCCACACCTGCTGCAAGCCTAGACCTACAAGGTTTGGAGCTATTTTGGACAGGGAGGGAAGATAAATGAGTGAGAACCACAATTAGGCAAGGGTAATGGAGGGAGGGTCAGATCGGGTCACTCCCAGAGGATGTTGCTCCTGGAACCACAGGAGTTACAGTTTGCAACCTTTATCAGCTCCTGCAACAAAATAGGAGGACTCTTCTGGCCAGTCTTGTTTTCCGAGTTTTATTTTCTATTGTTCTGTACTAAGCAACTGTCAGCCCTTATCAGCACCGCCAGGTCGCCCTTGTTTTCCTGTTACCTTCCCTTGTGTCACGCTGGTTTTTCAGCCTTGACTGGACAGGCATTTTGGAAGGCGTGATGAGTTTGATAGCCTGATCTAATTACCACCTTCCCAAAACAAGTCAAAAAGAAAAAGAAAAAAAGACCATTTCAGTTAGTTAAACATGCTGCTGCCCAAGAAAAGAGCTGGAAGGAGACGGGGGGGAATTTGCTAACTTTCACTCGGCGGCGGAGCAGAGCTGCTTTCAATATGCCATATTGACTTACCGCTGCTGGAGGCACAATAAAGGCAGGCCTTGGAGTCAATGCGGGCTCCTGCGGCTCTGTGTAAACTCCGCTTAAAATGTATTTCAAGGAACTTGATCTATTGACATGGCAACTGTGAAAACTTGAGTCCATTTGAAATTTAAATAGCATTTCCACCCCTCTCTAAATGCCAGCCGCGGGGTGGGCCCCACGGCCGTTGTGTGGAAAATGCTTTCACTGGAAGACATCTCCCCCAACAGAATGCCTCCAGACACAACTGCTCTCCTCAAAAGCAGCCAGCACAACTGATTGGGACCCCTTTTTGATGCAAATTCATATTATTCTGTTGGGGAACAGCAGGTGTTCAGCCATGCTTTCCTTTAGAAAAATTAGGACCTTGCTTTCTCCTCCTCCTTCTTGCACTTGGCTCCCAGTTAGCTTCAACCGCTCTCACCCTCGGCGCACACTTGGGTGCCTCCTGGGCTGTGAAGTACAAATCAGCGCCATTCAGGAACGGGACAGTGCGCGCTACCAATCCGTAAATATGACTTTTATTACACACGACAAAAGCTACATGGCAAATGCCCACCGCAGAGCGCCCTGAGTCTTCCCAGCATGGTGAGCACAAGTCCTCTTTCCCACTGCATGGCCGTTGAGACCCAGCATGGCACAACTTGAGGTTAAAGTACAGGAGAAGCATTTCACAACCAGTTTCAGTTGACTTACAAGAGCTAGACTACCAGGAGCCTTACCAGCAACCGTGCCACGTAAGTAATTTACTCCAACTTTGGGAAGGGGCCAGAAGAAAATAAAATGGGTCGTTGTTGATTATCTCAACATTACTGTGGTCTATATAAAGACATGCGAAAGCTGCCCGCCCACGCAGGGAGCACAAGCTAGCCCCAGGAAGGTGCTGTTGTTGGGGAATTATGCACGTCACTCAATGAAAAGGTCTATATTAAAGTAGTATTGAAAGGTATGAAACAGGACCAAGCTCTCAGTGTGGTAGGAGCCATCCAAGCACATAAGGAAAGGTTCCTGCCCTTCCTCCCTCTCTGTGCTGCCACTCCATCATTTGCAATTTAATGCGAGAAGAAACAATGGAAAGGGAGAGCAACAGAGATAAGAACAGAAATTCACAACAAGACACACAGATAATGTGATTTTACACAGGCACCATCTAAAATTCATGGGGTTTGGAAAGTTAAAACCCTCAGCCTCCTATGGAACTGTATCTCCAGGATTCCCTGAACTATCTATCTGAGCAAATCAAAAGGGCCTTTCTCCTAGCATGTGTGAATACCAACTCTCTGTAGGATCTCTGGAGTCTTAAAGAACAATTTGGAAGAAAAAGCAGCATCTTCATGGACCCATTTAAGGAGCACATGAAAGAGCAGCCGAGGACGCCCGCCCGCAGGATTGCCACACAAACGGATGATTAAGGTTGTCATCGTCCGAGTGACACAGCAAAGCACCACGTCACCTAAGCGACCAGAGAGGGAGCTGTTAAGAATCTTTAAAGATGCAGAAAGGAGCTTAAAAAAGATTGTGTGATACTGGGCATGGAGGAAACTTTGAAAGGGGGAAGGAAAGGCTGGGGGATGTTCATAGAGGTGACGCAGTGGGAATGACTGGAGGGTTGGTAGCTGGAGAGGAGAGGCCAAAGGAGCAAATGCCAGGAGAGACATGAAAGAGTATATAGCATTTGCCCATCACTGCAACTTACTTTAAAAACTAAAAATTAAAAAAAAAAAACAAACACCAACAAAAAGGATGGAAATCTATGTCTGACATGTCTTCTGCTCAAGCCTCAGCTCAAACCTGCTATCTGCAGTTGAACAGTAAGTTACATAACCGACATTTCACCTGACCACATTTAAAATACTGTCACTTCAGTGCTCTTCAATAATGAAAAGGGAGGGGGGGTGAGCAATAAACCAAAGTCATTTTATTTCAGCTCTTCAAAGTCAAAACAAAAATCATGAAACTTGTGGGAATATTAGTCCAATTTAAGCCCTAAATTCCTAATTTGAGACACGTTTATTTAAGCATAATGTAAGACAGACATCTAGAGTTATAAAATCACAAGACACTTCCAGCAAATTTGCCCATTTTTATTGCCAATAATGATCACTGTCTCTATTATGGGCTCCAGTTTGGACTCTATTATGCTAGACTCTTTATAAAATACAATCCGTACCATTAAAAGTCTACCTGGCTGGCTTACAGCAGTTGGATGATACAAAGAAGAATAGATAATAAAGAACTGAAAGAAGGTTTGAAAGTCTTCTCCTTATTTTCTTTTAAATAAAATTTTAATCAAACAGACCATTACTCAGTGGTTATAGCTGCAATGCTTTTTTAATATATATTATTTTTCTAATTTTTATATATATATATATACACACACATATATATGTAAGATAGAGATGAAATTTTTCCCCTCATTTCCAAAACCTCAGACAGCTCCTCTTTGGAGCAGCTTGGTGTAGATACACAACCAGAGCCCAGAGAAGCAGTCCCAGCAGTTTAGCAGAGATGAAGCACAGAGACTGAGGAATTCATCCGCCGAGAGCTTCTCACAGCACTAACACTAAAGTGACAATCAAACGTTCAGTGCTGAAAGCTGAGATATTTTTTTCCTTTCTTCTCAACCATACAGTCATAAAGCAAAAGCAGGCATATGCTGATTCAAACCAACCAGTTTTAAACAATATCAAACTTTTAGCTCTTACTTTCCACCAAGCTTCCACAGCTCCACTTGAAACTATATAGTCTTACTGCAGCAAGAGAAGACCCATCTCTGTAATGGCACAGCACTTCTCAAGTGAGGAAAAAAGGCAGAAAACTAAGTAAAAAAATTTTTGAGGACATACAAAGGGTTGTGCTGCTAATACTCTTCAAAATGAATGGATATACAGCATTTCCAGTAACACCCTGGTCTGCCAGGAGGATGGCTTCTCCTGTGCCCAGCACGCGCGGAAAGGATGCGGGAAGAAACTCAGATTGTCAGAGAGAAACCTGGGATATAAATGCAATATTGAAAGTAGAGGTTTTACACTAAATCCTTTAACAAATTAAAACTCTGAAAGACGCACTGAATCAAAGTCAATGTCAAAGCGCAATGCTTGACATTTGTTTTCCAAAAATTAGTTATTGGCAGCATCTAAAATGCACTGTCACACCAGAATTACAGCCATATAATTCACTTTTTAGCTGCTCAGAAACGGGTATAACAAAAATGTATTGGCCAGTCACACCACGGTTCGTACTAACAATGTTCCTGACATCTGATGTTGCTTCATTCTGCCTTTGGCAGAAGTTTGATGTTTCATTCTTGAAGTTGTATAATAGATACTTTTGATCTGTGATTGAATGGAAGATTATAATCAACCTTGGGACATTCACTCACTCATGGAATAAAGCCACCCAGTCCACTATAAATATTTATAATTTTTTCACATTTGTTAGTATAATTAAAGGGAGTGAAATTCAATGCAACAGTTGGGGGAAGGAGGGAAGTAAAACCTGTTATTTACAGTGTCCTTTAAAATTAAATGTATAGACATTAATTGCTTATTATACACACTGTTATTCAACCAGCAACACACAGAAAACTGAGCCAAAGAGAAAAGCCTGCTGCTTATAAACACCCTGCAATAATTTGTCCCAACCAGTCATTCAGACAAGAAAAGGCACAGGGCATCTTGTTCGCTTCATTTGCGCCAGCAGCGAATATAAGATGCTACCGCAGCAGCACAGTATCATTTTACACACCGCAGCACCCGCGTGAATGACTGTGCAGTGTCAGATGCTACCAGCCCAATTTAGGAGTATTTTATACCGCTACATCCCAGGCAAGATAAATACAATCGGCCCCGTTATCTCTATATATAAACCACCTACGAGGACCTGGCAGAAATGCAAGGGCATAGAGTGGTTAGGAAAATGCTGTTCCAGCTCCATCCTTGCTGCTGCTCTTCTTGGAGAAAAAAAAAAAAAAAATCCAGCACCTGGGTACTTAATTTGTGAAGGCAAACAACCACCTCACCACAAGCTGAGAAACTCAAAGTTTACACTGCAGTTCCCAAGGAGGAGCTCCCATTTTCAAAAGGGTCAAATATTTTGGTTTAGAGGTTTTTTAAGCTTGTCTTCAGTGAGAAGAAGGGGGATTTTATTCTGGTTCCTTCGCCTATTCATTCTTTCTTTAATAATACATGCTTCTGTTAAAAAGGGCAGCACGCTATTTTTAGACTATCCCATAACATATAAGAAAGCACCAGCTAGTTTTTACTGCAAAGGTTTGGGACTCTGGAAAAATGGGGCACAGGTAGGAGTTGGTTCCAGGTTGCAGGGAAGGATTTGAAGGCTAGGTGAGAAAGCACCGAAAACATGCCCGGCTTTCTTTGACCCTTCTCAAACCTGAAATGTGCCGACAGAAAAGTAGGGAGAGAAAGAAAGAAAACAAAACCACTGAAGTGCTATTGCTTGGAAACCACTTTAATGAAAGCCACTGCAGAGTATGACAAGATACCTAACCTACGGTGACAGGGAAAACAGGCAAATCAAATCCACACAGCCACTTTTACGTGCCCTCTGCTACAAAAATAGCTGGATAATAACCATTTTGCAGCTGAAGACGTTTGCAGGATCCAACACCTCTCTGAATCTAAAGACTGCTGCTGTACATGGAGGAAACCCTTCTGGAAGCATCAGCTTTGAGGCAGGAAGATCCTTCTTTACTGCTGCTGTAAATGACAAAGAGCTTATTGGAATTAAGGGATGTCTCAGTCCCCTCTCAATAAAATACTAGTTCTTCTTATTTGCTTTGTTACAAATAGGCTTAGATTTCTTTTTTCCCCCTCTCTTCAACACGGGAGCATGATGCAGAGGTCTGTTTCTAAAGGATGCAGCCTCTGCACTCATTTTTAGGAGACCGGTGGGGAGGAGTCCCACCTCGCTCCCCAGCCTCCATCAGTTCAGCACCCTGGGAAGAAGGAGAAGACCACAGTGTGTCTCATTTCCCTCAAATTTAATTCCTCTGAGGGGAAAAAAAAAAAAAAAAAAAAAAAAAAAAAGAGTTTCCCCTTTTGGCACTGAAACTGAACTCCTGTCCCAGGATTTGATAAGCAATGCTGAGTTAGGCTGATAAAGCCCCGACTCCAGCCGCAAACGCAGAGCAGTCAGACACCAGGCTCTACAACAGGATCACATCCAAAACAATACACGTGGACAAGGTCAGTGCTCCAACCTTTACTCATTAAACCTTGCCTAGAGCCCAGCACAGTTTGCTTGCTGGATATAACGGCATCCCCCAAAAATGTGTCAGTGATACACAAGCTTTAAAGCAGATCTCTGAACCCAAAAAATAAATGCCAAGTCAGATGCAGCTACATATGCCAAGGGACTTTTTGCTCAAATAAACCCAAATGCATTTTAAACCTGCTCTGTTGGCTGCGTCTATCCAGCACTTCAGAACTTCTCACTGCCTACCTGGATTTATTCTTGTACCATTACAGGGAACATCACTTGTTTCTTCCACACAAGAACAGTGAGAAGCTGAAAAGGATGATATCATCTTTAGAAAGCCCAATGACAAATGGTTAAACCAAAAAAAAAAACCCACAACCACCAACCCAAGCCTAAAACTAGAACAACTGCTCTCTAGCCCAATATTTAAAAAAAAAACCCTGCTGTGCAGGGTGCCCAGGTCACACAGCCAAGCTGCCTTGAGATTTATATCCCAATCCCACCTTTTATTCTTTTCAGGCCATACATTATTTTTTAAAGAAATCCGAGTTCAACGGGCCCACGCTTTATAAAGCACGAGGAGAAGATTATCGTGCTCTTCTTCCAGCAAAACCATAAAGTGACCCAGCCAGGTACTAACACTTTGGACCAGCACAGCCCTATGACTGAGCATCACGCCCTGTTTGCTGGAGCATTTGCAGGTACCACTGCAGTGCAGTGGCTCTTCCAAAAGACTACACACGCATATGCTGAACTTCCCAGTTCAGAAAAGCACACTGTTCACTTTTTTTTGGCAAGACCCAGTATGTGTCCCCTGCTGCGGTCAGCCCAAACTGGGAGTCCAGCTAACCACCCTCATCCTGACCCCACCAAATGCATCCACGAGCGTGACGGTCAGGGACAAGGACTGAGCTCCCTAAATTTTTCTGTATCCTCAGATCCCTCCCTCCAACGCCAGCTGTTACAGCATGGGGACGGGAATAGCCCCCCATTAATCACTCCTTATTTCAGAGACAACACATTTGTCTGTCATAAGAAGCTATTCTGTGACCAAGAAGACACCATCATGACAACCTCCACCAGCTAAAGAGCGGGAAGAGCTCTGCCCTCTCCCCCTTCCCCCGGAGCAGCGAGATTTCAGTACCTTATATCCTCTTAAGAGCCACCACTGCTCCTCACCCCCCAGGAGATTTAGAGAGCCTCAGCAGGAATACGCACAAAATCCTCATCAGCTGATCAAAAGCTTTGCTTACTACCACCCTTTATGTAACCAGCTAGCAGCATCCTAATTATCCAGCTAAATGTAATGAATTCAATTTGCCTTGACTTCACGCACTTTCACTACCACGCTAGATATAAATTAAGGCACAGGGCAACTCACCCCATAGCACTGCAGTAAAACTAGAGAGTTTGGGCATGTGGAAACGCTGGGTGAAACCATCCGCCAAGTCTACAATGGAAACATGAACCTAGATCAGGACCAGCAAAAACTCAGTATACCCAGAGGAAAGCCCCATTTACTGCTCTGGGTGGGGTTTTTCAGTGTTTTTTGCTCAGCCAGAGATGGAGAAGCAACAGAACAGCTGCAGCAGAGGAGTAGATGGATACTTTTTTTTTCTTGGTCCAGTTCCCTATCACACTGTAAGTAATCTCTGCTCTCATCATCAAGAATGCTTGCAATGACTGAAGAATACAACCCAAATTTTCTTTGTTGGGTCCCTCTACCCTGATTTGGGTTAACATCTGTCTTAAGCTTTCATTTCCTAGCCTGGGTTTTCAGCTTTGAGTTTGGGTTTTTTTTTTTTAATTGAACCTCACTGTACTCCATATAAGCCTTGCACGTAACGAAGTAAACAGCACCACAATGCATTCCTCAACACTAGCCGAACCACTAAATAGCTGCCTGGAGTTTGAGGCTGAAGCAGCTGGGTGTTGGATTACAAACGCAAAACAAATGCCAAGGCATGGCTGTAATACGTGCAATACATTGATGACCTACTGCGCTTAAATAACTCCTCGGAAAGCAGATCGGCCATTCAAAATGGTTTTTTACACCTAAGAGAGAAGAGAAAGTAATTTGTGCTGATAATGCAAAAAATTCAAGGCAAAATTTTTGCACGTATAAAAATTACACTGGCAAGAGAGAGAAGGGGAAAAATTCAGCCTTGCGGGGTCGGCACGCTGGGAGGGACAGCATTTCACGCTTCTGAAACACTTCCAAAGCGCGATATCCCTCCCCACCAACGCCAGGAGCAAGACTCTTGCTCAACACAGTCAGGGAGAGGATTTCCGAGGCCAATCGTGGCAATTTGAGCCCCCTCAGATCCTCCTTTTTCCTGCCTAGAGTAGAGCAGTGCTTTTCAAAGCACGTGGAGCCTGCAACGAAAAGTCCCAGCCAAATAGCGCACATAGCATTTTAAAGCAGCGTATCAGCATACCGCAATCTCAAGTACCCCTAGTAAAGCTATCCATGGAGTTCACCGAGTACTTTTGGGTTTCAGACGAGGTATGCAGGGTCTCTGACCCCATGCACAGCAGAATGAAATGGGTGTTTTCATTGAAGCTACAACTCAAGTTAAGATAAAGCAGCTAAAGAGTAAAATTCCCCCCAAAGTTGTATTTTTACCAGAAGGTAACAATTGCGTGATAGTTATACCACTCTAAAATCGTCACAAAGGCAAAGCGGGGAAGTATCTCACCCACAGTTAAGCGAGGTCCTGGGAGGTCACCTACTTGTGTCTCACCTCCAGTAAAATTTACAGCAGAGGAGGGAGGATGCGGTAGCTTATCTCACTGCTACAACACGCTTACTCAGCCACCGAGCCGCAGCTCCTCACTGCCTTGTCTTCCCCAAAATCTGAGTGTGGCCTAATTTAAAGCTGTTGTTTAAAGCCGTGTGTTGTTGGACCACAAGCAACGTTTAAAAACCTTAGTTTGGTGCTGCAAAGTTAGCTGCAGGAGTTTGCACCATACAGCTGCGACTCTGCGACAAGAAACAAATTGCCAACGCTCGCAAGTATCATGTTTTTGCTAAAAATGCATCAAAATGGAAGCAAGGCTTTGGCCAAGGCAGACTGCAAGGAACTGGAGGGAGCAGTTCCTCCTGTAGCACTTCCAAGGTTTTCTGTAGAAAGAGTGACAGAGGGGCTAGCATCCACCTCCTCTTTTGTTTTCAAATGCTATGTTCAGTACAGAGCAGGAACATCTCAATCTGCAAAGACTAATTCTAGTTGTTCTAAGGGACTCAGAACTCCTTTAGTATCTCAGCAGCAGATGGGATGTAACCAGCAGCATCTGACCAGTTCTGTCAAGCTCTTGGTCAACTGGTTGGAAAAAGTTGCAGGCTTGTGAATACAACCCCTTAAAGTGTTTAGGGTTTTTTCCTTTGGGAGGTTGGAGAAAAGGTCCCTTTTACATCCAAATATCCCTGACAGCAAGGCATTAAAGCTAGATTCATTCAGAAAATGATGGTAGCTTACTGTAGCCAGCGGAGGCAAGGCTCTGTCTGGACTTTGCTGCTCCCGCACAGGCAGGACAGAGTAGCTGGCTCTGGCTGACCTGGCCAGATATGGGACAGTGGACAACAAGCAAGTGCAGCAAGAAAACAAGAACAAAATTCCTATCTATGCATGCCTGATTGAAAACCTGATGGATTAAGAAGTGACCCAAACTGGAAAGGGAAAGCATTTAAGAAGGGAGTCAAAAAGGACACATGCTGTACAAGCAATAAGAGTAGCATCAGGCTGAAGAATTTGGTGCTCTGCATTTTGCTTGATGATAATATTCCTCCCCATGAAAAAGGGGAGAAGATGCTAGGAGAATTTTTGACTGCATCCAGAAGAAAAATAACTCAAATGCCACTGGGGCTGCTCTGTGCTCGGTCCCATCCAGCCTGCTACGCCTGCCCTAGCTGCTTGGGCAGGGAAGGAGGCTCGCAAGGCTTTGTGCACAACCATAGCCCTAAATGAAAGAGTTAGGATATACTCTTGGGACGGCTGAAAATTTCTGAGACACTGGATTGGGCCCAAGAGCATTAGACTGAGGCAGACATGGAGAGACCACTAGAGGAAACGGAGATGTTCACAAGTGCCAGCCTGGACTAAGATCAGCGCGGGTCTACCTGTCCCCGATGGACCCCTCCTGCTCCCCACGGGATGCTCTGCTGAGTTACCTCAATTATTGTAAATTCTTCCCTTACTCCCTCTGCCACTGGGCCACCCGTTGGGTGCAGCAGAGGAAGAGTCAGCTCACGAAGGGGGTTAGAAAGGCAAGGAAAACTCTGCTATCAGAGAAAAAAAAAACCCTCCCTCCACTCTGTCCCCTCACACATGCTGTTGTCTCAGGTCACCAACCACCCGATGGAGGCAGAGAAACCAGCTACCATGAAGGAAACGACTGCCCTTTCACATCACAGACAGCCCACTCCCACTGCTGAGACAGCTCAAATTTTAATTAAAAAAAGTGCAGGATTGTGCTTGTAGCAGAATAAAGAGGGGAAAAAAAAAATCACTACGGTAAAATACCATTTCTTTTTTGGGGCCCAGTGTGTATGAAACCCTGGCTAGTTTTGCCAACAGCTGGTCCACAACCTGCACAGTATTTCCAGAAGTGTTTCCAGTCCAATCTACTCAATTTAGCTAAAATAACTCGCTCATTTTGTAACAGCAGCTGGAGAGGTTTGCAGCACTGCTGCTTTTAAAGAGGAGAAAAAGTCTGGATGATTTTTAGGAATGCAAACTGTCGTGGTTTAACCCCAGGCAGCAACTAAGCACCACACAGCCGCTCACTCACTCCCCCCCACCCAGTGGGATGGGGGAGAGAATCGGGAAAGAAAAGTAAAACTCGTGGGTTGAGGTAAAAACAGTTTAATAGGACAGAAAGGAAGAAAATAATAATAATGATAATGATGATGATTATGATAATAGTAATAATGACAATAATACAAGACTTGGAATATACCAAACCAGTGATGCACAATGCAGTTGCTCACCACTCGCCAACCAACGCCCAGTTAGTTCCCAAGCACTGATCCCCCCCCAGGCCAGCTCCCCCCAGTTTATATACTAGGCATGATGTCACATGGTCTGGAATACCCCTCTGGCCAGTTTGGGTCAGCTGCCCTGGCTGTGTCCCCTCCCAACTTCTTGTGCCCCTCCAGCCTTCTTGCTGGCTGGGCATGAGAAGCTGAAAAATCCTTGACTTAGTATAAACACTACTTAGCAACAACTGAAAACATCAGTGTGTTATCAACCTTATTCTCATACTAAATGCAAAACATAACACTATACCAGCTACTCGAAAGAAAATTAACTCTATCCAAGCTGAAACCAGGACACAAACAAAACAAAAAACCCAAAATAGATGCAAGTCTTGGTTCAGCTGTGATTTCGAATTAGAGGGCACTCTCAAAACATGATCCTACCAGGACAACAGCAGCTTTTCCGTGTGGGGATTTTCACCCAATGCAATTCCTTCTAAGAAGGAAAATCCTGAATAGCACTCTGAAATACACGCTACTGCTTGGAAACAAGGGGTATGGGAGAGCCACCACATGCATCCTCCAAGCGTCTGGAAGCTAGCGACACTTGCTCTCCTGGGATGGCTCTGCTGAGGGTCCCCAGATGTCGTTCACCTTCCTGCTGCACCCCACATCCCACCAACCGCACGTCCTCATCACCCCTTGGCCCATCCCGACACCGCTCCGGGGCAGGATGGCTGTGCGGATGTCCCCAAGGCCATGGCAGTGGTCCACCTGCTCCCGCAGCAGCCGGGCTGGACCTCGCCTCGGAGAGCGGCTCCCATCCCACAGCCCAGCCGGTGGCCCGTAGACCCCATGGAGCCAATGTCCGGACTACAGTACGTTTTAAAGAGCACCCAGCAGGGTATCTCAGAGACGAGTGCTGGGCCAAGGAAAATCAGGAATGTTGGACGAGATGCAACTGTAGAAGGGGACATGGGCAGAAAGTGTAACGGCAGAGCATCTGGCTTGCTCGCGGCCGCAGAGTTCCCCTCCCTACATCCTCGTGGGACAGGGACCGTCAGACCTTTCTTCTGGCTCTTCCCACTCTTTGCTTGCACCCAACGGAGAGCACGATGAGAAATGCAACCCCGGCGCAGAATGCTGGTCCACCAAGTGGGATGTGGATGGGACAGAGGAGTAGCCACCTCACCAGCCGGCTGCTGGATGTTGGGAGGGAGAGGACGAACAGAAAAGATGCTGCCTTTGCTCCTGGAGATATCACATGTGCCAACCAAAAGTGAGAAAAACACAAACTTTCAGTAACTTCTGTTCCGAAGGACAGGCATTTCATGGCCTTAAACTTCTCCACAGTGGCTGCACCTGTTCTGCCAGTCCAAATACCAGTAGCTGGAGTAAGGGCAGGGCACGTAAGGGCTCCCGTGCCAAGACGGGGCCACTCGTATCTGCTGTGTGCTGATGGCACACGCCAAACTATACGGTCATGGAAAGCTGGATGGCAGGCTCGAGAAACCCTCACCCTGGCACAAAGTCAAGAGAAAGTATCAAGACGCCTTAAAGCTAAGGCCGTTTCACAAAGACCAAAAAAGCAAGCAGAGCAGCAATCTAAACTTCCTACCCATGCTCATAAATTCTAGACCCCCTTTAAAAACAAAATACTACACTATGGAGAGGTGCTTTATTTTCTGTAACCTGTAGCTGAATGCTTCCTAACGGAGGGGATTGCATCTGCCAGAGAGCAGGCAGGCTGCAGTGGTAACTCCTTCATCTTTGAAGCACGCTGCAAACTTCCAGCTTCTCCAAGAAGGAGGCTAAAGAGAGAGCAAGAATATATTGGCCCCGCTTACAAGTAGGGAACGTGCATCCATAAAACCTAAGTGGAGGGATAATTAAGGAGGCTTTAATTTTACAGAATTAATAATGCACATGTTTAACTAGGTATACAATGGTTTCTCAACATGCTTCAAGTGAGGCACACAAACACATCAAGGATCCAAGCAGACTTAAGTGGCCCACGGAAGAAAAAGTCTTTACCACAGAGTAAAAAAACCCTTTGTTTTATAAGGCTGTAATTCGCCCTGAAGATGAATATGTCGTAAGGGGCCGCAGCAACTCCAAACTAGCCCTGCCATTTCCATACCAAACCTCCTCTTTTCAAATAAGCAAAATGTCAGATGGCATCAGGTCAGCCTCAAATGGGATTTCTCTTTTCCTGCTTTGACTGCTAGCCACTTACCCAGCTTACCTTGAAGGACATGTGGTACAGATCAACTGAGGTGAAGCCCGAAAGGACAGAGGTTACATTATTCCCTTCACAGAGCGAAGGTCTGCACATACACATGGCGACCTTTGTGTTTTGCAGAAAAGATGATTTCTTACTTGAAAAATACAGTTTGTGTCAGCCACCACGACTGCTCGAGAAGGAGAGGCTGCAGTGTGCTTTGGCAAGCAAGAAACAAGAAACTGCTGCTGGGTTTTGGAGCGATATCCCTGTTACAGAAACTCTCCCTGACTGGTTTTTGTCTTTTCTTGGCCAGCACGGGGGCAGGATTTCCAGTTTGTACTTTCACTGACAAATGCAGGGAATTAGTTTGTCAATCACTTCCAGAAAGTCCATCTCTTGCACCAAAATCTGATCTTCATTACCGTCAGCCCCAGCTTCCAGCCCTGGCTAAATGCCACCGCAGCTCACAACAGGGGTAAGCCCCATGTCTTTACAGACATGGAAACAGTAAGAAAAATTTAGATAGCTACATCTCATAAAAAGATACCAGCCTGAGACTCTTAAATACGTTCCAAGCCACTTTTCCCCCCCTGTATTTTCCTGGCACCAGGGATTTCCAAGTGGTGCTGCGGGACCCACAAGTGCCCCACTGCCGGTTTGCATTTTCAACCACGTGTCTGACAACAAACATGAATGTCTCCATGAGAAATTCAAAGGGGGCATCAGTACTGAGAAAGCTCAGGAACATCTCCCCGTTACTTTATAATCACTAATTCACATCCCAGGGAACCTCAGGCAACCACTGTGCAAGCGAGCCCCCAGGTGTACCCGCACCCCCACGCGTGCCACCACCTTCCCACACCACCATATGCCCAAGTGCCACTTGTCCAGCCCCAACGGACAAAAGCCAGCACGCTTTCGACAGAAAGGGTTTAGCAGAGGGACAAACAGATGCGTAGGAGATGCCAATATCAAAAGCATCAAGTCGCGTGATACCAAGATCCGGAGGCAGGAGAGGTGAAGAAACAAAAAAGTAAGGGAAGTGGTGAAAGGAAGCACCGACAGGCCGCCTTGTCTGCCTTCCTGCAAATCTTCCCATTACCCCACTCCTTCCTCTCCAAATCGTGTTAATAGTTGATGTTCCCCTTCCTCCTCATCCCTGGGAACTGGGCCCTCCACAGCTCCAAAAACAGGATAATTAAAAGGGAAGAAAAAAAAAAACAAAACAAAACTCTCCCCCCTCAAAAAAACCCAAACCAAGCCACAAAAAAAAGTACACCTTTTATACCTTATCTTTTTTTAAAGAACCTTTATATACTACTAAATTGTAGCATTATTTTAAACATTCATTTTCTGCTGCTAGCTCAGCTTTGACAACAGAAAGGAACTGCTCCTTTTCCTTTTCAGGTTCCTATCTGGTAAAGAAATACCAAAAAGCCAGGGAAACAAGTATTTCCAGGCTGTGAGGGTTTTCTTAGGGGGTTGGTTTCTTTTTTTTTTTTTTTTTTTTTTGAAGTACCACTAAAAAAAAATAAACAAAGAAAAACATTATTTTCATGATGCTGACCACAATAGTTTAAGCCAGTGAGGCCTCAATAAATATTTTTACGATGAAGCCTGCAAGAAAAGATAATACTTAAGACATTTATAGGACTTTTGTTCCTTTGTAAATGTATCATGAAAGTTGAAAAGACAGAATGATCACTTCTATTCTAACTTTGGAAAAATTAGGGAAGAGAGGAAAAAAAGATGCCTTAACTTTTTACTAAGAGGAGTCTTTCTTGGGAGACTTCTCTCAGGAGCTCCCATTAACTCATTCTTGCAGCTTCTTTGAAGCAACATCAACAACAATAATTTAATTTACTGTCCAGATAAAAGGCATTTCCAAAGATGTGAGGGGAGGGAGAAGGGGTTTAGTAGAGCATTACCAGTCTAATTCAGTCCAGTTACCTGCTGCCCGTTAGCGATTTAACTCCTGACAGCTCATCCTCCACCAAAGGACAGAATTGCTGTAGATAAGGGCATCCCAGATACCAGAGGGGAGGAGGGGGAGGGATGAGTGCCAATGCCCTTACACACAAGAGAACCCTGTAACATCCTCAGATTGCAGCCAAAATGGATCAGATCACAGCGGGCGCTGCCCACACCTTGCAAAAAAAACCTGACAAGCGTGGTCATGCTGGGAACGGGAGCTCACCCCGGGGCGGGAGATGCTCCAGCCCAGAGGGTTTGATTCCGCTCCTCTCCAGGCCCCTTTGAACATAAGGAGCAGGAGAAGAAATATGCATAAAGAATTACAAGCATCCACCCCCAAACAGCTACTTGGGAGAAAGATAAATAAAAAGCCTTTATCAGGCAGGGTTTTAAGGACTCCTGACTAATGGCAAATCATTTGTCACTAGGACTCGACAGACCTAGTCGGAGAGTACCGTCCCCTCAATGGGGAAAGGGCAGGGACAGGTTTCTCCATTTCCAGTTAGGCCCCTCCAGCTGTGAGGAGCAACAAGCACATGGGGAGGGGAAGGGAGCAGAGTTCATTGCAAATACAGAAGGATCAATACGACCATCACCACAGGACGACCTCTCCAGTGACGGAGATGCTACGAGAGGGTCCCTGTCCACAGTCAGCTGGCAAAGGCACTGCATGAGTGGTGGTTACAGCCTACTCCTCAACTGAACTGTCAAGACTGACTTCAGGCTACCCTTCCCTGCAAACTGGAGATA
Organism: Harpia harpyja; assembly: GCF_026419915.1. Lineage (NCBI taxonomy): Eukaryota > Metazoa > Chordata > Aves > Accipitriformes > Accipitridae > Harpia > Harpia harpyja. The sequence continues at coordinate 102,485,218 of NC_068940.1, read as the reverse complement.
AAAATCTGTAAAGATATGTGATCTATAAAGGAGCCTGGCTTTCCTGGCCCAGCCGCTGCTGACAAGCTCGGCAGCAGTGCCCATAAAAACACCCTGACACGTTCCCTGCGCGCGCGCGCACACACACACGAAAAAAAAACCCACCGGGCTCAGCTGCTTTTGTTCTGACAAGTGAGAAAACATTTACTGAAGTCAGAGCAGATAATTTCTCCTAAAGAGAGAGAAACATTGAGAGAGCACAACCAAAAAAAAAAAAAAAAAAGGGCAAGAAGAGAAGTAGGCAAGTTGCATGAGAAGTGATAAAAGAAAAAGGTTAATAAAAAACCACAGACCAAGCCCATATCTATCACTTGCTACTGGCCATGTTTCCCATTAGGGGAAACCTCCTGTAAACGCCACATCTGAGCAGTGTGCAAACCAGGATGGATGCAAGGACGAAGAGGAGGTGACCAACGCGAGGTACGGACAAGTCCTACGTCTTGTAGGAGGTGCCTGATCCTGCAGCCTCCTGGATCTGGAGGGCGATGAACCCACCAGGCTACTGGAGAGAATAAAGCTGCCCTAATCGCTGGTGTTCTTCTAGCACAGAGTAGGGACGACATTTTAGAGCTGCCATAAGAATGGTTTACCTTTCTGGGGAAAATTTCACCAACTACAAAAAGCTCAGAGACAGCAATCATATTCTGCTCTTCATGGAAAGCCCCCAAAGGACCAAAGCTGCTCCCATAACCCATCCTTCAAGCAGTACCTTAACCTGCAGCACTAAGAGAGCTGCTAGCAACCAGGTAGCACCACAAAAAGGCAAAAAAAAAAGCAAGCCTTTGTTTGAAGAAGATGTGCAATGACAAACTTCACACACCGTCACGTCCAGCTGGCAAGAGCCAACCTGTCCCTGCAGATTTGGTGGCATCAGTTCCTGCCCTGTTCTTCTTTCCCAGGATTTCTCGCTACCCAGCAAAGAGCTGGATTTTTGTCTGCTACAAACTCATCCCTCAGAAACATTTAGAAGATGTAAAATATCACCTTCCATTTAAAGAAAAATATTTTCCAGCCCTCAAGGAACAGGAAAAGAAATATAAAAAGCACAAAAATGCAACCAAAGTGCGTTCTCACACCTGAAACCCCAGAAAGCAAATAAAACCAACCTAGCTATATTTGGTGTTGTTCGCTTTCAATTCCGAGTATTTAAAGTCAAGTTTGCAGGTTTTACTGGGAGGGAAGGAGCGGGGAGGGAGAGAACAGGACAATGAACTCATCACTTCTAACATACTGAAAATAATCTGCTCCTCAGACCTGTCCGTCCAACATGGTGATGGAAGGGAAGGAGCAGTAGTATTTCACACTCGCAGGTCCATGGTCTACATCCATAATCAGCTCTCCAGTACCGCCACACGCTTCAGGAGAAGATCCAAGCAGATTTATGGGAGGCTGATTCTGGATTACAAGTCCCCGAGGAAATTTTCCTCCCAACACCCACAAGTCAGAGGTTGATTTATACCCAACATATAATAGACTATATTCCTCAGAGACAACTCCTTGTCTTCAACCCCATTGCCACTGCTGCAACCGGAGGCTTGGTTTGTTTTAACAGTTGTAGAGTTTATAAATACTGAAAGCAGCACTCAATTTAGGCTGGAGACAGTTAAACTAGCTTAGACCAACAGGACACCAAGCGGTAAGGAACAGTAATGAGACGATGACACATTCATAACCTAAAGCTTTCATTAAAAACTTACAGCCCAAGAAAGCTCACCCCTTCAGAGCAGAAACATTCAGTTCTCATAATTGCTCAAAGAGCAAATTTTTGCATGAACCAGCAAAACCTGGGGAGATCTCCTGAAGAGCACGTGTATCTGTTAGGCAGAAACTGGGGAAGTACCAACCAGGGGGTTGTAAATGAGGTGGTGCACAACCCATTTCAATTGCCATTGAGCACTTCGGCATGCATCCATGCAGCAAGCAGCTGCTAACGGTGGTACCGGCATGAGGTTGGGAGCCCTCGGTAAGCGGATTCAAGGAAAAGCAGGACTCCTGAAAAGAAGTTGCTGGATGCCAAAAGTCCCTGGACAGAGCCTTCTTCATCCACAAGCCCAACACAGGCTCTTGTCCAGTTTTTCATTATTTTTAAAGGCATAACACATTACTCTCAGCAGAGCCACAGCACTTACAGCAACCGACTGCAAAACTAGGCATTTGTCACAGCATCTGTGCTTGAGGTAAAGCCATCTATATGGTACATTATCAAAACAATAACAACCGCAGGTATCTACCTCCCAGCATGGGAACTTTAGAGGTCCACATACAAACACATGCCTGTCTTTGGGGATCAGGGACCACAGACTTTAACTTGCCCAAACACCACCAAGGGTCCGAGCATCACTCCCATAGAGCTTGCCTCTCTGCTCCGCTCCTCATCTGTCCGTGCAAGTAACAGCACTTCCACGTCCCACTGGGGTAGTACTCTCAGATTATCATCTTCAAGATGTATGAAAGCGAAGTGGGCAAGGATACTGCAGAAGACAATCCTTTGCAGAGATGATCCGATACTGCTGTTCCTGCCTCTGCAAGCGTTTCCAATGTCAGCGTGTCTCAAGGACACAGGCACTTCCAGCACATCATCCACCCAAATAAATATAGGTGATAGAAAGCACCAAAATTTAGAGTCTCCAAAACCTTGTGAATGAAGCTCTGCCAAAGCATGGGTCTAACTTTTACAGCTGTGCAAAATCAGATCTAGCTGTCCAGTAAGTGGGAAAGAGCCATTTGTCTATCCAACTAGAAAAATATCTGCTGGTTAAAGAAACAGCAATCAAACAAAGAGATGGTAAGTGCCAGCAATGTTTTACGATGCAGAAGTCAGAGCCACAAAAATACATCCCTGGGAGTGCTAACACCCTAATGAAAACAAGACCCAGAACACAAAAAAGGGGCAAAAGCACAAAACCCCCTTACCTTCCCCCACAATTCTGCCTCATGAGCAGTACCAGAGAAAGAGTTCTGTTTTGGGTTGGGGCTTCTTCCCCCCAACCCCCCAAAAAATTAAACCCTTTTGTTTGGATTTAAAGAAAGAGAAAAGTAATGCCAACCACTTTTTAAATTAAATTTCGGTTTCATGAAGTTTTGTGGGGCTTGGTTGTTTGTTTTAAGTTTAACATCACAAACCAAAACGAGTGGCTGCTCTTTCCAGAACGGTCTCCTCCTGGTTCTTCTCAACACAAAAAGATGAGAAGAGGAGGTTGAACATCCCAGCTCTCAAAACCACTGTCACATATAGGAACCTTCTGGGCAAAGAACACCCTGAGAAGGTGAAACCAGCAACTTTTCATCCCACCTCATATTCAGACCCTTCCCTTTCGTGGGGTCTGTGGAGGAGGAAAAGAAAGGGAAGCCATAACACAAATTCGCATACAGAAATACGTTTAAGAAAGCAAAGCACCGAGATTGATTAGAGTGTTCCGCTGCTTTAATAAAGAGCCTAATGATGTCCAAATTACAGCAAAGCTCAATTGTGTAACCAAGGAGCCAAGATTTCATCCTTGATAAGGACATGGATTTCTGTCTCGCAGGAGAAGCCTGCAGTTCACTAACAAAGATGACCTTTTATATTATACTCTTCAAGGCCACAATTAGCTGGAGAAATACTGTACTAACTTGGCAACATGAGTTTTTGTACACTGTGCTAATTTTTAGCAGAATCTTGCCAAGACCATTACCATCTTCTAACAAGACAAAAAAAAAAAAAAAAAATACAAAACCCACTGCTCTCCAGACCCAAATTACTTTCCACAATGCAATGCAGTTTTAATTAAGATGATTAAATTACAGCAAAAATGATTAAGATGATATCCCACAGCAAACCACTAAAGGTATAACACCTTAATCCAGAAGAAGCTGGCAAACACATATCCATGATAAAGTATTCATGAAAAGCTAGAATTTTACACATGAACCAATTTTACATCACTCAAACAATACCTTGGGAGATATTTGTCACAAGTAAAAAAACAGTGACATCCATCAACAGAGCACAGTTTTTCTGAGACTACACAGAAAGAAATCTACACAGAAAAAATTGAAAAGGCTACAATTACTTTGACAATGTTTCTACAGCTCAAAGGAATTTGGGGGTTGAAATAAATGGTTTCCTTCTCCTTCCCAGGGCTCCCAAAATCAATTTTATATATATATCATTCTTTTTTTTTTTCTTTAAACAGACGTTAGATCAGAAATGCATGTGAAATCAGGTCACTGCAATAATCATGTACGTGGTACATTTCCACTATTGCCTATTAACTATGAGGTTTAAATGAATGAGGAAAGTCTCAGATCCATATTTCACCAGTGGAAATTATTAATATAAACATAGCACAGCTCAGGTTTTAACCTTACCATCCAACTGGGCCTATTCTCCTTCGGAGAAGGGTAAATGGTATTAAATTAACAGACAGGGTTCAAAAGGCAGCTACACGGAGGCATGTATCCCATTAAGACCTGGGAAAGGATCCTGCCATGGGAGCCCTGGGCTTCAGGTAGCTTCTCGTGGTGCTTCAGCACTGGATAAATTCAAGCCTGTGATCTTCAAGAAATGGTAGCTTCAGCGTATTTAAACAAAAAAAAAAAAAAGCCGTGCCATTGCGATGAAAAAGAGTTACAAACCAGCTATTTCTAGGTGCAATCTTCTGGAAACCCTCTGCAGGGACAGAGGCAAATGACAGAAAATGGTAGGAGAGATTTGCAAAGAAGAGGAACAAGCGACACAGCTCTGGCCGGTGCCTCTCCCAGCCCATGCCCCAGGGAAGGGACAGGACAGGGACAGGGCTCCAACGTGGCCATCCTGCTCAGGTGGGAGAAGAATTGAAGCACATGGCACCAGTCGTGCCATGCCACGCCACTTGGCCAGGGACTGTTTGATTCTGGAGTGCAGACGTAACCCCAAATCGTCTTAAAAGTTGTGGCTGAATACACAAGAAGGTACTAAGTAACTAAGCTTTTCCTTGCTACAGACCTCTGTGACTCCTCTAAGACTGACCCATACCAGGGGGTTTTGCAGAGTTAACTACATCGGAATGAAGTCCCACAATGTAGATCCATTCCCAAAATGCTGCTGTGCTTAGCATCTGGGACTCCTCTGGGGCTGTTTGCTTGTTCACACTAGCTGTTAGCTCTCAAAATGAGGGGTGGAGAGGGGCAGAATCCCTAAAAAATACCAGAAAAGAAGAAAAGATATCTGCATGTGGCATTACACGGCCATACTAGAGAGATACTAACAACCCTGCAGGGTCACCCAACCGCACAGGGATTCAGGATACAAAAACCCTGAAGAGCTCTTTAAGGGCAAGTGCATTAGTGAAACTTGGAAATTTTTTTTTTTTTTAAATGTAACTCTGAATGCCCAGTTAAGGGCTAGCTTCCTCCCAGTAGTAATTAGCTGGATCTGACAAGAGGCAAGGTCCAGGTGAGAGGTTAACTTTGTATTTTTCTTTAATAGACGAAGAAAAGCCTAAATGGAGCAAGATAAAATTCCAACATAAATCCTCCACCAAGACTGCTATGAAATAACTCTTTTGTTTAATTATTATGAGTTGGATCGGCAAACACTAGATCCCAATGGACAGAGAGCAGCTGTTACTATAACAGAAAGACATTCATCTTCCCTTCTTGGGACCCTGAAACTCTATCAACAATGCCTGTAAAACGACCCTCTGCTTCCCCCCGCTCCGAGTTTTCGCCTGGCTTTCATATTCAGACCTATTTTTAGCCGACTTTATCTTGCCATACCGCACTTCAAAGTTTTGTACGTTAGCTGCTTCGAAATAATTTCCGTGCACAAGAAGCGTCGGGGACATCAACGGGGCGATTCTCGAGTGCAGGCTGCAAGAACGGCGCGTCCCTTGCTCGGGGTTTCTTCTTTCATCAGCAATTCATTGAGAAGGAGCCTATAGACACAGTTACACAGCCAGATACGCTTGCATCTCACTTATCTGACAGGGTAGGAGCGATCTCATTTACCTTTGGGGCTTACAGTTACCCTGGAAGGACTTCTTTTAGCTGTTATTTACATAATAAATGGCCAATCTGTACAGGATTGCATGGGAAAGGAAATTCTATTACCAATAAAAAAAAAAAAAAGGTTTCTCATGTTTGCTTTTCACAGGACTAACTCCATCCCATTAGATGACAGCAGAAGCTATCTACGGAAAATTATCTATAGCCATAAAAATTATCTGTAAAAGACTTCCCCAGTTATCTCAGGTACAATATAAATGTTAAAATAACCCCCTAGGAACAGACGCATTGGGCCAAACTCCCTGCCGATGCAAACAGGCACAGTGCCAGGGCTTCAGCCAGGCGACAGCCGTGGGGACACGCGCTTGCAGGGACGGTATGTTCAGTGGGGGTTTTTTGGATTTTGTTTTGTTTTTGTTTTTTTTTTTTTTTTTGCATCCACCACCTTCAAAATTCAGGCTAAATGAGCTTTGTGCCACCAAGCTGCACCCACAAGGGGAACTGCCCAGCAACAGCAAGTATGCTCATCAGAAATGCTCCGTCAGACTTTGCTTTTCTTTATCACCTGTGTAAAGAAGCCTGGAAATCAAGAACAGAGGGCCACCGTGTTGCTTCAAAGTCTCTAAAAGGTGATTAAAATCTACACGGGAATTTCTTGCTATAACTAATCATGCCGAGCCTGCCCTTTCTACAGGCCCCTGCTTCTTGCTTTCACTTTAAGAAGATGCTCCAGGAGCCTGAGGAAGGGACTAAGGTCTGTTGGAACAGCGAGGCAGTTAAACAACAGTGATCAGATAAAAATGTCCACCTCCACGAGTTTTGGGTTGTTGGGGTTTTTGTGGGGTTTTTGTTTGGGTTTGTTTTGTTCTAAAAAAAAAAAAAAAAAAGAGCATTTGTCTTCGAAATATTTCAAAGGAAGCCAAGGAGCATGGATGAGGCGGCTCTGTGGCAGGTCACACCCCGTGAGAGCATCCCCACCCGAGGGTCCACACGCAGCATTTCAGCCGGAGATGCTACGGCTCCGGTATTAGCTCCGGTATTATCACCGGTCGGGCACTCACAACTCCACACCACGCCTGCCAGCAGCCAGAGCCGACATCCCAGTAAGGCAGCACCGAGCATCAAATGCACCATCCCTCTCTCCTTCTGGTTATGCCAAGCCTTATCTCATGTGCATCCCAGGCTCCTTGCGTAAACAGGAATTTCACAGCAGGGAACTGCTTCGGGTATGTCAGCAACAGTGCCCATGGCCACCACCCCAAACTCGCTTTTCAGGAGCCGAGCAGGTGAGTGTTATCCAACGCAACTGCACTAAGTATTTGGGAAAATGCCTTGCCCCAGGCATAAGAATGTGCTTTAGCAAAGACTTTCCTATAAAAATAAAAGTGCCTGATAAGTTGTGGGTGCCGAGAGCTACCCAATAGCCGCCAAGCTGTAACTGGATACTCCCACCATGAAAACACAAGGACAACTGAATTTCTCAGCCTGCACATATATAGGGGAATTAGCATTCTTAACCCATTAATTACTCTCAGGAACTAAAGTGGCAACACAAATCCTGCTGAGTTTCAGTTGTCATACTGGGGAAAGAAAAATAAAGACTTGGAGAAACAAGCGAGCTGCGCACCAATAGGTTGCATTGCCATGTCTCCGTTGTCCCAGGAGTGAACTTGCCAGGACAAAACTACCACCAAAATAACCACAAATCTGCACTTTGCTGAGCAGCCGCATCTCAAGTCAACTGTAGTTTCCCTCTGCTGAGTATGGGGACTTCTGCAAATCCGCACGGTAACGTACAGGTCTGAAGCAAAGCAAATGCGTACTCACACCTGAGCGCCTACAAAGCTCACAGGCTCTTCCAAGACCAGTACCATAGTCTCCCTACAACTCTAATACTGTAAAGCTCAGCTTGCTGCCTCAGAGAAAGGCCTGAACATCAACTGTGTCAAAGCCTAAATGCCCTCCTCTCCCAGAAAAAGAAAGTATCAATGGCAAATACAGCGACTGGAGAGGGGAGTTTGTGGACAGCTCAGCCAAACTGCAGCAACAACCACCAGTTCACAGAAGCAAGCCAGAGACTGCAACGCATGAAAACAGCACTAAAGGGGCTTAAAAAGCCTGAAATACCCTCATTTTATGAAATGCTTTTAAAAAGTCATGAAAAGGAGACAGGCCTCGATTGAACATTTCTTCACTTCAGACCCACGTTGCATTCCTCCCTCCCCAGGAATTCAAAACTGTCTGCAGAGGTAAATTATGTATAAGCAAAATATTCCTAAAAGCCAAATTTTAAAAGTTGCACACATTACACAAGGCATTTTAAATACATAATGTCAGAGGAAAGAAGGGTTAGCTGCCTAGACTCACCATTTGATAGATCAGGCACAAATGGAGCTAACTTTATCCCTCTCATCCACTCAAAGGCTTATAATCTCGCACCTTGGAGCAATAAATTAGGAAGAAGCATTACATTAGCACTACAGGCACCACATAGAAAATTTAAACTTCTGCTACCAGTTAGAAAACAAGTTCTATAATGGGAAAAGCTTTAAATAAAAAAAGGTAGACAGTCACAGCACCTAAGACACTACAGGGCAGTGTCAGCTACCACGGACTTTTTAAAATGACCACCTTTGCCGCTGTGGTTGGGGGCTCATTCAGCACAGGCCTGGGATTTTGGATTGGTCTGGGAAGTGCCAGAGACACACTCATCTCTCCCAGTTTGTGTTTATTTCTCTATAAAACTGACAGCAATACATTCCATTTCCAGCTTTACTGGAGGAGGATTAACGCACCCCCTCTGCTGCCATGAGCCCATTTTTCTTCTTCCGTCCTCACACAAGGGTACGTTAGACATGAAGAGTCAAGTTCAAAATCCATGTCTTAATTTGCACGAGTATCCACTTAGATGAAAGATAGTGTAGCTCAGACTGTAAAGTGCTGCATCTTTTTGTGAACGTGCTTTATTCTCTTTAAATAAAGAGGAGGAACTCATATATGGATCTATTAGTATCAGACTGAGACAGGAGAAAGAAAACAAAACGATACCTCTGGTTTCATAAAATTATCAGAACATGCCATTCGTCCCCGCAAATTTAATTCCAGGTGTACAAAAAAGCATAATATGGTGGTCAGAGCACCAGCCGTGGACCCAAGAGGATGGGGAGCAACACTCACGCCCTGCCACTGACCCCCAAGCTCTCGGAGAAGTCACTCCCGCCATAAAAGAGGTGGGAATACCTGGTAAACTTTTGTTACGTCCCATAAATTACGCACTATAGGAATAGGATGCAAACATCCACAGATACAAGTTTTACTTCTAACAGCTCCTCTGCAAACGTTTTAACAGGCTCATTTCAGCTCCTTAATACACCCCTGCTTCCCAAACCTATCAGTGAGCCAAAAAAATGGTGCTTCGGGTCCAGGCTGCCTCCTGCCCAGCATCTGCAAGGCAGCCCTGCCCGCACCCTCCTGCCCGCAGAGCTCCCCTAAGATCCGAAACCGAATCTGCGATGAAATGGCACACCAAGCTGGAAATTGCAGAATTATTAATGAGAAATGGGTAATTCGCATCTTCCTCCAGCCGAGCACAAACGGGCTCCCTCCTTGCGCTGTTTCTTTTATATTTAAATTTACAAACCTGTATGCATAAGCCGGTCCCTGCTTGCGGGCAACCCAATCTAAGAGGAAAGGATCTTCTGTAAGAGCAAAACCACCTCAACCACCTCCAACAAAGTCACCAAAAGAAAAGGAAAAAACCAAATCGTGTAAGGTGGCCAGAGCAGACTACTAGATTAAAGCCTGATTTTACCCGATACAGAAAATTTCCTCATGCAGCTTGTTTTTTTAGTATAGGTACAAAATATTTGGTGTGACCTTGGGTAAGCCACTTCACAATACAGCAGGGAACACTTGCAGACAGTAACATTTGTTCATGCTTGGCCCCTCTGCTCAGCATTTTTGGGGCAGGGACCTTCTCTCTACACAAACAGCACTTTGCAAAAGAGGAGCTGTTTTTTTCAAGGCACCTAGACATCAGTAACGTATTTTTTTCTTAAGTAGCATAATGGACCAATGCCACATGCAATAACATAATCAGAGCAACAAGACTCAAATACTGGCAAAAGAAGAGGCACTTGTGTGCTGGAGGGAAGCATATTATTATTTTACAGGGTACACTGACAATTGCTGCTCTTAACTTTTAGTTTGAATTGAAGCTATACCATAGCAGAGGAGGAAGATGACAGAAAGAAAAGAACATGAAATTGGTGAAAAAGACCAATGGTTATATTCAAATCTAAGCATAAAATGTGCTGGGTCTGCAGAATGCAGGCAGAGTGTTTCATCTTTAATTTACTTCTCTGCCCCTCTGACTTCAGTGGCTCCAAGAAAACTTACAAGGAAGATTTTTGGGCAGGGGAGGAAGGAAGTGATATACATTTTTTTAATATACCTTAAAGGTACAAATGACTAAAGAGATACAAAATTATTTCAGGCTGAAGTAATAATGAAGAGAAGAGATTAGACATTAGTTGATCCTCAGTGGTTAATGGAGGGGAAAGGCAGGGGAGAGGAGAGCTTATACTGGTGAATGCTGCAGCCACAAACACCTCTCTTGAACACATCCAATTTCACTGATGTGAAAATCTCCACATGAAGGAACAGACGAAAAAGAGCTTAAGTGGGAACAGGGTGCAGAATGCCAAGTGCTACACTGAATAATTCAGATCCAGGCAGCACTATTGGCCAGGCAAGAAAATCACACCCCCCTGCTAGTTTTAAAATCAAAGGCCAAGGAAGGATAAAAGAGAAAGACAACACCTCTTTAAAGCAGAGATTACGCTCCGTGGTTCCCATTTCCCAACTTCCCACAATGTTTTGTTACAGCGAGAGCGCCGGAGCCGGGGTACTGCGGTAGTGCCAAGGCATGGCACCACGTTGTCCGCATCGCTGCCCGCGGCTGACCAAGGGACCTGGAAAATGCTGCCGCCTTTCCGACACCCCTCCTTCAGTCCAACGGCAAGAAAAAGCCAACTCTGAAGCAGGTACCGACCAACCCCGACTTTGTAAGAGTTGCCTTCGCAAGATTTTTTCCAGCGCATAAGTAGTTCTTCGGTCGCCAAAGCTGAGGGCGAGACGCCATCAGGGCTTTCACTTGGGTCGTGATTATGACTGAACTCAACCAGGTTCTCTCCCCTGCCTCCACCCTTCCCAAATTATAGCAACGCTTCTCCAGCACCGGCTGACGGGGCTGGATACACAGATTTCCAGGTGAGGGACGGAAGGCACCACCATAAGGAGAGGCCCGGCGCCGGGTGCGGTACTCCCTGGAGAAGGGGCATCCAGCAAACTACTTTGCCTTGGCCACACACAGCCAGAAGCACAAGGGTTATCAAGTTGCTTCTGCAACTTTTAGACTACAGGTACTACGTTAAGCTTGGAATAACTGTCCTGGGTGTGTTTGGTAAAAAGGTGTTATATTTTACGGGGCTTGAAAGATGGAGTGCTACTAAAATCCCATTTAATTCTCACTATTCTAGTGCAGCTCCACATGGTCAACTACTATTAACATTAAATTTTAGAAGTGCTTCTAAAAGTAGGCCCTGAAATACGACAGCCGTAACACCTTCCACAACGAGGCCCAAAAGTAGAACAACTTTGACTTCTTTTTATTTTATAGCTGTCCCGGCTTTCTAGAAACAGGCACCATGTGGACAGAGCACACAAGCACACCTTTGCTGGGTGCCCAGCCTCAAACCATCTCTTCCATCCACCTCCTTCGCTCTTGATAAATTAAGTTAAACATCCCTTGGTTCCTTTTACACCTGCAACACTTCTTGCAGAGGAACCCACCCCGTGGACAGGCACAATGCAAATCACAGCAGTGGGATTCCTGGGCTGGTCTTATCATCCCATTACAAATGCTCCAAAAGCTGTTCCTCTTCCATCTGAACCTGTGTCCTGCTTCCCAGAACTGGTGAAGCCAGGAAACCCCTCCAGGCTGATCTGCAAAGCAAGGAGTGCGTGCGTGGTGGGGAAAGGGGGAAAATGGTGGGAGGGAGAGAAGAGAACAAAAACAACCAAAAAAAAAAAAAAAAGGAAGGAAAAAAGTGAGGCTGGCCTGTTTCTTTCTTCTCTACCATCTATTCAGTGGCAGCAGGGGAGGTCTACAACTGTTGCGTCACGTAAAGCACAAAAAAACCTGACAAGCGTGTTTTAGCTGATGGAGACCAGAGTGGACAGGAGGCTGGTGACAGCTCGAACGCGGGGAGTAAGAGACCTCCGCTTTAATTGGCTGTTTCTTACTATCTCACCAAGCGAGCAGGAGCGTTACAGCCTGGATGGGCTGCTCAAAGACACAAGAAATGGCAGAAATTTCAGCGTGGAAATACTTTAGCTAACTACCCAGGCTCAGGTTAGACTCTCACTCCGGTCCAGGGATACTGAATATTTAACCCTGCCTGATCCACAAAAACATACACCAAAGGGAGGATGCAGAAGATGCTTTGAAATGGGGGAGGGGGGGCGGGCAGGGGGAGTTAAACCACAGGCTGTGCAGGACCTGGAGAGGTGTTTATAAATAATGCCACTAAAAATAATACACTGCGCACTCACATCTCTAACATAGCATTTTCTTCTCCACAGAACTGTGACAATGGTTATCTCGGTGGGATAATTATCTAGATTTGATGACAGATTAAAAAAATATATATCCCAAACACCTGTTCAAGAGTTTTGTGTTTTTAAAGGCCATTGCCATTAACCTTGGGCCATGCACTTCATTGTGTTTAATTAGCAAGCTAATGAAGCCAGTTTTATTCCCTTTCTCAAGCACAAGAGGATAAATACAAGACAGTGAAAGAGGAGACCAGATCCATTTGCAGCACAGTTCATTGCTGCATGGCATTACTTAAACTTGCACCAAAATAAAAGTAATGTAATGGCTCGGGAAAACGTGTTAGCAATGCATTCTGCAAGACGAATCCTTTTACACCTTCTGTATTTTCTAAAGCTCATAGATTAAAACATGATTTCTGAACATTTGGGCTGCAGAAAATTTGCAAACAAAGGGCTAAAAATGAACATAATGTTTTCCTCAATGAATCCTCAGTATTCCAAAAATTAAGCATAACAGATTTCTTTTTTTTTTTTTTTTTTTTAAAGAATAGCAGCCCGTGCTTGCTTTGTTACAGCCAGCCAAGGTAGCGATGAGAAGCATCAACAATGGAGGTCAAGCGATTTTCGAAAAGCCCACCACTTTTGCACAGTCCTAACATGTACACACACAAAAGACATACTTCAAGCAAAGCCCAGTGCTATGAATCCCAGCAACACATTGCAACTTTGGGTATCTGAGGTTGTTTCATTTTTTTTGACTGAACAGCTTTAGGAAAAACTGGACAATGAAGATCACATTGATAAATACTCGTAAATATCACAAGAAAGGCAGAAAGGCTTTAAAAGAGAGGGAGGGATTTACAGAATTGCTAATGCACTGATTTAATGATTCAAAAGGACCTTTCCAAATAAACAGAATTATATTCATCTTCTGGGGTTTCTTTATTGTATTTTCAGGGGGGAGAAAAACTCAGCATAGGTATGCCCTATCATATTATCCTTTTCATAACATGATACATCTAAGGAGCTTTCAGGGTTAATATTTTAAAGCAATTGCTTTTTTCCTCCAACTTAGATTTCTGCCACTATACGCACAGAGCCATAGGATCAGGTTAAAAAACAAACCCAAACAAAAACCCAACCCCACACCCAAAACAAAAACAACAGCAACAAAAAAACCCAAACCCGGAAGCCATCTCTTTTATTGAATCACCCGAGATAAAAGGATTCCAAGATATATGGAAAGAAAATACATTGACCATAAATCTCCTTTATGCACATAATAGAATTTTCCAGCCAAGAGAGCTGTTGTGATGATAGCAACGCCGAGCACCACGAATACTGATGGCACACACACACACCCCCCGCCTGCTTCTTCCAAAATACCTGCTCTCCCTCAGCACTGCTATGTAAATACAAGCCCGCACAACCCCCTTTCCTAACACATGGAAACAAAGCTGCGTACAAGTGTCCCAGTGATCAGATAAAAAAAAAAAAAAAACAAGCTGGCTTTGCTTACCATCAAAATAATTTTTTTTTTTAATTTTTTTTTTGCCCGCTCCCTTTTTATTGCCCCCCTCCCAGCCTCACACTTTCGGTGTGACTTAAAGAAAAAAAAAAAAAAAAAAAGAAACAATTAAGCGATGGCACTGTTTATAATGCCAAAGGCAGGCGGTGGCAGTGCATATTTAATGGGCACTCGGAACAAAGGAAGCCCGGCTGCAGGAGCGCCCCGGGGCCGGCTCCGCCGCCCGTTCCCCCCCGCGCCCTGCCCCGTACCCCGGCCCCGCCGGCCAGCCCCTTCCCCGGAGCGTGGGGGGGGGACACACACACGCGGGGAACCCCCCCCACCACCGCCGCTTTGCAAATACAATGAAGCCGCGATGGCAAAACCGACGGGAACTCCCCGGCTGCCCATCGCGGAGCGGGGAACGGGCACGGTTACAGCATCGCTGCCTCCCACACCCTGCCCCCGGGAAGCCCTCGGCCACGAACAGACCCCCCCCACGACACCCCCACACACACACACACACCGCCCCCCGCCCCGGGCTGGGAAATGGAGGTAACGTAAGAAGTTACTGCCCAGCGCCGGGGCGGGGGGGGGGGGGGCGGCAGGCTCAGCCCCTGGGGGTGGGGGGCTCAGGGGGGGTCGTGGTGACCAGGCAAAGGGGGGGGGGGGGGCAAAACTGCTGCTTCGGTTTCTTCCTGGGGGATACGCAGCAATAATAAAAAAGAGTGGGGAAAAATAATAATAATTAAGAAAAAAAAAAACCAACCAAACCAAGGAGGGGAAGTGGGGATTTCAAGCGTGCCCGCGTTTTCAGTGCTGGAAGGGGGGCACAGGGGGTCTGAACCCTCTCGCCCCCCCCCAAGGGCTGCGGGAGGGGGCACCCCATAGAGAACATCTCCCCCCTCCGCCCCCCCGGAGCGCTGCCCGGGTGCCCCCTCCTGCTCCCCCGGCCGTGCCCGGGCTTTCGGCTAACTTCCACCCCGCGTCCCTCGGCAAAACGCGCACCCCGCAGCTTGGAGCTGAAGTTTGGGGGCCAGCCCAGTTCCATAAAATCAATGGGATGAAGAACATACGAAATAAACACACACACACACACCCCCGCCGCAAAAGCCTCCTCCCGGGGGATGCTCCCCCCCCCCCCCCCGCCCCGCACACCCCCTTTTTCCCAACTTTCTCCCAGCTCCCCGCAGCGCCAGCCAGCCCCAAACGGCTCGTTTCGTGCTAACAGGCAATCCCCGACGGGACCGCGGCGTCCCGGGGGGCTGAGGGGGAACCGGGGGGCTGAGGCGGGGGGTCCCCATTCCACACACACACAACCCCCCCGGCTTACACAACCGCAGCCCGGTAGGAGCGGGGCACACACATGGCCACTACCTGAGCGGCTCCGGA
Source organism: Harpia harpyja (assembly GCF_026419915.1). Taxonomy (NCBI): domain Eukaryota; kingdom Metazoa; phylum Chordata; class Aves; order Accipitriformes; family Accipitridae; genus Harpia; species Harpia harpyja. The sequence goes on along the minus strand of NC_068940.1, from coordinate 102,469,695 downwards.
GTAACCCCCAGGTCTCCTGCCGCTGCTCCCAACTTCTCCACACCCCCCCACGCCACACACACCCCCCCACACACACCACCGGCTTCCCCCCCCCCTCCGCCCCCGCTCCACTCCGGCAGCACCCGCCTAGAAGTAAATGCCCATTTTTGTAAAGTTTCCTCGATATCGCGCCGTGTTTACATTGCCATTAATTCCCACAGGCTGCCTGAAGGGAACAAAAAGCAGCACGGGAAGGCTCGTCCTGCGAGCAGGGAGAAAACGGGGGGGAGTGTGTGTGTGGGGGGGGTGAGGGGGTGAAAAGAAAAAAAAAAAGGAAAAATCATAATTAAAAAAAAATTAAGCGGATCGCAGCGGTGGGGTCATTCCCCCAGTTTGCAGGCTCGCTGGTTGCTCTGCTCTGTTTTGGAGGGTGGCTGCAAATAATTGCACGGCCCATTCAATTCTGCATTTGGAGAGGCGACCGTAAGCCCGAGCGGGAGGTAAACACGCAGAAATGCACTTACCTGCACAGAAAGTTCCACAAAGCAAGGCGAAAGTCAGCCACGAAGCAATCATATTCCTTTACTTTTTTTTCCTCGCGTGCCCCTCTACCCCCAAGGGAAGCAAAAATAAAAAGAAAAAGATCGAGAGAGTGAAAGAAGGGGGGAGAAGCGAGGCTCTGCCCTCCCTCTCTCTCTTAAAAAGAAAAAAGAAGAAAAAAATCCTGGGAGGGGGAAAAAAAAAAAAAAAAGAAGAAAATAAATCGGATTTAATTCCTTCGCAGTTGCAAAATGTATCCAGTGGAGAGGAACAGCCCCGGACGGTTCGACCTGCTCCCGCCTGGCCCCGGCGTTTAGCTCCGAGCTTTCCAAGAGTTTCTTTCCCTGGGCTTTTGTGCTGGGAGCGCGGCGTGCACCACACACCGACTCCCCCTCCTCCTCCTCCTCCTCCTCCTCCTCCTCCCAACCCAGCCCCTCCGGCTCCCCCAGCAGCAGGGGCGAGCGCACACGCACACGCGTGCGCGCACCCTCCCCGCGCAAATGCACGCGCAGCCGTGTGCAAGGCGCGCAACACACGCACACGCACCCCCCACTCCCCCCTCCCCACGCCGCTTCCCCGTGCAACGCACACGCGCTCCCAGCACCGGCAGCGACGGCGGCGAAACTTTGCAAGGTTACCGACCCCCCATCCAGGGCGGCTGCTGCGCGGCAGGCAAGAGCCCGCGGAGGAGGCGCGGAGCGGGCGCGGAGAGGCGGAGCGGGGCTGGCGGCGGCGGCGGGCCGCGGCATCGCGGGCTGCGCGGGGCGCGGAGCGAGGGGGCGGCGGGAGCAGAGGCTGGGTCGGGAGTTGCCATGTATGGGGAGGGGGGGGGGGAGGTGGGGGAAAAAATAAAAAATAAAAAAAAGAAAAAGGCGAGGGGGAGGGGAAAGGGGAGGTTTGTTGTTTGTGTTGTTGGTTTGGGGTGGTTTTTTTTTAAGAATTAAAAAAAAAAAAAATCCTGAACCGAGTCCAAAATGGCTTCTAAAAAAAAAAAAAAAAAAAAGGGAGAAGCCAAAGCGGAGCCAGCGGGGGAAACCCGGATGTTTGATACAAAGAGGCTGGAGGGGGGCGGAGCGGCGCGGGGGCTCCGCGGCCGCTGAGTGGGGAGCGGCGCTGCCCGTCACGGCCGCGCCCCGCGGAGGGACGCGCACCGCCCGCCCCCCCGTGGGGAGGCCCGGGATGAGGCGGCGGGGGGGGGGGGGAGAGGAGGAGGATGGAGGGGCGCGGGGCCAAGGGGGTGGCCGCCGGGAAGCCCCCCACCCCCCGCGCCCGCCGTCTTCCCACGGGAGAGAGCAGCGCTGCCCCCCCACCCCCCACCCCCGGGGGTAGGAATAAACCGCGTCCTCAGAGGAAAAACAATCCTTCTCTTCCAGGCTGGTGAGAATGGGGTTTCCCCGCTCGTGTCCCGCCTGCCCCGGAGCCTCCCCCCCCCCCCCCCCGCACCCCCAAAAAAGTCCCTTGAGCCCAAGACCCTGCAGGAGCGATGGCTGGGGGACGGTGTCCTGGGGTGCCAGGGCTGAAGGGAACCTCAGCCGAACCCAGGTTGAGGGCGTTTCAGGGTTAACAAGGTTTTCTCTATTGCCAGGGTGACGGGAATTGAACTCTCTCCGCGATTTATTTTAATTAGAACTAAATAATACGGCATTAGGGAGCACCAAAGGAATCGTAAGGGGAAGGAGGAGGAAGGGGAGATGCTGAAGTTGGGTCATTCCCAAGGCTTCGGGTCTGCGAGGTCCACTGACTCACCGGGAGAAAGGGCTGCGGCACCGACGGACGCTGCGCGTCAGCACAGGGTGGTAGATCGCAGGTCAGCTCCCTCTTAATTTGTCCGACGGGGAGTAAGGCTGAAAATATTTCTAAAACCATTTGCTTTTTCCTCTGGAGGGAGATAAGAGTAAATATGAATCATTCTTTTAAAAGTTTGAGACGCGTTTTGTTCCAAGAAGAAATACGTATATTTTTTTACAGTAAGAAGTTCGCAGGAAACTTCAGGAAGCTTTTATTAAGGGCTTGTAACCTCTCTGAAGCTGGAGACTTTTTTTATATACGTACAGCACTTGCGTAACAAGGTCTTAACTGTGAATGGGATTCCTAGGTGCAGTTGCAATAAACTAATTAATAGTATCATTCATGGTGTCATACCTCATTTGTATGTTTACTATAAGTAAAGAGGAATTCATCGGCAGGAGGATAGTGGTTGCGACTTTAAACGCGATACTCTTGGGGGAAAGTTACAGCTAACGCGTGCACCGACAGGCAATGCAATTGGTAAGGCTACCAAAAGTGCTCAAGAAAATAAGTTTTGGAGCAAAAAGCAGCAAAACCAAGCCCATGAAGAGCTAGCGCTGGGCAGGTCAGTGGCACGGAAAAAGCAAGGTGGGTAATGTCACCCAGCTAGTCAAACAGCTAGGAAAACAAAAAGGAGACTTGTGTGTCAAAGGGATGGGTCAGGGATGATCCCTATTTATTCAGAAACAAGCGCTCACAGGTAGGGTTTGGGTGGTTTTTAATCTGGAGGCAGCGAGGACCCATGTTGTCACCGGATGCTTGGGGGACAAATCACTGAGAAGGCCACGCAGGGTGCAAAAGGGAATGCAAAACAGTGGTCAAAGGAGAAGTAAATGTCCTGGCCATGGGCTGCAGCAGCTCAGGATACATTTAGAGCCTCAAGAGAAGAGGCAAATAATGGGTCAATATTTCCTATACGGCTGCGTATTTCATTCAAAAGCAAATAACGGGTCAATATTTCTGCTTATTTCAGTCGAGGAGTAAGTTCTTAAACAGCTACCGAGTGGCTGAAGTAAGGAGAAACGTGTGGGGTGATAAAATACGACCCAGCGTTTCACCGTACCGGCATCCCCACGATTAGCTAAAATGAGACGTTTAGTTCGTACCAAGAAAATATTAACCCTCGGGAGCAGGCAGTGTGTCTAACGTAGCGATCGCTCGAGCTGCGTCCCTGCTCAGGCTGAAACGCTCCCTGGCCAATGCTGCTCCTATTTTTAATCACTGCGCTATGAAAAGCCCCGTTTCACAGTGCCTGAATTTGTGCTTTACAGGCAGAGACCTGGGAGCACGTTTATCACGCGGCTGTCATCGCTTTTGAGGAAACGGGCCCAGAGCGCTTTGGATGTTGTCCTAAAGCCACCCAATAAGGCGGGCGTAGCGTGGCCTTTTGCACTTGGACAGCGTGCTGCTGCAGGCGATGCTGCAAAGAGCAAACCGATAGAGAGCCGGACCCAGGGCGATTTTTGCCCCGGGATAAACGATACCCTGAATTTTCATTTATTAAATTGCAGTCTGTCTTGCTTACATTGTTTCACAGGGAGATGTTTACCCTCCTGAAAAGCTAAAATGTTTTCTCTACTTGCAACATAAAAGCCCAGGAGTGAGTATTGTCGCTGGAGATAATGTTACAGCCTTAGCAAGATGACACTTAAAAACTTCATCAGCCTCCAAGAATTCCGGAAATAGTGATGAAGAAAGGTAGCAAGTGTTAAGAGCAGGCAGCGCTTGCAAGAAGTGCCCTTACAAGCGGCGTTTTCAAGAGCTTTTTTCTGTTTCCAGTTATCATTAGAGCTGCACAGCTCAGACCGTTTTTAAATAATTATACTTAACAGTTAAAAAACCTTCCTGCGCTAAAATAAATTTTAACTAAGATGGTTTTATGCTTTGCAGCCTCATATGACACTCAATCTTTCTTGTGTGACTGTTGTAACAAGTCAAATTCATGTATTTTGATACCCCGCACGTGATAAAGATACTTGGATCACTTAAGCCTGTACAAAACTGCAGTGCTCGCATGTCATTTATCTTAAAATCCTATTGTAGCTCTCGTGAAATGTAATTTCTTCAGTGAATGGAAATTTATACTGACAGAGGTGTTATAAAACATGGAAAATACTGGGGGAAGGGGACCCAACGTTTCCTTTATCTCTTCAAGTATTCACTAACGGTGATTTATTTTTCAGCTCGGTGTTGGTTCGTTGCAGGTTACAGAGCCCTCGTGCAATTAAAGAGAGCCGTTTCCAGTCTTCTTAAGCAAAACTGGCATTACTTGCAACAGGTGAGAAATGCGTGCTGCAGACCCAAGACAGCAAACTGGTTCACAGGCTGCAGTTGCCATATCGGTTCCTAAAGCCGCTTGTAGGAAATCACTCAGCCTAAAGAAACTCCTGGGATCCCAGCCTCTACTTCCTCTTTCAAAATGCATGGGTAAGAAAAAACTATTTATATTCATAATCTTGAGTAAATAAATTGTCACTTTAACGACACATTTTGTTGTAATTAAGCACTTCCCGGTAATAACCAACCCACACTATGAAGCGGTTTCTTAATATAATGGTAAGCTAAGTTCTCGGTTGTGAGCAGAATTAGGAAGCTTTTAAAAGCACAGACCAATTAATACAGCAGGGCAATGCTGCACAGTTATCAACGTGTGGAAATAAGGGGGGTTTGCTAAAGAACTCTATCCTTATTTTCAAGAAACACTGTTGCTTTATGGTCAGTATCTCACCTGCAGAATTTCCCAGCAGGTTTTATACCCAGTAGTAGCCTGACTCTGCTCTCGATGGCTTTGCCTGACTCTAAAGGGAACAGACCTGAGGCAGACTTAAACCTTCCCCAGCTTTCTAAGGACTCACTGCTGTCACCTCTCCACAATGCAGCTACAATTAACTTTGCTAGAATTTCTATATTTGAAGCAGCTTTAAATTAGAGCCTGAACTTCCAGACTTGGATGCAGATGGTCTTTGCTACTGTCTGTACGAGCCCTTGGTTTTCACACTAAAAAAGCCCACCCACGTTGACAAATTTGCCCTTTGCGGTCTGGCTTCAGTGCAGCCAATAAAAATAGCGAGTGATACGGCAGACAGAATGGGCCCTAAACTATACGAAGGTATTTTTTGATAGCTTTTCTTAGCTCCAGACTAAAGAGCAAGGCATCAGATGTTGACAGATTAGAGGGGAATATACCAAGCCAAGGTGTCTGTTACCAAGATGCCCATAAACCAGCAGTTTTGCCATCCTCCAGAATTTGAACTTTTCCCTTGGTTTTCAGTTGTATTTTGATTAAAGCGTAAATAGCAGCAACCGGCATGTGTCAGCCGGTGTCAGAGCCGCACGCCAAAGCTTTGTTCAGGTTGGATCTTTAGCGTCGATTTACTCGTCCGTGGATTTTGTTAGGACTTCTGAGGCATAGCTGATTACTTTTACCACTGTAACCAGCAGAGTCATCGTATAATTATTTCCCTTTAAATCCAGGAGAACTTGTCTGGCCTATCGGGCGGGGAATTTAATTGCAAGAAGGCTCTGGAGGACGGATGGTTGGTGCTGGAAGGTAGCTGTACCGTTAGCATGTTACCCGCCCCCAAAAAGGAGCATCCAGGCTCTAATCCATACCCCCAAGTCATGCCAGCTAGCTGGGAACCAAAGCACGCCCACACTCGAGTTGGAGACTTCTGTGCTCAGACAAGGAGGATTACGGACATCATATGACTAATTCTGCAATGACGGTATATGCTTAATTGGTAATGGACTGCATTTTCTATCTTTTTTTAACCCAGGGCATAGCGCCAAATGTCTGCCTGATGTTTGAGGTTCCTTTCAGGTATTTTCTTCATTGAGACTCACTGTACTTAAGGTTACTGTGGCCGCTGGCTTTGTCTTACGCCCTTAAGTGCTGCTGTGCTTTTTGGTGATGAGAAACCAGCATTCAAATTGCCCTGAAACACCAGCCTGTGCTGCTCTTGCAGCTCGCGGAACAGCTTCCCTGAACCTCAGGTACAAAAGCTCCGGCTGTTGCAAAAGCCGGTGGCCCGGAGTCAGGAAAAGCACAGTATTGAAGTAAACAGACTACAGTACCGAACTTTAGACATTCATTTTAATGCCCTGCTTCCGAGCTCTCTGCCTCAGTTTCCCTGTAAAATACAAATACAGCATTGATGATGCTTAGCTCATAAAAAAAATAAATATCTCTCTTAACTTCCAAGAATGCATGCTGCAGTAAGTTGAAGTCAATGTAAATTCGGTGGAAGGAAGATGTTTTCTGTCAGTTGATGGTACTTAACCATCCAAACAGATTACCAAGTGCTATGGCAGCAAAATCCCTTCTGCTTGAAACATTTAAGACTGCCTGGATGCCACTCAGGAAAATGAGCTCCCAAATTGGTGGTAGCAACACCAGAATCGCTTCTTGATGGCAATCCTGGTGACTGTGACAGCCTCCAGTAATGGCAGTCTAGTAATCTCTTGCTCTGTGCCCATAAAGCACTCTGTCCTTCCATTAAAAGCTGAAGGTAAATAAATACAGGTCCCATCATCAGATCATTTTGCTTGCATAGACGTTACCTACAGAGCCTCTACGTGAGATGGACGAGCAGGAGGGCAAAAGAAAATCTTCCCATCCTCGGTGTAAGGTTAGCCAGGGTGCAACGCTGCAAGCTTGGATGCTGCCAAGTCGCCCTGGTCATTCTGGTTTGCTTTGCACAACAGCCAACGTTGCTGACACTGACTGGGGGTGGCAGGCGAAGGGCAAGGTGTTCAACCTCCTCTGTGCTTGGAGTGTGTCTGGACCAGGTTAGGGCAGCTTTAAGTGCTGCACTCTTTTGGGTGGCTGCCAGCAGATCCCACAGGGTTTTGCAACACCTAAAAAAGAGCCTGAGCCTGAGAATACAACAACCCTTGAATCTGCAGAGTGAGAACAGCATGTTCCGTCACTGCCCTTAGACTGTTCCCTAAGATTATCCATTTAAGTTGCCATCCTCTGTAAAAGGAGATAGTAGGTATTTGCCCACATTGTCTTCAGCTGTTGATGTTTTACCTGAAAATGCAATGCAGGTGTTTTAAAGTGCATCTGGTGGCTACAGCAGCCTGGAGCCAAGGCCTGTCATCTCTCCAGCTCCCTCGCCTTCCTCCCTCCCCAGGTGTTTGGTTGGCAGAAGAACATCTTTCAAATTCCAATATTTTGTTTAAAAAGCTAGACTCAGGGGTTTTTAAACTGGTTGCAATTAGGCTTTAACATCGGGAAAGTTCATACGGAGGTGCCATGTCTCTCTCTGAAATGGCTCTGCTTAAGAAAAGCATCTGTATCCCTCCTGCAGCCAGCTGGACTGCGCTGGAGGGTTTACTTTCACTGCTCTTACCTGTGGCCTTGTGCCTCCTGACACACTCGAGGTATGTATGGAAGGACCAATAAAATATGTCCTGGAGTGTTTGGTGTATTCTTAGAGTTTGTCCCAGATTATTGGCCTTTGTCCCAGATTTCAGTGGTTAGGGTATAAGAATGCCCGGTGGGGCCGAGTGCTTCCTGCATTGCTCTCAGGAAGGCTTTAATCAGGAAAAATACCCTCTCAGAGAAGGCAAATAATTAAGTTTTTGTGGCAAATACTGCCATTAGCAGGAGGTGATAAACGCTCAAGACCACAGTATAAATAGAGCAAGGCAGATGCACTAAGCTTTAGCGTGCAACATTATTGTGTTAGATGGTACTGAGTAATGAATTGGACATCACTACCAAGGTAGTTTTCCTTTTGTCTTTATTGGGACCAGAATTTGTTTTTACACCATAAAGTGTCTGTCTCTGCTGCTGCTCATCATGGGGAAATGCTGGTGTAAACCGCCTGGGGGAAACTCGTCCCACACGCTGGCAGCTGGCAATGTGCAAGCAGGGAGCTAATGTTGGAAGGGATCTTCAGGTGTCATCCAGTCCATCCTCCTCCCTTTCGCAGTGTTTATTCAACCTGTGTCATTCCTAGGAAATGCTCATCCAACCTCTTCCTGCAGTGCTGGGCGCTGCACAGCGCTCCAGGCTCCCAGGACATCGTGAGCTTCGCCTGCAGAACATTTTTCCCCCTGCGTAGCCTCAACCTTCTCTGCTGCAGTTTGGCCCTTACTGAGCACATGGGGGACGGATTGCTGCTTTCCTCTGCTCCAGCTTTTACCTGTTGGAAGATTGTCTCTCTTCAGCCTGCCAAAGCCAAAACAGGCCAATTCTTTTGTCCCTTCCTCGTATTTCTGGCCACGCAACACGACCCTTGCTCTATTCTTTGGGCTGCTTCGTTGTATTTCAAGGGCTAAATTCCCTTGCTGAAGTCCTGGACTCCCCTTGTCACCATCTGCAGCATGCGCTCCTCAGCTCTGGGGGACTTCTCTTGGTTCAGCCCTCCCAGTTACGCTGCAAGTCTTTGGGATGCTGAAGGACTCCCTGATGGACTCATCCAGGCAATATCTGGCTTTCATGGGCTTCCACCTTGGTCTTACCTCTTTACCCTCCCATCACCTGCTTCCCTAGTGCCCTTTCTCAGGCTATTTCCTTAGCTTCATAGCATAGGACATACCACATGTCATAAAAAGGACAAAGTATAAAAACTATTCTGTTAAGAATCCAACCACTGCTCCATCAATTTTGTAGAGAGACAGGAGTGACACGTTGCCAATACAGATGCAGGTAAAGTCCTGCTGTACTCGGTCATGCCTGTGAGAAGAACCTGCTTTCCTTCCCAGCACTCCCCGACATTCAACTCTTGGACATTTTGGCATATTATCAGTGATAAATGTATTCACAAGTGAGAGCAGCCAGCCCTACAGGCTGTGATGCCAGGGTATTGTGGGTTCCTGGCATGGGCAGTGCCTCTACGTGGATTTCGGAAGAGCAAGACAGAAATATTTTTTGTAGCCAGCCTCAAATTTTTATCTATTTGTAGGTGTCTTGATGTCCCCTAAATTGGGATTAGGTCCTTTGGCAGGAAGACTGCACTTCATGTCTTGACTTCCCTGGCCGCATATCCACCCAACCCTCTCTTGGCGAAAGGCCACTGATCTCGTCTTTTATTTTTGCCACCAAATGCCACTCACTTGTGTTGAGAAGGAGGAACTGGCAGCAAGGAAATTATCAATAATCCAGCAAGCTGCTAATCTGTTTCCCATTTTTTGTGGCCTATCCATGCTGTAGGATAGTGCACAGACCCTTAATTATTCATCTACAGTAGTTTAAATAGTTGCCAGTGGCTACTAACACCAGATCTGAAAAGAATTTAATAATGGAGGAGAAGAAAGATTTAAAAAAAAATAAGGATGGCATGGAATAAGGATGAGAAGGGTGAAGGACATATGGCAGAGGCACTGGTTGGGGGTATTCTGGTGGCTTGGGTTCCAGCTCAAGCTTCTGCAGGATCTCTGATAGGCTTTCTTTACTTATCTCTTAAGTCCTGATCAGAATGGGAACAACGGGCTTTATCCACAGAAGTAATTAAAATGTTGCACTCCCTGGCAGGGGAGTTAGTTAAAATCAATTTCTCAAATACACGATGAGGAGCAATTGGCCAGGCTGCTACCGTGCAGAAAAAGATCCGGGGCTGCAATGCTTGGGAGTACAGCAGAAATCCAGTGCTGCAAAAATCCAGCGGTCCTCCCGGGATGCCTATTCAGAGGGGCACACCGCAGAAGGCATGGGACAATCTTTCCATTCAACTTGGCAGTGGTGGGATGTTGGCTCAAGAACAATTTCCATACCTCGGGAAAGATACAGCTCAGCTGGGAAAAGCCCGAAGAGGTGCAAAAATAATGATTGGAGGTGTAGAAAACCTGCTTTTGAGGAAAGGCTGAGAGAGAGAGAAGTGTGTGGTCTGAAGAGGGGACCAAGTTGAGACAAAGCAACTTGCCAAATACGTGCAAGGCTGATGCAAAGAGGCACAATGTGTCCTTGTATCTTCTTCAAGTAGGGCGAGTGATAGGCTTCAGCTCCAGCAGGAAAGTCGTAGGTAAAAGATCAGGAAAAACTTCCCAGTGCTATGGATAGTTCAGCACAGGGATATATTCCCACAGGCTGTTGTGGAATTGTCACTGCAGGAAGGTGTTAGACAAAGATCTTGCAGGGATGGTTGAGGTATTGTTGATTGTACCTGGGGCCTCTTAGAATCCTTTATCCAACTTTCTTTTCCTGTTTCCTCCAGTTGCCACTGAAATCATTGGAATTCAGCACTTCAGCGTTTGGGAAGACCTGCCACAATAGCAATCCCCTGTTTGCAATCAAGGAGATTGCAAGAGCAATCACATGCATATTTAGCTGATGTGCAGCTCCTAGGATTGTAGGGGTACAGAAACAAGCTAAGAAATAAGTGTGCCATAACTGTGGAAGTTCATTATTCTAGAGCATTAAAAATCCAGCCTTTCTTTGACAAGGAAACGCTGCACATGAGTGGAGCTTTTCCACGTGAAATGTTGCAAAGGAATCTCGGTTATGTTTAGCGTTAGGGAGGCACAAAGGAAATCTCATTAGAACCCACTGACAATGATCTGTTATAAAGGGAACAGGAGCAATTCATGAGCTCGGGGAAAAATAAGAGCGCATCTCTGTTCTGCCCCTGTCCTCACTGTCTGCTGCTACTCTAGGACACAGATTTCTTGAGAGAAGGATCTGTGCCTTCTTGCTCATTTAGCTCTTATACATCATGTTTTATTTGCTAGGAGACTTGAACGATGAGCAGCAAGCACTCTTGTTCCTATTTTAAATGCATGGGAACTGCAGTACAGAGAAATAAAATGACTTGCGCAGGGTCACAGAGCAATTCTGTGGCAGGGCTAGGACCAGAACCCAGCTCCCTTGCTCCCAAACCTTCATCTCTTCATTGACCCTTAATTTTAATCACTTTCCAAGGAAGTCTGTTGGTGTCTTCCAGTTGACTTCCATGGGAGTAATGCCAGGTATCAAATGAAGTCACTGGGAATATCAATGCAAAAGAAGCCAATATTAGATGCAAAGAAAGAACTGATGGAAGGGGAAAAAATAGATCTTACAAAAAAAGGAGTAAGTTCTAGTGCCGCTTCCATAATATCATTCCCTCTTTAATTTGTGCCTGGTCAAAATTAAAAAAAAAATAGATTGCTAATATTAATAGATGAAATGAATCTTGAATTTTATAATAGTGGAGGAAATGAAAGGACCAAAGTAATATTGTGTTGTTAACTGAGATTTTAATAATGATTCTGTCCTCAGTTGGTGCATTTGTTCCACAGAAAGTAAATCATTAATGAAGAGGGGGGGAAAACAGTTTTATGGTGATGGATTTTTGAAAGAAAAGTTTAATTTTGCTTAACTTTTAGAAACTCAGAAATATGCCTGGAGCTCTAAAACTAAAAGACAAACGCCTCCAAACCAGTCCACAAGGATGGGATTTAGCCAAGTGGCTAACACTGCCTGGGGCAGGATGGAGTAATGTCCATTGCTCCTCTCCGAGAGAGCTGAGGTGAGTGGAAGAGGTAGGTTAGAGATGTTGGGTTTGATGGAGGAAGGAAGGTTTGAAGGTTTGCTCTTGGTTGGTTGCGTTCTCATAGCTATTTCTGAATGGCATCTGGAGAGCACTAAGGACATCATCCTCACCCTAAACCAAAGGAGATCTAACTGGGCTCATCCTATGGTTTCTGTGGACTTCTGCAAAATCTGCTTCCACCACGTCCTCTGCATGGGATGGGTGGACTCAAACCACTCTTGGTGCCATGAGAGTGTTTGACTTCCCAAGTGAAGAAAGAGCCTGCCAAGGCTAGCATGTCCAGCGGTGGCTCTTGACCTACCCACCGCTATCTTCAGCCGCCTCCAAGGAGTCCCAAAAAAATGGCTCCCTGGAGCAGCAATGCATTTCACACCAAGCCCCTGGTTTGATATGTCGAGCATAGAAAGGATCGCGGTCTCACAGTGGTGGAGAAGAAAAGCATCTCTGTAGCTGGGATTTGGTGCCTAAGAAAAAGCAAATATGGAACATACGTGCCTGCATGTGCATGAAGGAGATGGGGGGAAAACACAGAATTCCCCTGATTCCTTAATGAGCGCAGCACCCCAACAATGAATGTAGAAATTTGCAAATTAAATGACATTTTTGTATGTAAATTATCAAATCAATAAAGAGATGTAAACATTAAACAACATTATATGAGAGCCTGGAGTGTCACCACAAAAATTAAGACCATGTAATTAAAAGTACAATGCAATTTATTTTTATATCGTTCTTCATTCAAATCAACAAATCTTATTACTTACCCAAAAATGTAAAGCAGGCTGCAGTCTAATTCAAAAGATGAAGACAAAGTGGCTATTGAAAAACCTATGTTTCTTGGTCCCTTAGATCTGGCAGCAGTCATGATTTAACATTTTAACTACTGTAATAGGTTATAGTGCTGAAGAAAAGTGCATTAATTACTATGGGAAACCTAAAAAAAAAATCTAATTAAGAAGAATAAAATCATTCTTATTGACTGGGAAAAATAAAACTATGTAAAGGGAAATGAAGGGTGAAAAAACTGAAGACACACAAAATAAATGTGGTCTGTGCAGGGTAGAAAACACACTTCTGCAGTTGCTGGGGGGTGTGGATTTGAATCTGGCTGGAGATCACAGTTTGCTGTGGCTAAAGCTCTTCTCCAGTATCTCACCCACTGGAATTACCTTCTAATTAGCTGCAGCACAAGGAATTGAGTTTGCTCTGAATTCAGCTCAACATGTCTGTGCAGAACCGGCCCCACTGGCTGTGTTTGAAACAACAGGCCAAGAGCGTGAGATTGCACTGCGTCTCTGGATATAGTACGGGTAACTAAATAATTGTCTCGATAGTTGCCATCCTTCCTAAAAAGTCACAGAGGACACGTGTAAGAAAGCAGTCCTGTGTCCCAAACCGTGCAATACATCATGCCTGGGGACACCGTAGGGATGAGTCGCCATGGGCAGATGCGAATCTGCCTTTCAACTAGCCCCAGCCCTTTAAAGTCATTTAAAAGGAACCTTTCTGTGTGAAATACCCACCACCTTGTTTGCTCAGCCCCAGCTTTTGACTTTATCCCCGAGTGGCTGCCGTAAAGGAGCGCCCGCACCCCCATTGCGTGCCTTCATGGGATCCCCAGGGATGCAGGGCTGCGTTGGAAGCAGGTGCATCTTGTATCGGCCAGAAACGGCAGCCAAAAATGTTAGGACGTGTTTGACCATTTTTTCCAGATGTGAAACTAAGATGGGACCATGTTGGTTTTCTCATTGCCAGAACTGGGTTCTGGGGCTGTGATTTGGAGCTTTCATCCCGATTTGCAGTAAGGGTGTGTTCATGATCTTGAGCATTTTTGTGATGGGAAAACTGTTTTCTGCCCAGCTTTACTGCCCTCGTTCCTAAAGATCCTGCCGATGTCAAAATGTCTGTGGATGTTAAAAAGAAGGGAGAGGATGCCATACGGTCAACAGCTACACTAAGTGTTTAGACAAATACATGCAGTTTAATTACTTCAGCTGATACTAGTAGTATTAATGCTTTTTCAAGCCAGAAGTTATCCTTTGATCACTTATATTTACTTCACATGTAAAATAGACTACAGCAATTTGGCCACTTATCTTGTACTGAATCCAATAACTTGTACATCATTAATATCTCCAAATATGAAAAATTAGTAGTATAAATTTTGCACAGCCCTTCCAGGATTACAAATCTTCATCAAAGGCAAGAGGAATTGTCTGAGGAATAAGGACTTCAAGATTCTATGAGTGCATACTGTGCCAGAGAGGAAGAAACTAAGTGAAATATTTGCAACAAATGATGCTGTTATGGATATGTGCTTGCACAGAAAGCCAGCGAAAGGGCACTGCACCACATCAGGTATGTTTTAGTGGTGTTACTGACACCCAGAGTCGCACAGCTCTTTGCTCAAAGGTAAGCACATTCTCCTTTCCAGCCTTCACCGGCAGGAAACAAGGTTGCAAAGCAATAAGCACAGACAGGGACTGTTTGAAGGGGAGGTTGATTGACTGGGGGTTATTTTGCAGCACAGAAACATCTGAGCAGTAATGCCTTTTGATTAGCAAAGAATTTTTATGTTGAACCTTGCAAAACACATGAGGATTACTCATGAAGGGTATCACATAGACCATGTGTAAGATATCTACAGAAGGGTTGCAGAAGCAGCCTTTAGTTATAAAACATAGAAATAAGCAAAGATTAAATTCACCCTCTGAGGGAAAGATAGAAGGGGTTTTTATGTGGTAGCATTTGAAGGCTGTTGTATTGGGACCATGCCATACTGTGCGTGCTCTACTAATCCAGGATCCATAGACATAAGAACTTTGTATAGTCTAGCCTGAGCTCCTGCACAACCAGACACCCAGGGGTGATGCAATCCCAATGCACAGTTCATGTACTGCATTTTGAGTCATATGGCCGTGACTCAGGTGGGGTTGGGGTCTGGGGACACATGAGAGGGCCTGGGTCTGTGGGCTGTTAGTCAGAGGTGTATGTTTTAGCTACGTGAGCGTGGGACTGCCACTCTGCTCTGGCATCCCTCTGCCCAACTGTAACTCTCTTTGCACTACCGTATACAGAACGAGCTGCACCGGCAAATGCCTGAGATGCACAGAGCATCAGGGCAGGGGAAGGTTGTGAGGGCAGTGGTGGGATTAGACTCACCTCATTTCAGATATTTACAGAGTAGACTTCTAAATGTGAGCTGTCACACTGGGCTTTCCAGGCAGCAAGAAGAAATAAGTGTTTTTATTATGCAATTCATCTGCTCTGCTTTAACCATCTACTTTAGGAAGAGATGAATCACCATAGACTCTATCGACTGTATTGACTGGCTCTCCATTGACTAGCAAGGGAGCCACGGGTGACTAGCTCAAGTGCAGATTTCTGCTTTAGTCGGGTGAATCTACCGAGTGCTTCGTGCCCATAGTGTAAGACTTGGCTGCTCTGAGCAGCTCATACTGTGGCATTTCAGTCAATAACTTCTGCGGCAAGCACAGTATTTTTGGAAGAGCGACACCCATCAGGAGGAGTTTGCAATGCAAGTAGACAGAAGAAATAGCAGGTGGGCAACAGAGGTGTCCCGTGATTAGTAAGAAAAAAAGTCTGCGTCTCCTGCTCCTGCACCACGTCCCTCAAACCCTGCATCTCTCTTATAGCAGGTTTCCATGTCTTCACAGAGAGATTAGTTCAGGTACAAACTAATACTGGTGATTAGTTCATGATGATTGCTGTCATCTCCCTCCAAACTGAAGGGGTCCTCCTGAAGCCATATCTCATCCCCCCATGGTTGTTGCTGCACTTCATCCTCAGTGCATCAGCCACTTCTGAGAAAGTCTTGGGTCATCAGGAGAGAAACTGTCTGGGTCATCAAGAAAGCATACACTTGAAAGACAGAAAAAACCCACATCAGTCTGTAGGAGCGTATGCCATTAAAAGCAAAAACCAGCCTACACGTGTAAGAGCGGCAGCCTCTACAGTGTGGTGTACATCCACACACTTAGCCCGTTGTTTCAGAAACTCCGTCTCCCTTCGGCTGTGATCACTCTCGACTGTTTGCAGTCTGCGTGCGGTGACGTGCGTGGAATATTACTATGAAAATGTGCGTTCTTGTTAATAGGTATAGTTTAGGATGATTGTTAGCAGAGCATAAGGCCTTATTGATTGAAAGTGGCATATGGCAAGGATGTATAATGATTCACTTTGGCTGCTAGTTTGAAATCCTATTCACGGGCGAAAAAAACCCCTCTCCTTTGCAGTCAGGCTTCATTCTTTCTGCAGCGTGTTTTTCAAACCGGGCCATTTTACAAGTGATCCGTAGGAGAGATTTCCTGCTCTCCTGGGTGTGTGCTCAAAGCGCTTTTCAGTCCTGCAAGGGCAGGTCACAGGAACAAAAGCTGAAGTTACCATACGCCTCCCTTTGAGGGAAAGGTTGGTTGTCTTGCAGATCTCTCCTCTAAAACTCTTTTTCAGGGCATTTAGTGTTTATGAAAGGTGGCAGGCTTGAAAACCTGATGCACGGTAGATGCCAGGGAGAGGTCCAGCCCGAGCAATGCCCCTTTTCCAGCAGTGCCCCTTGGTGCCTGGTGGGAGAGTGCAGGAATCCCCACCTGCGGCAACAGCCTCATGGAAAGAGTTTTGACATTTTTACCAATCTCATTTTTGAAAGACAAAGCTGCCAGTGCTCCGGCAAGCTGCACTAAAGGTGAGTGCTTCTCTGGATCCAGCTTCTCTTCACCAGGGGGAAAAAATGCATGTTCCTACATGGCATTACCAAATACAGAGTAATTAACCTGAGGTAAAATGCCAGTGAAGGCAAAGCAGCTAAAGTATTAATACATGTGAACTGACAGATAAGCCCTGAGGACCTCATCCATCTTCTGTGTGAGTTAGCTGGTCCAAGTGAAGCTCAGGTTGTCTTACCTGGTTTGCCATGTGTAGACTGACAGGGTAAGCACAGACCTTGCGGCTGGGTAAAGATGGCACTTTGTGAGTCCTGAATGCCGCCCGCTGCCCCATCACTGGTGCTTCTGAGGGATGTGTTGAACCTCAGGAGAGATGTCCTGAAGGACGACAGCTCAGAGTGCCCCTGCCCCAGTGCTTGATAGCAAACATGGCTGCAATTGCTGCTAATTCTGACCCCAGCACCCGCTCCCCCACCACTGCCGGGAGGGCAGTGCGGGGAAGGGTTTTGCTAGGTTGGCTGAACAGTGGAGAAAAAGGTGATCCCAACAACCCCTCAGAGCTATCTTGCAACCTCCTCCATACAGGGAAAACCTGCAGGGACTGGTCCTAACCCACCAGGTGATCAACTTATCCGGGGAGCTAACTGACGGAGGGAAGGAGCATGATCTCTGCCTGTTCCTGTAGCCCTGCAAACCTCCCTGATCTTTATCTGGCTGATACAATAGCATGATGTTCGGTGATATGCGAACACTTTTCCTGGCAACAGCACCACAAACGATTCAAATGGCATTCCCCTCACTACTGGAGGTACAGCCCTTGTGTTTCCCCACCGGCAAATAAAAAGCGGAGCCTTCATATATGTCTCTTCTGGGAAGCGTTGCTTTCTAGGAATTGCTTACAAAGAATTAAGTAACCCATTTGATTGTCATCCAGAAGCCCTGGGCTTGCTACATGATCTTGCACGATTCTTTTTTCCAGGGAGATACATCTTCAAGACGGTCTCGAGGATTTGCCTGTGGTAGGCAAAACAGGGCTCCCTTGAATAAAATAACTCTGAACAAGCAAATAAACTGAATGCCTTTCATTATACCTGTCACCAGTTTATTTACTCCATGGCCTCTTTCTGCCATAAAAGTCTTGAGTGATTTCAGCATACTAAAACATCTGCACTCATTTTCAGAAAATAACAACTGCCAATGTATGAACTCACTATTTTCTCAGAACGCCTATTGTTCAGTGTCCGACCCTTATTGTTTCTCATCTCCTGTGAGTGGTTTACAATGAAATCCACTTTATTTACAGTGGAAAGCAAAATACGTTGGAGCAAGACAATCGACTATAAGCCTTCAGTCAATAACAGCTTATTTTTGTGCATGCTAAAATGTAGTCATTTCTTGTGTTCGTTGAAATCAGTGGCAAAATTCCCATTTGGAGGTGTCTGTCTGGTCCTGTGCCAGATCCTGGACTCCTGCTAAGCTTAAGCTGGTACACCTTACCATGCACCTTCTGAAACTGGATCCAGCATGCACAGACTATCTTTTCATGGGCTCCATAAGCCATCCTGCAGTAAGTGCTCACAATTTAAGACCTTGTATCAGGACAATACTTTAGCATCGCTCAACTGGTTTGCTGATTAGGAATCTTTGTAAGAGATTGAGCTGTTGACAGGTGAATCATCTGTGTCCCACAGTGTCTCACTCTTTACTTTTGGTTTGTGGCCAAGATCAACTCCCACTGAAGGCCTTTCTTATAGTTTTCCAGTGAATGCTTTACATGGGGTCATCACATCTCAGAGATAAACACTGAAAAGCTGAAGCATGCTATTAAGCTTCTTAAAACACTAGAAAGACAATCATTTTGGCAGAATAGATGTTAATCACACTTATATAAAAGCCTTTCATCTTCAAAGCATTTAACCAACATTAATTACATGTAATTGGCTTTTCCACGTACGTCATGCAAAACGCACCTTTCATGTCACTTGTCCCTGCTATCTTACCCAGGATGACTGAGAGAAAGCTGTGCCTCTCCAGTGCAGCATGGTTTCCTGAAGCCACCTGAGGCCTCATCTTGCAAATCACAAAGGGCAACATTTAAAACAGCAATTGCACTGAAAAAAATAACGCCATCCCACTTGGGTACCTGCAAAGTTGTGTCTCCATCTCCCTGGCAAAAGCTTCCGAGAAGACTCTTTGAAGCTTTGCTGTTCGCCATGCCTGGGGATGTCCTTGGCTTCACTAAGGCCATCCAGGTCCCACACCCACACTCTGGTGTCCGCAAGCACTGCTGCTTGCCCAAAATGCCCGGGATGCCCCAGCCAGAAGGCAAGGTGCTCTCTGGAGTCCAGCAGCACTGCATTTGAAAAGGTGCAGTGAAAAGAGAAGGGATCACATTTTCCATAGTAACCTCGTCTTCAAGCACTTACCCAAGGAGTTGAAAACTTGGGTCCATTCCCTTCCTCTGAAGAGGTCTGAAACCCTGATCTGCCACTACCCTGTCATGCTTTTCTTGCATGACCTTTTCATTGAAACAACTGCTACATTCAGCCACAAGCAACTTGAAAAAGTTAAGATTTTTATTCCAATTTACAGTGTGTATGAGACCAAAAAAAAAAGATTTCTTGCCCAGTGAACTGTCAGGATTCAGCCAGAAAATATGAGTTCCACGTGTCTTTAGAAGAGCTGGCTAGTATTCAGGTTCCCTAGTGCTCAGGGCTGAAAGGAAAGGATTTTGGAAGCATTAGTCACAAAAAAAAAATTCCACCAAAAAGGATAAATAAAGAAAATTTCCAAGAAAAGAAAAAAATATCATTGTCTACAGGGACTAGATCACGGGGAACGTTTCCTGGAGATGAGCACTGGATGGAGGATAAGGTTCACAACAGGTGAGAAACCAAACCGAAGCACTATCTGTAATCAACAGCACCAGCCAGGTGAGAACCATAGGACCTTTCCTATCAGAGATCGGTGATGGTCCTGATAGGTGTCTTCACTCTGGCTGTCTTTCAGAAGGCAATATTGAAGGTGGTATTGTGCTTGTTTTCACATTGAATGTAGCGCCATTTACAAGCTGATTTTCTCTATCTTTTTTCGTATACGTAGCTAATAGAGCTAAAAAATGTGCTGTTAGTTCAATGGCTCATAAAAGGATGAAAGCTCCACCTGGCATTCCTGCATTGTGTTGAAGTAAATAAAGGTGCTTTCCCAAAAGAGCAGGATTTTCTTAACTTTTATTCTTAACCCTCAACTTTTATTCTTAACCCTAAATGGCTACAAAGGCCAGAGACTGAGTTTCCCACGGAGCTGTTTGGGTCTAGGATAATAAGTTGTAAACCTCTTGAACTGTCTTGCGCATTGAAAGGCTCTCCATCCTTCATTAGCATGCATTAGAGAGAGGGAGACCTGTGTGGTATGGTCAGGATGAGCAGAAAAACAGTCCTGCTGTGCAAAAGAGAATTCAAGGAGCCCAGGGACCTAACCCCAAGTCATAGTGAGGCAGATTTTAGAAAAGCATTTAAGTGGCAGGTTCCAGTGCAAGCCATAATTGTGCTCATAAATCAACAAGATCCTTTAAAAATCCCACACAGTGTCACCTGCCCTCAGTAGCTAGAGTGGCTGTTTATTTTGCAGACATCTTCACAATTTCATTCTCAAGATTATAATTCAGTTAGTGGTAACACAGTTCTGTCAGACTACTCCCACCCTTGAAGTTAAGTAAATGGTTAAGTGCTTTATTGGTTCAGAGCTAGAAGACTCTCCACCTCGAAGGATTGAGCCCTGTAATCTATTCGTATTTCCTTTTCAACTTCGGCAAGTAACCCCAAACAGGCTGGGAACACTAAGTGCAAAGTTGCGGGAGATGACTGTGGCAATTTCTGAATGACAAGAGCATTTAAAAGAAATGTCAAGAGTCTGTGGGCTGCAAGCTTTTATGTTTCAAGGAGAAACAAGAAGAAAAGAGGGACAATAAATCAAAAGCAACAGCTTAGCATGCTCCATCTCTAAGAGTTAACCTCTTGAAAGCCATGTCCCCGACACGGTGCAGGCCACACTCCTTTGATCGGGTCCATTATTTTCTGCAAAGTGATCGAAGCAGCAGGGTGGGCTCCTCCATGCATGCCCAGGGGCCATGTATACTACGCCTTGCTTGACATGTGCTATGCATTTATGGGTTAACATCAAACATGAGCTGATTTATAATTTTTAATCAAAAAAGGATTATAACCTAATAAATCCTAATAACATACTCTGTCTGGAGGTTATGTGATGTAGTCATATAATAAATATACTGGTAGCCTTGCTCTCCTGAGCCTGGAAGATGTGGTGAAGTTTTTTACTTGTCAGTAAGCTGTTCCTTCAAAATGCTTAAATAGATCAAGACCCTCTAAGCACCATGGTGCAAATGGTCATCCCCTTGGATGGAGCCTTTCCAGCTATCACAGGTTTTGAAGTACCTAGACAGAAACATACTGGGAAGCTTGCAGCATCCCTCTGTACCATGTATCTCCCCTTCTCTCAAAGGCCGAGTATTGCTGGTTAAGGGCTAATTATTGGTAGTTTGCTAGTTGAATCTAAGCATTAAACATATCAAACACATCATCAATGATAGTCAGAGCCCTGAGGAGCCCTCAACAACAAACTGCTAGAGGCTAAGAGCTGGTTTGTAAGGGCCCATCATTTTCTGAAGTTAAAAAATTATGACCACACAAAGGAAGACTTAACCCTCTCTATTGGATTTCCTGGATTTTAGTTCTCCCACCCAGATAGACAGGTATTATCATGGGGAATCTGCAAGTAAGCCAGACCTGCCAATTATCAAAGGGGATTTCTGAGCCTTCTGTTCCCAAAGAATGATGATCTTCCCTCCAATCCATACTCTGCCTCCCAGCAAAAGGCTGTCCTGGAAGAACATTTACTTCCCAGGAGACCTAATTAACATTAAAAGACTAATGGAGGCTAAGTGTAAAGAATTTTTAAAAAGTTCTTTGACTGCAGTGCCATTTTTAAAGCTTCTCCTCCCTGCTCTTTGTTCGCACACAATAGCTAGAACACCACAGTGAGGATGTGGTAGGGGTAAAGAGGTCCAAGGTATTTTCAAGCCAGTTTTAACTATCTTGCTGTTGCCTCATGCTTCCCTGCTATGTTTGCACCTGTACGGGTTTTTTTAGCCTCCTCCTATAGTTGCCTTCTAGCCAGGGATGTTCTCTTCGTATGTATGCATGTGCATGGCATGGTGAGGCTCAATGGGTGGTCGATGAACAAGACCTCAACAGAAACTCCTAGTCTTGCTGCTTTTTTACCACTATTGGAGAAGAGTGTCAATGGCAGCCTGACCCAAGCCATAAGCAATCTCAAAAGGAGTTTGAAGCTATTCCTTTATGCACTGATTTACTAATTAAGGAAAGATTCTCAAACCAATCAGACAGACAAATCTTTCAGGATCAGCCAAGTCCATGTCAGTAGAATTGCTCTCACTCAGGTGTCGAGAGTGTGAAGAGGACATTTCTCAGAGGTGATCCACTTTTAGAACTGTTTGGTTTGGAAATTTTTTTTCAGAACATCTATGATCTTGAAGATATATACCTGGAAAAGGCAACCCTTTGGGCTTTTTTCCACTAGGCTACAGTTAAAAACCCTAGTTTCCGCGGGGCTCAGAGAAAACAACCTGGGCTGACAGACCTCAGTTGCAATCTTTTGTAATACTAACAGTGCTTCGTAATAGGTCTTGGACATGGCAATTCATACACTTTTGTCTTAATCCGTTGCTTTTCAAAGCATCCTGAAGTACTGCTCCTTCCACCAGTGTTTGTGGAAAGAGGGTATGCAAAGAGTGTCTTCTTTCTCTCCCTGGCTCAGAGGCAACGGTTGCCTTTAATTTTTATTGTACTAACATTGACTATATTACTATAATAAAAGCATCTGCCCAGTATTTCCAAACTCCTCTTTTGGGAAATAATAGCTGTGCTTTCATAGTCTCATTGAAATTCAGGATGAAAAGGGATGTCTGTCTCCCCACCTAGGCCCAGACACCCTCACCGTTTCTTTCCTTCCACAGTTCAAAAACATCTTCTGCTCTTCATTTCTCAACTTGTCAGAGCATTAAGGTTCTAGTATAAAAGCAGTAAATGCAGCCAGCACACTGTTCCTAACAGCCCGGTGAGCCAACCAGGCTGTTCACAGAAGACGTTCAATCCGAACGCATTTCCTGGGAGAGAGGGATGACTGTGCGAACAAACAAAAGCTCAGCCAACTTCTCAAAAGAGAAAGTTTTCTGAAACCAGAGTGAGATTTGTACAAAACCCTGCCAAAAAAAACAGATTTCCAAGAACAGGACTTGTTGGACCTGACAGAACCCACCCAAAATTCCTCCAATTAAAAAATTGCTGTAATTAAAAAGTAAAAAAAATTTAAAATCCCAGTTGTAAGCAAAGTGCAGCTACAAAACAAAGAAATGAGAAGCAGAGAAATGTGCCCGATTCAGACGAAGCTCTACAAACTCAGAGCAGCCTCTCTCACTGCAGTCATTCCCCTTCACCGACAGCTTTCTGGTATGAATAAATTGGAGTCTGGAGCACAAGTCATCTATTAATTCTGCTTAGCTCTTAGCACAACTCAACCCTAACTCTCATCCCAAAGAATGGGTGTTACTAATGGATGCATTCAACAGGCAGCTTCCTAATCTCTTTCTTTCCCTCCAGCCAGTCTTTGCTGTATCTGCAGCATCAGACTGTGACCTTAATAGGTAGCTTGATAAGTCTATCTATTACAACCACAATCTTTGCCAAACCTGGAGGCTTTCAAGCCTAAAATGGTGACCTGCCGCAGTTTGGATTAAAGACACCAAAGGCTGTCTGGATGGATCTGCAATAGATCTTTTCTCTGAGAATGAGATGGCGAGAGAGTCATGCAACACACGCCTATGGCTTATATCACCCAGCTTCCTGATGCAGCCTCTTAGAGGCATTGCACAGCTGGTGTTTTGGGGAGCTAGATAGGCAGTTCTAGGGTGCAAAACAATTGCTGAGATCCTGCTTAGTGAGATAAAGTGAGCTGGGAATTTCTCACGGAGGTTGGTTCTGCGCCCATTGATGTCTCTGGTAAAACCACCTGCAAGATTTAATGCTGCAGTTTTAGGTTCATAATCAAAGTCTGCATCTGTATTGCAGATCTTAAGGAGTATATCTGGTTTTATAAAGGCAAAACACCCATCAAGGACTTCTTTAATTGCACATAAGCCCTGATCTTTGCAGCTCCAATTTTATAAAATCTGTTCAGCTCTTATTGCCTTAAACCATCTGAGGCTACAGAATTGTCCCCAGTTTTTTAAAGCCCTGATTTTTCAGTTGTGTTTTGGAGTGTCCTGAGACTTTTTGGAAAAATGAGATTTTAGTCTTGCTAATAAAGAAGCGGTAATAATTAGAAAATCTCTTGCTCAGTGCAGATTTTATAACTCCGCAGATACCATGGTATTAACATTCTGTTTGTCCACCTGTTAGAAGAAACAGATCTGAAGAGTCATAACTCTAAAACAGTGGGTGACAATTTAATGAAAAATTGAGCTCTGCATTTAATTTCCTTTTAAGTTCAGTTGAGCATTCTGCAAGATCAAAGGGGCTTTGTGGTTTGCAAATGATCTATGATATCAGAGAAACAGATTATAACCCAGGCACAGTTTGGTATTTAAGTAAGTATCCGCTTTTAATACCAATGTTTAAAGTAGGCTAATGGAGCTAAAGCGCAAGTATAATTTCCTATGATACAAGTCTATAATCCAGTTTAATATATCAGTCGAACAGTAAAAGCATATTGTGAATTTATTTCTGTGGTTTGGCCCCATTGGGAAAGTATCCTGAGACACCATAAAACATTTTTAACAAAAGAAGAAGTCCAACCCTAGTTTGTAAGCTTTTGGGACAGGGACTGCACCTATGCACTTGCAGAATGCCTGGAGAAATGGGGCTCTTGGGTTCAGCGTATGAAGAATAGTTAAGCGACAGCAACACTACATGCCAGTGAGGACTTTGTTTTAGTATGGAAGCTGGAGTTCTGCCTCGAAGGCATCCTGCAGCTGACATCTCCTCCTTTCACCTCCATGCAACATTATTGTGGGCTGTGGACTTGCAAAAAAAAAAAAAAAAGGTTATTCCAAGTTAAAAGGTACCTCTTTCGGTTTGGGGTTTTTTTAACAGTTGCAGATTCCATATTTCCCCTTTCATAAATGATCATGCTCCAACTTAAACCTAACCAGTTTTTTCCTCCATGGTTCAGAGAAGAGACTGCTACAGACTCGCTTCTCCCGTCACTTGCACACTTCTTACTAGCTTAAATTTATGGCCAATTCATTCTTGTTTATTCTTGTGCCAGTGTTGTCCTTCAGGCTAATAGGTCTATCCTCCCCTTGTGTTTACCTCCCTGATACGTTTATAAGCAGCCATTATATACATTTGTCTTTCCCAGGCTGAAGAAGTCAAATCTGTAATCTCCTCTTGCAAAGCAGTTTGTTCATTTCCCTGATCAGTGGTCCTTCCTGTTTCAGTCTGAATTTATCAGTTTTGAACACCAGTGATGGGAATTGTACATGCTGTTCCAGAAGAGGCCTCATGAGCTGCCTGTACGATGCAATTAATACAGCTGTGTCTTTGCTAGAAATGCATCTCTTGGTGCATCTCAGGATTGCATTAGTCTGACATGACGTGACATGACGTTGGTAGCTCAGATGTGATGATTAACCAATACATCTAGGTCTTTCTGCTCTGCAATCTCAGCAAATCCACAGAATTTCTGATTATGGTGGGAATTAATGCAAAGTGCAAGGTCATGCATTGAGGATTTTAGAGTTTCATCCTGTTTCTGCTATTCCAATCTGTGAGGTCATCCAGGCTTTCCTGAAGGATATCTGGAGCCCCTTCAGTACTGACAATGCTTCTCAACTGTATGTCACCAACACATTTTCTTTTCCCTCCCTTCTACCTTTGGTGCCAAGCTCTATCTCTATCTTTAGCCCCATAGAGGAGGTCAGCACAACTGGTGGTCATTTCTCCTCAAGCTAGTTCCTTGCCCTTCTTATAATCTACTGCTCATTCTTGTTTTCTCCAACTAACTCATCATTTCCCATGTGTCACTGCATAAAAAACAAGATGAAAGGAGTGTTTACATTGATGGGGAACGCTGGAAGCCCTCTCATCAAAGCTCCACTCAAACTGGCACCAAATTTGGAGTTAGATCCATTTTACTAATGCCCATAAGGACTAGTCTGCTGCATGTCCTTGGTCTAGAATATCAGTTGTCTTTTCCATTAAAAAAACAACAACCCCCCCCACATTTCCCTGTCTAGAGGAAGATTAGAGATTTTGATTTCCTTATCACTGGAAAGATGAACTTTTTGCTGGATTTGTGATTCAAGCAGCTCTTCAAAAATGGCTCAGGTGAGACTGTCATGACTAGTTTGTGATGCCATGCTGTTGATGCTCTGTGTAGCACTGCTACCTATGGCCTTGTAAGGAACATGGCTGGTATTTTCAAACAAACTCAGAGAATATGCTCAAAGTCAACAGAAGCTGACACTTTGCTCCTTCGCTTTGAAAGTCTAAATTTACAGCCATAATGCTTTCACAGCCCCATTTCTTTTTCTCATATCCCAAAATGAAGGAGGAGGCATCCAATTAGGCACAAAAATACAGTACTCCATTGCCAAAAATAGGTATGTGGTAAATGGATGTAGGGATATCCAGGACATCTGGGGCAGGTAGGCACGATATAAAACCTACTTATGCTCCTATGCAGCAGCAAGTCAGAGGTGCTAGACCATCTCAGGTAGCACTAGACACCTATCTTCAGGCAACAGAAGCATGCCCAGCGCAGCCATGAATCACTTGCTTCCTCTGGCTAATGGAAAGAATTTGCTCTGGAGGAACATTATTGGACAAATGAATACAAACCTACTGCAAAAGAAAGACTGATGTTTCAGAAGAAGCTGAAGACTAAAGATTTGAGGTCTGCAGAGAGCCTGTAATGCAGAAAGATGGGAGGAGGATGGGGTTCTGGGAGAAGGGCAAGAAAGAGTAAGAGTGAGAAAGACCCCAGATTGCATCCCAAAGACTGCTTTAATATCATTGAACCTACTGACCCATTTTTAACTGAGTTGCCCTGTTCTGAAGCTGGACAGACTGAGGTCAGCAGCGTTGCCTAGACAGAAGGAGCAGGAGAAGCACAAGGCGAAGTGACTTAGAATAAATCAAAACACCAAAGTATCGAAACTAGGTCATCAGTTGTAGTATAATAGGATAGGTGCTTCAGTTTTCACCTCGTTAATCCAGTTGCTCCACTGGATAAACAGCTCTGCCTTGTAGTTAATCTTCAAACAAATATGCTCTTAAAACCCAGTGGGTATTTATCTAATATAGGATAACTGTCTTAGTGAAGCTAAATTAAATGCTTTTGGGTAAACTTAATTTAGCCTCTTGCTGGAACGGTTTCCTGAATGAGGTGAGGGAGGCGAAATGCTTAACTGCTGTCTGGAGCAAGGATGGTGACACCAAAGGCAGTTGGAGCTTCTTGCTGGGGAACAGTTCTGCTGTCGGACCTAAGCACACATTACGTGACCGAAAAGTACAGGTTATTAGCACTTGTGTGGCACCTTTTAGTAGTCGGTCATCAAACTTTCGAGTGTGGTCAGTGTCACTGATGCCATTTTACATGTGAGGAAACCGTGGTGTGGAGAAGAGCACCTAAGGAACCAGTGGTGTAGCTATGAGTACAGCCCAGGGCTCCTCTTCTTCATTCGGAGCTCCAAGCTGCCTTGCTTTCCCCAAGCCATGGGGAAAGCTATAATTGCATGAGAGCTGATCTTCTCAGAGCACAGCCCCTCTCACAGACGCTGTATCTCAGGGGCAGGTGGCTGGCCACAGCAAAACCAACCTGCTTCCATCCTGCCCTGGACCTTCTCTCAGGCTGCGTGCAAGGAAACCCTCTGGAGACCACGTTCTGCATGAAGGCCTTATCTCAGCTCCTTATAGTTAGGAGGTGGTGTAACCCCTGGAGCTGGAGAATGCCTGTTTGCTCCAAACAGTCTGTTCGTGTTCACTATGGCAATACTGGGTTTTAATTCCTCACAAGAATGGTCAGTCCCTCTTTGAATCTCATTAAGTCCTCGGCCACTACAACAGCCAGTGGAACTGAGATCCACAAACCCATCATGTTTTCTACAGTGGCAAGTCTTACTAATCTTGAATTTCCTGCCTTCTACTCTTTTATTATGCCTTGTGTTGGGAGACATGAAAAAAAAAAAGCTGAGCCAGCCCCCTTTTCACTGTTTCTGATAGCGCATAGAGTTAGGGCGGGAAGTTTTGGCAACGGGTGTGTGTCCCTTCCCTTTGGAGCCCAAGTCAAGTCCTCAGCCCTAGCAGGATTTCTGGCTCCTTCCCGATGCCCCCGGCTTTCCCACCCCCCTGCCCGTTGTCTTCCCAAATGGGCTCGGCAGCACCTCTGCCCACAGGCTCAGGCACGCTCACACCTCTGGGGTTCCTTTTCACCATTCCTCTCTTTCCCTTGCCATAGCCCTGACAGCACAAGCTTTTATCACAGACCTTCTTATTTAGCTCCCTTCCACCATAAACACCACTTATCTTTTCAATCTCTCTCCATATAAGATTTTTTTTCCCCAGGTCTCAAATTATTCTTGTCATCCTTATCTGAACATCCTTTAATTCCCTTGGCAGTGACATATAGCATTCCAGATGAGAGAAAAGCCTTGGTTTTATACCATGCTGAAATTTACTCCGTCCCATTTCTTACACATCCTAACCTTTTGTTTGCCTGTTTGACAGAGGCTGTACCCTGAGCTGAAAACTTAAGTGAGAAGGGTGCAATAATGATTCAGAGATATTTTCTGCCGGTCAGTGCTGTTACTAAGGTGTTTCATTGTTTTTCAAGCTTTCTGCAAGTGCATTCCCCTTTTGGGCTCATCTTCCTTCGTGCAATACTCCAAACAGGGAACTGCTAACTACCTTTCACTGCTGACAGCAGCTCAGGTCCTCCAGGGTGGAAGAGACACCTGTAATTAGTGGCTGCAGAGATAAACACTCACTAGCCCCCACAGAGGACTTGTATTGAGCCAATATAAGTCAACATAACTCAGTTTCTTTTGCCTTAATTAATATTTTTTTAATTAATGGAAGATTCTTCTAAACCTTTTGAAGTGCCTTTAAATTATCCTGAGATCCCCTGCCATCTATCATTGCAGCAGTCTTACGGTAGTGTGCACCTGCAACTAATAAGTGTACTCAAATTCCTTTCCACTCTTTTTATATGGATTATTTTACATTCACCAGCAATGGTTTAACTGAAGGATAACAGGGCAAGGACTCTCACCTTGATCTGGGTTTATATGGTGCCTAACAAAGTAAGACCTTGATCCACAGCTAAGCCCACAAAATAGTACTACTACTAATACTGACTTGTCATGCACCTTCACGCTGTCCACTCACCTAATTCAGTTATGACCTTCAGAAATTCTTTATCACCTATTCTGGACACAGGAGTGATGTTAGCTATAAATTTTACTACCTTGCTTGTCCATCCTTTGTCTGTATCGCTCTTCTCTTTTAGTTTGTGTCTTCTTGTCTGCTGGTCTTAGATTTCAAGTTATTTTGGACATGAATGTTGCCTCAGTGAATACATGGTCTAACACACTATTCACTCTTCCAAAAATAAATATAAATTAATAGTATCTTATCACATGAACCATCCCATTGAAGTTAAGGGAGCTCCTGGTAGGAAAAGGCACAAGATAAATAACAGTAGTGGAATCTGTCCCTAAGAGTTTGTCTTAATTAAAAGTATAACTACACACATTAATAATTTACAACTGAAAAGGTTATGGATGTGTAATGTTTAATAACAGTAATGCAAAAAGGTGATATTTAGTTTCTAGCACCCGCATGAATGCTCAGACTGAATTTAGAAATAACTGTGGCTGTGTGGTTTGGTCTGTAATTAAGATTTGATTAATCCCTAAAGCTCAGTTTAACTTAGATTAGACCTATATTGATTTGAATTTCTTTACAATTACACTCCTACTATGGCAAACTCACCTGCTCATCATGATGCTGTTCGTAGTGCTAACAACGGATTTAAGGGGTCAGTCTGATCTTTGACTAGGGTGCCACTAAACATCCTATAGAAAAAATGTCCACATGAAGGAAAGGCATTCAACTCACTTGGTTATGCATGCCACAATGAGAAATGACTGATGTGACATGAACAGCAAACATCATTGCTTCCAGAACTGGCTTTTCCCCTCTTGAGCTGCATATGAAACACAAGCCAGTGTCCATCAAAGCTGATGGGAACTCTTTCCCCTTAATCACAAACACACACCTGTGGGTCTTGCCATGAGTTTATCTTCTCACAGAGAAGGCAAAAAGCCCACCACAGCACACGGCTTGCATTGCCAATGAGGTGTGGTTACAAGAACTGGAGGAGAAAAGGACACAGCTGTATGAAGGTAAATTCAACTCTGGGACTTCACAAGGCAGGAATAGACCAAAAATCTTCATGCAGCCTCTGTTGAAAATCTCAGTGATGGATGGTACAATTCCCATGGGGACCCACATCCTCTCAGTCGTTACAAGACCAAGAAATCTTGAACCTGGTTTGAGCAAGTCCAACTTTTCTGGCTTTAGCAGAGCGGCACATGATTGTGATGGCTCTCCCCCAATGCCCTCAGTACTCAATCCTTCAGCATAAACACACCAAGATGCAGATATAGGCTACACGAAAAGAAATAGGGAATGATACAGTGTTTCTCCTGGACTTTATAATAATCATCCTGTGATAAGGTTAAGGAATCACAGAAAGGAACTTTCTTCTAACCCTGACTGAGAACTCAGAGAACAGCACTGTCCCCAGAGTCTGCAGCTGCCTCTAATCTACATCTCGGCAACAGAGTTTTGGCCCCAGTCTCTGCTCCCATGCCTAACCTTGCTGCCTCAGACTTAAAGGAGCCCTCCATACACTGTTACTGCAGCCTATCCTCTTCCTAAACTCGGAGATCTTCAGCCTGAACACAAGTTGTACTGTTCCTGGACCTATACAAATCCATATTAACCATTACCTTCACTCAGTCCAACTTAGCAACTAAATCCAGAGATGTGCTGAGCTGGAAGGCTACCTGAACACTCAAAAGATCCTCACACAGCTGCTTGTCCTGTATCTAACAGGCAGCTCTTCTTATCCAGCTTCTGAAAGAAACCATCTGTTAAACAACTCCCCCGATCCACATCAGCTCTACGGGTGCTCTGGAATTACGATTGCAGTGAACCAATGCAGCCAGGCTTAAAATGCATTATTAGGAGGATTCATGGTGACTCCATAACATCCAGAGAAATTCTGCTTTCTAGAATTATTTGGCTGAATATTTATTTTTCGGGACCTGCTGGCTACATATTAACAGCGTATTACTCTAAAGTGGCACTTCTAAATAGCCAATTAACCTCCACAGGGCAGTCAGCATCATGCCCACAAGAGGATACCTGGAAGGTGAACAACATTTGTTTCACAAGTAAGACTGCCTGGTAATGAATGACAACTTGTTACAGCCATTACAGCTGGAGTGGCCGAGTGTTAGACTCACCCGTCTGTTGCAGTGTCTTTTTTTCCCCTGGTTCCCTCCACATTTTAAGGGAGGTTTCAGAACAGGGTAGCAAAAGTCAGAGTCACTGTTCAGCAATGGCAACGCAGCTGCTGGGTAGGGATGGCCCAAAGGCAAAATCCTGGGATCCAGCTCCTGAAGCGTAGGGAGGGGAGTTTCAAAGGCACCCACCTGAGACTGGCCCGGCTTTGAAGATGTGGCGATGCTCATCTGTCACTGCAAATGCAAATACAAAACATGGACTGAGAAAGCCAGGATTCCCTCTGTTTAAGTGTGCTCTGCTTTCCAGACAGGAGCATCTCTGCAGGTGGAGGTTATGGGTTTCTTGCAGGTCACCAGCTCCTAGAAATGGGAAATGCTGTGTAAACAAGACCCAGGAGGCTGCGTTGTGGCTTCCTGAGGTCTGGGCTCTTCGTTTCTGATACTGTTTATAAGGAAGGGGCACATCTGTGGAAATGAAGAACAAGAAGACTATAGCAGCTTCTTTAATCTTGCTGGTGATTCACCCAGCAGCTCTGCATCAGAGACAACAGGAGACCCAGTTCTGGGGAAATCGTATAGACAATATATACTCTCTGGGTTATAAAAGGAAAATCCTGGTTACTATAGACAAGTCAAAGTAGTGTGCAGTGTAGCTTTATAACTACTGCAGCGTACCAAGCAGTCTGCTGCTATAGGTACAAAGGGGAATGTTGCATGGGGGCTAGGACTGATCTCAGCTTGCACCCCAGCACCTTAACCAGGGCAGGCAGAGAGCGACGTCTCCAATAACAGGGCAAATTTTTTTCATTTTTTTTTTGCCCTCACATGATATCCAGCAGACATGGTTATGGGGGTATCAGCACACGTTGCCTTCCAAGCTCTTCTTAACCTCAAAGGTTTATTCTGTTTGCGAGGACAATTTAAATGCTTCCAGCTCGGGTTATTAGAGTCCTGTGAGGATCAAAGCATTGAAGTGTAAGGAGTTTCACTTTGGGTTTCCTCTATTCCTGTCGAGTCTGAAAATGGTCCTGTTATAAGGTTTTCAGTTTATGGCTCCTGCTGCTTCAGGGGTCTGACTAAAAACAAGTTACCCTATACACAGATGCTGGATCCATGGTTGCTTTGCCTGGCTGATGTGACCTGCAAGGTTCACGATTTCTGCCACTACTCAGGACAGGGGAAGCTGGGCTCTGAGAGGAATATTTAGCATTCAGAGAAGAGCAGTCAGGCTAGGTCTCCAGATATCTCCAAATTTCACTTGAAGTAAGACGGTTAGCAGAGCTTCCCTAAGAACTGTCATCATGATGTTACATTAAACCCAAACTTTGGTCCATGAGTTTTGATCCTGTTGAGTCTAAGATCCCTTTAGACACTAGCTCTGGGGGGCGGTGAACTTTAAGGCTTGTACCCCTTCCTGCTCCATGTGAGCTCTGAAGACCAGCTTCCATAGACTTCAGAAACAACAGGAACCTTCCCCCTCACCAAAACCACTTGCATACCATCAGCAATGCTCCTGGTCACCTTGGCAGTGTGAAAACAGCTAAACATGCTAATGTCACATTTTAACAGCACTCCTAAGCCATGTGCACACTTGACACAGACAGACCATGATAGTTATAGACCTGCAGGAACACGCATCTACAGGCAGGAGCACCCTGAAGATGTAACGTCTTTCCAGAGACACCCCAAAATGTCCACATCTTCCCCTTGATCTTTTGTTATGCATTCTGTAAGTCCCATTCACTGGAAAGAGTTTTGCTTATATAGTAGAATCATAGAACCATAGAATGGTTTGGGTTGGAAGGGACCTTAAAGATCATCTAGTTCCAGCCCCCCTGCCACGGGCAGGGACACCTTCCACTAGACCAGGTTGCCCAAAGCCCCATCCAACCTGGCCTTGAACACTGCCAGGGATGGGGCATCCACAACCAATCTGGGCAACCTCTTCCAGTGCCTCACCACCCTCACAGTGAAGAACTTCTTCCTTACATCTAACCTAAATCTACCCTCTTTCAGTTTAAAGCCATTACCCCTTGTCCTGTCACTACATGTCCTTGTAAAAAGCCCCTCTCCAGCTTTCTTGTAGGCCTCCTTTAGGTACTGGGTATAGTATTGCTATATTGCTTATAGTAGTGCCCTTTATCAGATACTCACTTGAGATAGTTTGAGGCCCTTCTTTGGTAGCTTGTCGCTCATATCCATCACAGAAGTCCAGCCTGGAAGAACAACGGTCCCCTGGGTGGTAGCTAGATCTCCACCCGCAGAGGCTTTTCTCTGAATAGGTTGCCCTGACCGGCCATAGTTATTCACTTTCTGTTCTGTTTAGGGTATTCTCCTGTGTTTTCTCTAATATTTCACATCAATTCCCCTGCACTTGCCAGAGCAGTTCAGATCAAGAGAGAGGCATTTTTGCAGAAGTGAAGGCACAGTGTCATTTGGCAATTAAAATAGCATTCACAAAAGAGTGAGTTTCCCAGAACACATTCATGTGCCACTATCACAAATATCTATGCTGACCAAAATAGGTTCAGAGGGGAAAAAAGGGGACAACATGGAAGTTCCATTCCTACTTCTGTCTCTGTGCCCTTTAAGTCACCAAAACTTTCTCACAGTGTAACGAATCTGGGACAGCAAACAGATGAAAAGCCATTCTTAGGAAAGGGGGACCAAAAAGCATCCAAAATGACAAATTCCTCATTTTCTTAATTCATTTCCTTCCTGAGAATTTGGAGCTCCAGAATATGTACCCATTGGTGATGAGAGTGAAGGTAATAAACACTGCCACATAACCTTGGCTGTTCCCTGCAAACTGCAGTTACCCAGAAGCCTAGTCACCTAACATAAAAGGAAACTATCCACTTTAATTAGCAGAGCAATCAAAAGACTCTTACACAGGAAAGCATTTATCACCAAATAGAAAATGAATGATACTTTGAAATTAGAATATGCAGAATTCGTAGCCAAAGGCACTCAGGGGAAAAAGAGCTTTGCACCAAACCAGACGGGGATTTTTTTTGGCTTCAGTCTAATGAACTTTAACAATAGATATCAAATTCTGTCTGGCAGCACATTTTAGCAATGGATCTGATTTTTCAGAAATACTAAGCAACTCTCACCAGTGACAGGAGGAGACTGGCATTTAGAAAACCCTTATTAACCTGTATTCAGACCTAAAATCCAGATCCTTGGAAATCCAGTTTGTAAAAAAATCTTCTCCTATACTTTCAAAATACAGTACAAATAAGCAGCAGGGAAATTTTATTTTAATTGTTCATGTTAGTGAAGACTTCATTGTATCCCACCTACGGCCAAAAATGCTGCGCAGGAAGAAACCAGGCAACAGTGTATTTCGTTGTCAGGAGGATGGGCAAAGCTTGAACTGGAAGATGAGAGCTATCTTCTCTGGGTCTTCACTGTATTTAATGAAAAAACTGAAATGCCCAAAAGTCAGGGAAAGGCTAGAGATAAAAATACCTTCCTGCCACCTTGAAAGCTCACAGGGATTTTGAAGTATAAGAGACTGGAGATGTTTGAAGAAGGTAGGAGATGCTGTCACTAAGTGGTCAGTCTTCCTAGAGATCATTAAAACACAAAATGCAGAGTTTTCCACAGGGTTTACAAATCTCATCTTGTGAGGAAACTGAAAGCCAAGAGGACTGAGGTTTAGCTCAGCCGAAATGCTTCCTACCAAGGAAGTTCCATAATTACTGCAAAAAGGCAACAGTAAGTCAGCCTGCTAGAGACTCCAAAGTACAGATGGGATTATTTGGTTGTAACATTTCAAAATGCACAAGATTCTGTTCATATGAACACAAATTAAGCAAGTCATCTTAGGTCTGCAAAGTTAGGATCCCACAAGTTGCATCCAAAAGGAAAGTTGGTCTGAATGCTAAGTAAGGCCATAATGACAGATTTACTCACAGTAGCTATTCAGCCATTTGATGTATAAAGAGCATAAAGGGAATGAGACAGGGTGTGGGTCCTGATAAACAGGAGGGAGACAAATCAGGAAGTCAACCCATATTCAGCCTATTTGTTTCTGCTTTCTTCAAAGGCCCTCCTCTATTGTAAGAAGAGCTGTGATTTTATAGACCCACTGGAGCTGCCGTGATCTGCAGACTCTAACTTCTAGGACTAAGGTATATAAAAATTGCTTTGTCCGGGGAATGTAAGATGGGTCCCCAGTGTATTGCTCCAGCTGCATGTTCCTCAGATACAGCAGTTCTAGGAATGGTCAAGGGATATCGATGCCTTCGGTTACTGCTGAACTCCCTCAATTCTGTTTTTACCAATTATTATAAGCAGGCGCACATGTGGCTCAGCTACAACAGATTTGCTGGATCAGAAAGAACAATGTAAACAAGAAAACCACAATCTGACAACAAGAAGGTCCTTGTCTGAACCCAGCCCCACTTCACATCTCCACACAACTAAGCAACCCTAATTCCATCTCCTTCCAGTTGGTACTTGCCTTTTGCGTTTGGTATCCAGGCTGTTCTGTGCTTCAAAGGCACAATAACCACCAAGATAATTCTTGGAACTCTGTGCATTAAAGAATTAAATTTGTCTGCAGAGATTTTAGAAGCACTTAATAAAACCTGTCTATTACCCTGCTGTTTGCGTAAAAAACCCTCTTAATGCTGAAGTGCCCTTGGATGTCATAGTAGCAAGGCCAACACAGATATGCACAGAATAATCTAAAGCAGCCCTTGTCACACCCTGGTGGAACAATGACTTCCTCATGGCTCAGCAGAAGATTTGAACAACTTCGTACAGCTTGCTTAAGAAATGTGGCTAACCTACTAGCTGGTAGCAGTCATAAGCTAGTGGAGTAGGGAGGGTGGTGTCTGGGTAGAGTCTTGCAGACCAGGTCCAGTGTCAACTGCCAGGAATGGCCTCAGAATTACTCAGGATGGTAAATCCATCACCATTTTTCCTTTCATGGTTTCAATGGAAGTGGAGCTGGAGGATGCCTTTTGGATGGTTGTAACCTATTGCTGGTTTTTATTGTTTTCAGATCTAGATTTAAATGTCTCAACCAATAGAGCTGCCACTGGAAATCATTCCATAGTGCAAAAGATTTGGTTGTTAAGAAATTATCCTGATTTCTAGGATGCCATTCCCTTTGGCCCAGTCTTAGCCCTCTTTATAGAGTCTTATGAACACTCTAGTAGGGACATATTGTATAATGTGAGATGCCCGATCTACTTCTGAATAGTCTGGCTTGACTGTACAGCACTGTGCAACACCACATTGGTGCACTAGCTTGAATCAAGCTTACAGTACCCACAGGAGCATGGTGGTCTTGCCAAGCTAATTAGGCCTCCATCTCAGCTGCAGTCACATCTCCAGATTTGGTATAGACACTCTTTATCCTTCCAAACTTCCACTCTGCCTTAACGAAGCCTCCAAGGTTATCAGTGTAGCAACAGTAAAAAGGACATACCTTTGCAGCAAAAACAGATGCAATTGTAGCTTGAATGATTCCTACCTCATTGTAAAGTGTTGCAAGTATCTCCATCGTGAGTTCACACCGATTTGATAATAGCCAGAAATAAAGAGACTAGAGATCCATGAGAGCAATGTTTAAAAAGTATATAGGCCAAACACAGTCATGGAGCCAGCAGGCTGTCTATTTACAGCATTAAAGGAAACACTGAGCTTCTGATGATGGTTTACACACATGGAAAGGAAAAAAGAAAGCCAGTTTTCAGAGAGGGCTGCAGGTAGCTGGTACTACAGGCAAGGCTTGAGTTGTCCTTGTACACAGTCAGCACAGCTCCTGCAATTGCAGGGAACTGTGCTGCTAGCAAGCGGGCACCTCTTGACAGCCCTCAGCACCTAGCCCTCAAGCTGGACCTGTGCAGAGAATTGGATTAGCAGTTGCAGCTAACCTGTATTTACCTTAGAGCCTACTGTTTCTTGCCAGGCCTGGTGAAGGAACACAACTCTGAGAAGCTTATCTGGGGTTGCCACTAGAGATATCAGTAGGTCTAATAAAAAATTGCCTCCACCACCTCCCCCTTCCAACTTGGTCACACTAAATTCTCCTCTGGAGGTTGTTTCAAGATACAAGAAACACTGTCTTGGCTCTAAATCCATCCGAGCTCATCACCCTCGGGTCCTCCTATGCTCGCTGCCAATCCAGTTGGTAGAGCCAAGGGAGTCCAGGGCACTCTTCACCTCACCCTAACATTGGAAAAGAATCACTCTTCACAAAGGCTTATTTCTCTCCTTCCACTATACATGGTGGCTGGGTCAGGTGGACATCTGCAGTGTAGACAACTCCAAAGGTAGTTTGAGTGGGCTTCACCTTATCTGTCACCTTGGAAGTAGATTTACAAAAGTATGGAGTCTGAAGGTTTTAGGGATGAGTTCCAGGCATGAGGAAGAAAGGAGACTTTAGTAAAACCAGCTCCATGTTTTAAAACCCCATCACTGTGTTTGCATTTCAGCCATAGGTGAAGGTTTTGGAGCCCTATAACATTCCCTTTGAGAAAGCTCCAGAGTTGAAACAAGTGATTGATACAGAAGGGAAAAAAACCATGATTTATTAAAGGCACTCACTCTGCAGGCAGATGCAGTTGGTCAAGAGTGGTGTGGAACATGTTGTTCATGGGCTTCAGCAACTCTAAGACCATTCTGCTCACTTGGTCTCACCTCCCTCGTAATGTAGGCTGTAGACCCTCCCTACGGGAATCACGCGTCAGGCTCTTGACTTTTAGCTGGTTTAGAGTGTATTTTCTAGGAAGACATCCAGACTTGATTTAAAGCTGTCAGATGATGGGGAATTTAGGTAAGTTGTTCCAGGAGCTAAAAATGCCTATGGTAAAGTGTGTATGCTCATTTTTAGGTTGAATTTTGAGAGATTCAGCTTTCAACTACTGTATCTCATCATGGTTTTGACCTCTTCTATGGGGGGGGAATCAACCCTATCCCAAATGCAAGTTGTAAACATATAGCAAGCTGTACTAATGCTCCTTGTAGTAACTCTCCTCATGAGAGAAAATTTACTCCTCTTTGAAAGTGAAGTGGCCCACCTTGTGCTAACTGAGCCAGGAGAGTTAATGCACCCTTTACCTCACTGTGCAACAGCTTCCCCAGGTTGCCTTTAATCTGCAAGATGAAAGAGCCTTCTAATAGCGTATCAGGAAATTTACCTGTACAGTGTGATTAAGTCTCACTTAAATTTCTGTTCGTTAAGTTAAACAGAATAAACATTTCTTCCCCTCCCTCCCTGTTTATGGCCAGTGCAGAAGCTATGGGATGTTCCAAATCCCAGAAAACCCTGATCATCTTCTGTCCAAAAGGCATCTAGTTCTTTCTTCCTTAAGTCAGAAATTGCTAAAGATGTACATTTTAAGAAATGCTGCAGACAGGGATTATTATTTTTTTCTACACTACATAAAATAAGGAGACATGAACAGAATGTCTATTAGGAACCCATCTAATATGAAAGCATAAAAATCTTCTTGTTGTTAAAGACTTTTATAAGATGCTGTAGGATCGCAGGCTATTTACTCTGACATCTCTGTAAAAGTTGCTGAAGCTGCCAACATCAAAAAAAACCCTAGCAAAAACAGGGTCTTTAGGGACTTCTCCGATGATAGTTCTTTATTTATGACTCCATTTAAAAAATTTAACTCAGCGCATTTGTTTACTTATGATGGGACTGGCTTCTCCCCATTCCACATGCCTTTGTAGGGGAACAAAGGAGCGCCAAGAGCTAGCCCTATAGCAAGCGGCCCCGTGGGATGAGTTACTGTTCTCTCTCCAGTATTTTCCCCATTATGCCCAGGGCAGGGAGATAGTCACAGCTCGGCATGTGGGAAGCTGAGGGGAAATGAATTCCTTGGGCTGATCTGGGGGGCTCATACCCAGCACTTGCGACAAGTGAGACAGCATTGAGTGGTCCTGTATGGGTAAGGTCAACTTACAGCATTGGAGGCGGCCCGGAGAAAATTTCTAGACAGGAAAGGACCACAGTCACAGAGAGCAAACACAGACCCTACCAGTACCCCCAGAATTAACACCCTCTTTTCAATCTCACCCCACCATGGATGCAGATCACTACCACAGCCACAACGAGAAGGCTGGCCCTTCTCCTTGCCCCCAAGCGGAAAAGCCTCAGGCCGTTTGAGGGAAATTAGAGCTAAAATTCAGGCGGGAAGCCAAAAGCAAGCCAGTACGGGATGGGGAACGACAGAGATGTGCTCAGTCAGCAGGCAGCAGATCACTGAAACCTGCACCCACTCAGATTTCCACGTCAACTAGTCAGCATGGAAAGGGCTGACTGCCGTCATCGTTTGGTACTTGAAACATCCAGAGGTGCTCAAGCAGAGAAACCCCAAAGCCTGTTGTTAGATCTTCCTATACCTTAATACCCTTGCAGTTTGTGGTAGTAAATGGGTGCACATTTTTTAAATTAAGGATGGAATGAAAAGGTTTCGAACGCGCTGGATTTCTGCCTGGCTGCAGAACTGGATTGTGTTAGAGAAACTTCACAGCGCTTTAAAAGGGATTGTGTAAGGGCAGCCATGCCCCTCCGAATAATAAATGTCTCTCCGGCCTGAGTTTTGTTTCCCCATTGTCTCCCTTCAGCAGCCCAGTAATCCCACTGCTTTGCTGTTTTGCTTTGTCCTATTCAGAAGGAAACCCCTTACACAATGAGACCCCTTTGGCACAGGCAAAACATCAGGGGTGTTCAGCTGTGAAGAGCTGTGTCAGTCGTAAGCCCGGTCAGAAGCAGCGCGGGGTTTTTGTCCCCCAAATTGGATAGAAACAGGGGAAAAAAAAGGAAGGAAAAGAAAAAAAAAAAAAGGCGGCAGAGGCCAGAGGAGAATGTGCAGACCTTCTGAAGTCTCGATGGCAGTAGGAATGTCCCATTCCCAAGTGCCACTTGCGAGCGCAGCCATGCGTATGAGCAAGGGGAGCTGGAAATCCCACTGCTCGCCTCCACGGGCAGGGTACGGCTGGGCAGATGCCTCCCAGGCTCGCAAAGCCCCAGGCTCCAGGGACCGGAGGATGCTGAGCCCTGCCGGAGCCTCCCAGAGACCCAGACATGTTATCACCAGGGAGAGCATCAGCATACGACGCCCTTCTCCCATCCATCCTCGCTGGCGGTCCTCTTTGAGGATGAGGTTTTGCTACGCAAGGGCTAAATGTGAAGCTTGAATGTCTTCTCAGAGCAATGATGATTTACCATGTTGGAATAAGTCTGTAAAGTGGCTTTTACAGAACAGCAGGCCCCAAGCCAAGGGGCCATTTTTTGTACGTTATTTCTGAATGGCAGAAATTGGCATTCATCTCTCCAGGCAGGTTTCTGAAATGTATACTGTCCTTTAAATGATTCCTTAATATTTAATATCATGGTAGGATGAAGTCTGATTTTATGGTTAAAAATGTCAATTTTCACAGCTGATTGAACTTGTTTAAATGGCAAGCAGTTTACTTGTATTGAAAACCATATAAACAGATCAACTTATTTACTGACATTAAAAGAAGAGGGTACTTTATACTCCAAAGCCTTTCAGTTTTTGAAACTGAAAATGAGCTCAGATGACTAAGTTCATTTTGCAGTTTTCCCCCCAACGGTAGATTGATTGTAGTTTATAAAACAAGCCCATGTATCTGGCAGCAAAAGAAATTGCTTAAGATGCTAAGCCACCCTTTCAAAAGTTCTCTGTAATTAATTATCAGCTGCTTGCAAGTCCATTCTGTTTTTCCTTTTGCTTGTACTATTTTAATGGCGACTATAATGTACATATAATGAGAAAAGAAACATCTTATAAACATACAAATAAATCTTAAGACTTTAAGCAGGATTAGGCAAGCTAAAAAAAAAAGCACCCTGAAATCCAGATGTGTGGAATCACAGAAATCAGCTTTGTTAATGCTTTCCTAACTCTGAAGCCAATTAAAGCATTCATGGACACGAAGGAACCAGGGTTCATACTGGCACAGATTTCATCTGTCTATTCTTAAAAATAGCTGCAACATTCAGTCCTATGTCTGTGCTATTAAAAAAAAGAAAGTTTTTTATTTTGATTCAAGAGAAGCGGGGAATAGAAAGTGGCCTGGATGCAGATATCAAGTCTCCTGCCTCATTAGTGAGTGGGTCAGAGGATCCTACCAACAGTTCTGGTCGGTCGAGGAGCTCAGTTTGAAATCTATCCATTAGAGGGCAATGCACTATCCATAGTGATGTCCTGGAGACAGAGAGCAGCAGCAGGACTTTGAGGAGCGGGCAAAGAGAAGGACAGAATTGATAGCCAAAGAGCAAACCCAAGAATTAGGTCTGTGGTTTGGGTGGTGTCTGGAAGATGTGCCGGAAGGTGGATGACGCAAGGCAAAAGCGAACGCCGATGAAAAGAAGGTAACGTGGAGCACCGGACCCCTGACAACATGTGGCTGATGGGATCTACGGGTTTGTACTCAAAAGAGGGTAGGCCATGAGGGTGCTCCTTTACAGACCAGTTGTCATCACCAGCTGGGTGACCCTACACGCAGTATCCTTAGGCAATTACTACTGGGAACTCGGGGTTCAACTGATAACTGAGATGAGTCTTTAATATCAGAAATGCCTTAAAAATTTGAGCTTGCAAGGGGAACCACCATCTGTCTCTGAAAGCTGCAAACACGGTGAAAAAAAGTTCATCTCTACCAAAGTGTGCCCAGGGACATGATGTTTTTAAGGAGCATGTTTGCCTTCCAGTTTTTGCCCCTGAGGCAAGTAGTGAATTTGTTGTCTGAGGCAATCCCTAAGGCTTCCCCTGAGGACATCAATTCCCCATCTCCTTCGCACAGTGCTGCTGGATCTGCTTCTTTGGAGACTTTCCCGGGAGCAGCCCCGAGGTCAGGGAATCAATCCACCCTGCTACACCTGGAGACCCCCCTGCCACCCATCCCAGGGTCGACACAGGTCCACAGCCTGGCTCAAACCCTAGCCAGGAGATGTCGGCACTGTCCCCGCGAGCATCCTCCCTGGCGAGGATTTGGCTGGAGCCTGCAGGGCTGCTCTCAGCGGGCAGCTGGGATCTGGCCACCCTGTTTTTTCAGAAGAAGTGGGTTTGTCCATGTGGGTGCCAGCATGGCCGTGCCA
Organism: Harpia harpyja; assembly: GCF_026419915.1. Lineage (NCBI taxonomy): Eukaryota > Metazoa > Chordata > Aves > Accipitriformes > Accipitridae > Harpia > Harpia harpyja. The sequence goes on along the minus strand of NC_068940.1, from coordinate 102,427,494 downwards.
GTTGGCAGGAAGATCAGAGGATGGACGGCCGCCTGCTGTGGTCGCTGGTACACGCGTAGCCTCGGGAAGCGCTGGCTGGGAGCTCAGGAGCTGCACTGTAATTCTTGCTTACCGACCACCTTTATATTGCAAAGAGCTTTGAGTGATGGTGCAGAAATTGTTCAGTGAAGAGAGAGTGAAGAAGGCACTTGGATATCACTGTGACTGCTGCTTTCGAGAGAAGAGTAATTTGTCTAATATACAATCTGTCATCCTCCATTCGTGCTGAAAAAGTGAGGAGCTGCTGGAAACTAACCACACATATGGTGACATGGCTCCATCATTAGCTTGGGTAGGAGACAAATCTCCCTGCATCGCTTTGGCATGCTGTACTGGAAACACTTATCTCTTGGGCTCGTGTTAAAGACTGGCCAAGACGGACCCTTCTTTCCACCTGCTTTGCCTCACAGGCTGTGTTGTCACCACACGGTCTCCATCAGTAAATAAATGTTTCTCATAACTCAAAGCAACTTATCCATGGAAAAGTTAACCGGTTACACTGGGGGCCTCTATGCCATATATCTGACGAAGCAAACCCCAATATATATATGTACCTATAAATCAACAATTTCGGCTCCCAGCGTAACTCCTCCCTGAACCAAAATGCACCTCTGGAAGTAGCATCTTTTGCAATATTTTAGAGTGTGCAGAAATTGCCTTCTGGGTGGGTATGGATATTTCCTCTGGTTCCTTCTTCACTGCAGTGTTTTTCCAATAGCTGTCTCCAAATGGAGCTCTTCCCTCTTACTGGGATTTCCTCAGCCTGCATTTTGCAGGACCAAGGAGGGCAAGAACTATTTATTACACTAATAATAATAATTAAATAACTACTAATTCAATTACCATGTCTAATAATGATAATAACTGCCTGCAAATTGTTCTTTCAGGGCCCTCCCTACAGCGACAGAAATTTTATGGTGCCTCTTCCAAAGACACCTAAGGAATCCTGCATAAATAAATATTAATAGGAAGGGGGGTCTGGGTCTTCTGGACTGCATTGAAATGCTCAGCCCCACTGGACAGAGGCTCATACGCACCAGTTTTGAAGTGGTGTGACCATAACATTGGCAGAGTTATTTCAGATTTACACTATTGCAGCTGGGAGCAGAGTCAGGCCCTGGTCATTTAGCAGAGCCTGTAAGATAGCGACACATACACCTGACTTAACCGTGAGCCTTGGCACCTTCACGTCAATATTTATTTCCAGCCCTTCTCACTTTCCGCTGGCATTCAGATGTACGGCCAGCCTCTGCTAAATATTTTATTTGTATTGTGTGTAGCTGAAACAAGTTTATGTTAGGTGAGAAATGGTGGTGTATTTGAACCATGCCGTCTACAAGGGCCGTCTGTGCACCGTGGCGGGCGCTGGCTCGGCTCCCCACCGCCAGCTGCAATCCCAGCTGAGGATGCGACTCGGGTGTGCACAAACACACTCACATGGTGATCTGATCACATCTGTCTGCCAAAGCCAGCAATAAGATATTAAAAGGACCATGGGATGCAGACCCCAAGTGAGAAACCCCTGAAAAAGTGACCTTTTAGGAGGGCTACTTCCTTCTGCAGCCACCAGGTTTTTGCCTCTGAGGTGAACCAAAGGGAAGGTGTGAAGGCACAGGACCACTCTGGAAGCTAATTAATTTTCAGGACGAAATGAATGATGCTTTTTGGAACAAAGGGCCATGCATAATATGGTAAAATAGCATCATCCTTCCATGCCCCAACCTTCCCCCAGACTCTCCTCTTTTCCAAAGCCCAGGACAGCAGACTGCTTTGCTGACTGCCTACGAAAACCAGGTTTCGGGTCGTTATGCTGGTGCACAAGCCTGCTGTGAGGTCCATGGAGCTGGCTACCTAAATCACGGATGAATTTTTATTCCAGTGATGCCAAGGCAGGTTTCTCTTTATGCTAATGCCTCGTGCTTCAGGGTGTCACAGTGCACGGGAAGCACAAAATCATGCTTTATGAGTGTGATCTGTCTGTAGATTCAGTATCACTTCCCTCCCAATCTTACCTGCCACAGTCAGCTAGAGATCATAAATACACCCATAATGCCACAATTAGCATACGCTCTTGAAAGAATATTGTGCTTGTAGCAAGAGTCCCCAAGGGCCAATATCAACAGAGAGACATTACAGAGCAGAAACTGAAGATCAGGGCTGAGCTTTCAAGTCCGTGCTCCCTCGCTAGGCAGTGGTCTCTGCAGAGATTATTCCTGCTTTTATCAGGAACAGGCAATGCAAAAGGACTGCACATGCTAACTCTGCTTTGACTTACGGTTAGACCGTCTTTTTGGCGGGACAGTAACCAATGCCAGACTTTCAGCTCCCTGCTTCACTAAACCTGGCTGAATAATTGAAAAAAAAAGAAACCACCACCCTAGCGTTTAGCTTCATTTTTGTTCTTGCTCTTTTCCCTCGGTTTTCTAAACTGCTCCTGGCAAAGGGGACCAACTCTCTTGCCAGCTCTGATGAGATAGATTGACAGGGTTCCTGCACAAAGCAAGAAGGACAGATGAAGGAGACTTTTTAGAAAGCAAAGGTAACGAACAAGGCCCACTCCTTTGATTTGTGTGTTTGTCTTATCAAAGCAGGGCCCCATCTTGCAGGGACCTGCACGCCTTTTTTCCTAGGAGTAAAGTTAAGCGCCTGCTTACGGGTTTGCAGCAGGGGTACGGTACACTGCAAACCCTCCCGAGCAGGCTTGAAAGAGTATGGGTTTGTCTACTGCCTGCTCTAACAAGTCTTTGATCTTACTGAGACTTCTAATGGGATCCAACTGCAACCGTAATCATAAATAAGTGAAAAATATAAAACAGGTAACAAAAGCCGCATAAAAGTGTTGCTACTTGAAGATTTCAAATTCCTCCCTTGCTCAGCGTGGTTCACTGAAATAAATGGAAACAGCAGACCTGCTGAGGAGGAATACTGACATTTTGTGGCTCCTGATTTGTGGTGCAATGGGAATGCTGGGGGGCGGTGGGGACAAATTTTCACTTTATATTCTGCTCAAATGAGACAAAGATTACAGTTAGGAGTCAAGTACTATCAAATTATTTATTGAATTCTGTTGGGGTGGAGAGGGTATTTGCTCTTTTTTCCAGAAAAAAATATTGATTTTAAGGATGGCTTTGATATCAATTAGGCTCAACATGAGAGACAGGCAGTCACTTTGTATAGGGAATTTAATTAAAAGCTCTGTACTTAGTCAGAAGAGTGTTCTAAGGATAAAATTGTTTTCCCCCTTTGGGTCAATTTTCTGTTATGTTTGTATAATGCAATTAAAGAAGGACCCATGCCAAGCAATACTTATGTCTGGTATAAAGCTGTCCATACATAATGACTGGCTCTTTGGACTTCCAATAGATTAACAAGTCTTAGCTGCATTTGGATTTGGTTGTCTTTTGTTTTATTGCTACATGAACATATCCTTACAGGTGCATACTTCTTATAAGGCTCTCCAAGGGCCAGTTAGGCACAAGCAAAGAAATGAAGAAAAAGGTGATATTCTACAAAGCTCTTTCCTTTTGAAAAATTAGAACTAACAACCAACTTGACCCGAAGCAGTTGAAGTTCATAGGTGGTTACTAATGAGAAGTCCATGTCAGAGCTTGTAACTAAGATTAGTCTTTAATATAAGGGCACATAAACTAGCAGCTTTTCGGGAAGGAGCTCTGAGGGGCACAAAGCTAACGTCTATCTGTCGTCCTGGAGCTGAATCGCTAGCACTGGTGAGATGAAAGTCTTGCACAGAGTTGGATTTCAGCCCAAGACTCCCCATTGCTTCAGTGGGTTTTGGAGCATCGGTTGTCTGATTTTCCCTGCGAAGGAGCTTGGGAAGGATCACAGCAACCAGCTGGCAAGAGGCTGAACACAGGCTGAACCAGAGCTGGCCTCGGAAGATCCTGAGGTCTGCAAGTGCTGCAGTCCTGTGACTTCTCTGCAGCCTCCTCTTGGCACTCTGAATATGAACAAATGGATTGTTCCCTTGACTTACCTATATATATGGGAGTTTGGGGCTGTGGGTATGGCTCTGAATCAAGTTTTGAATACAGCTAGTTTCCTTTTTGTACATGTTATTTTGTTCTCAAAATATATATCCATCTCAGCTATTTTAACTCCTAATTAGAGATGCAACAACTGACATTTAAGCCTGGTCAAGTGGGAAAGGATCTGCAGGGTCTCTGAAGCCCTTCTGATCTTCTGGGAAAGTCATGGTCCACTACCTTTTGTTTGTCGGAGGATACACTGCAACTCCAGGCTATTTCTATTGTACATGCAGGGCAGGATACCCAGAAAAACTCAGCCCTGCTCTGAGTCTGCTCCCATTGAAGCTGGCGGTAGACCCTTCATCTGAGCAGAGTTAGAGCAACATTGAAGAATAACTGAGAATCCCAGCCGTAACTTTAGAGGAAAAGTGCAAAGCCAAACACGCACAGGAAAGAAGCCAAAAGAAATTGGCATTGTGGAGGATGATTCCTGCCTTATATATTGCAGTGGTGGGTACTAGGGAAAATAAATACATAAGACAGATATGTAAACAGCTAGGAGAATTGCAGAGACAGATACACGCATACACAGGGCTGATGCCAAACCTGCTGAAGTCAATGAAAAGCCAAAGATGGATGTACCAGAACAGATATAGATAATGCAAGGGGACAAGAGAAAAGACCCTGCTCAAAGCCAGTCTTTGGCATTCGAGTAGCTGCTCAGGTGACTTGAGCAGACTACTGAGCCACTCAGAACAATGCACGAACGTCTCTTTTATCTGCTCGTGCTCCTGCTGTAGCACGTGCAGTCCTCACATGTCCTTCTAGTAAGACAGAAAGCCCACATGAGGCTCCTGCATCACTTAAACCCTCGCCGCACGGCACGCAGCATCCTCTGCAGATCCTCCGTGCTGGAGAGGGTTTCACTCAGATGGAGTTTATTATGCATGATAAAGCCAGCATATATTTGCTCTGATGTAATTATCATTTTACAGCAAGAGGCTGCAAATCATTCAAAAGCACTCAGGCCTGTCTTCTCAACTGTGCCTGAGATTTCAGGGGCAGATAGGTAACTAAACACCTTGGGGGTTGTTCATGTCTCTTGTCTTCCCCTCCTTCTCTGTCAGGGATTTTCAGCCTGTGCTATACCAACCCCATTCCCCCGCTGTCACAGCAGCAACAAGTTTCAGGACCCTTTGCACCTATCAAAGAACGTATGGAGGCTGTGACCCCACACGAGGCCCCATGTTCCAAGTGATTTCTCACTTGAATGCCATATGGATATGCCAGCACATACAGCCTTTTTTTTTTTTCCCCCCTCCAATTTCCATCTGCTAAGAGGGAGCTAGAGTGTAGGGCTTTGCAAGTAGTAGATGAAAATGTTAAAAGCCTGAAAAAAAACTGATGTTATTCAGGGGACACAAAAATAATGTGTTTATTGGATCTGATTTTTATGTTGTACACGAGGAAAATGGCTTTCCTTCTGTCCTTGTACCCAGTTCTTCAAATCCTTCAGTCTAGCAGAAGGAGTTGCCTCAGGGACACTCCCAGGCACACACAGTTCCTTCGATTTTATTGGGGCCCTCCCAAACTTGGCCTTTTTCAGGGCTGAAACGTTGCTTCATTGGCTTCCACTGATTTCCCTGGAACCACAAGCTGGCCTGTTGTCCTGGCTACCCAGAATAACACAAACCTCTCAATTATTAATATTTTGATATTGCTTTTGGGTCCCACAATCATTATTTGCACTCACTTAAGTTATTTCACAAAAAATATAAAGTGGACAGCCTGGCATTACAGACTTATGCTTTCCCATCATGAGATGGATCCTGCAGCAAGCTTAAGCAGCCATAGTTTGATGACACACCACTTCTGGCTTTGGGGTCAAAGTGCTTGAGCTAAAAGACCATGTGGCATACAGCATCGATCTGGTAGGGGCTTACTAGTTGTTCAAAACTATTCACAGATTCACCCCATATCAGGAATTGTTCTGCCAGATCAAGTGTTTAGTCTTCCCACAACTGGGAGCAAAATTGCTATCCTGTCCCATTCCTGCCAGTTCATGGAAGTGCAGATATGTGGCTGCCCAAACTCAGGTCTGTAGAAGTGGCTGATCTGGCATTGCACAGACCTGACACTAGTGATCATGAAAGTGTGGGTTTAAATCTGTGGCAGCAGAGTCCCCATTCACAAGATGCACTTTCAGCATGTTAAGCTTCAAATATTTTGTAAAAGGAGAGGTGTGGGAGCCGAGGCAGCACCTGAAGGCATTTGCAGCCGTGTGCACTTAACTGGCCTTAGCAATGAAGGAAAGATGAGCAGATTTCTAATGACAGGCAATATGCTGAGTGAAAAAGTGTGAGATGATCCACTGCGACCCAGACTGCACTAGAGTGAGGATGCCCATTACTTACCAGAAAGAACAGACTCATTTACCTAATCATCATATGCAGTTAAGACAGCAAGAAGGTTGCACAAGACAAAACAGACCAACACAGAAGCCCTCCCTTGTGGAATAAAGTTCAGCAATATAAATGGAGCGTTGTGTACAGGCTTTCAGTGCATTTTAGCTGTGCCCTTCAATCAGAGTGCTAGCTAAAAGGGAAAACATCTCACTACCAGTAATCGTGGGAGCTAGGAATTCCCCATGATGATCATCAAGCATTATGGGTTAGTACTAGCTGGCACGTTATCCACTGTAGAAAGCAGCAGCAAGAGCCTCATCAGCCCCTTTGCACTGGGACCTGTCCTACCCCTCCCATTGCCACTCTGCTAACTCCACACTGCTGAGCTCAGCTTTACCGAGCTGCATAGAAATGCTCCCTTACATGCATGGTCCTAATCCCACCGATGGGACAACCCATCCTGTTCGCTACCTAACTCCTCCACACACGCAACTCCGTACAACCACCCTCTTAGAGTGGGACCTCCCACACCGAGGGATGGAGCCGCTGACACACAGATGCTCACGGCGCCCAGGCTGCACCTCTACATCCATTTCACCCAACACTCAGACCCTTTCTGCTCCCTGAGCCTGAGGCAGCATTAATAGAGTTACCCTCCCTGTGGTAACTGGAAAGCCACCACTGGAAAGGGAAGCCCCATGCTGCTGTTTTAAAAGGCACATTTCTACCAGGCTCACATGCTAGCCTGTATATTGTGTCCCCTCCTTCTGCTACCCAGTAAGAAATCCTGCAGAGACAGTGATGGTCCCTGTGCCTTCAAGTAGCGCGGCTCCCACTGGCAGCACTACTGCATCCAGCATCCAGCGGAGCATTCTTCCCAAACCCTGTACCCACCACCTGTGGAGGGCTCAGCCCCGCTGGTTCTGCTGCTACCCCCCCTCAGGATCACACCGACACCTCACCCCAACACAAAGCACTGTGCTTGTCGTATGGCTACGCAATGTTTTTTGTGCTCTGAGTCTGCAAGGACCATGTTGGGAAACAACAGCAGGGCTCTCCTCAGGCCCTGGCCAAGCCCAGGCAAGGCAATGGGAGTTCTCCCGTTAAATTAGGTCCCTAAGGCATACGCTTCAATGACTGATAACCTTGCAAATGAATTACTTTCCTGTGCTGGTTTCAGAAGGCTCAGCTAGTACAGTTATTTCAAAAGATACTGCTAAGGTGTGATCTTAACATTTAATTACATAACATTTTAATAAGCACTTGAGTGCATTTGAATATGTCTCCCACCCTTTCTGATTCTGCCAGGTTTGTTTCTCTTAAAAAAAATTTAAGCAAACACAGTGCAAACCAAGCTCTAGTTGTTTCCAGCTACTAAAGATCTCCTTAAATTTCCCCAATGAGTACAGCCTCTCTGCATCAGACAGATCCTCATTCATTTTGGGAAGAAACTGGGAGGGAAAGAGTGGAGGAGAATAAAAGACAGGGAGGAAAAAAAGAGGCTTATGTTTCAAAGATCACTACAGGCCAAATATTCTCAGGCACCCCGGCTTTTACAGAGAAATCCTTAACAGTATAAAAATGGAAACACTTCAAAGATAAAATAAATAATTTAATAATAGTCTGCTTCTCCAAAGGGTTTTGAACAAGTTTTAGATTTGCCAGCGAATGTTTCCCTTAGGCAGTAGGCCAGTGGAAAAAAAAGGCACAGTGTGCCTCTTCTTTCGTAAGATGTACTTTGTGTTATTTTATTTCTTGATAAGATTCAGAAACAATTCTTTCCCCCCTCACCCTCCCTCTGCAAAAAAAAAGAAAAAAAAGAAAATCAAGCTTTTTTTTTTTTTTTTCCCCCCAAGAAAAGCCAAAGATGGTGTAGATGCAAATGATCTCTTAGATATAACACACACCAAAAAAATTGTTGAAATAGATCCAACACCATCCAGATTGCATCTTTTCCTTTCTGGTTGTTTCACTTACTATCACACGCTGAGAAACACCTCAAATACTACAGTGAGGTATGTTTAAAGGGAAGCCATTTGAAGACCCCAGTTGCCTTCTGTGTAAGTAAGACTCTACAGTATTTATAGGCAAGACTCTACAGTATTTATAAGCAAGACTCTACAGTATTTATAGGCTTCTAAGGAAAATGCACGAGACTAAACTGTGGCATTAGTGGCTGTAACATTCTTGATAGGTCAAAGAGGCTGCTATTCTAGTAAAAAAAGTATTTATTTGGCAATCACACGAACACTAGGAAGGACTGAGCTGCATTAGTATCTTATTCAGTTTGGCCACTACATGCTACCTAGTTTCATCTCTGTTTATACACCATTTCTTGTAATTATTGACAAGGAAAAAAAGATGGAAGGCTGCCTCGTTATTTGTTGCTGGATGGTGTGCTGGTTTTTACTTGTCTTTACTGGTAAGTCTTGCCTTCGGGTATCCCAGGACCCTGAGACCTATATCAAAGTATGGAGCAAAGAGACTTGCCCTTGGTACAGTAGAATCAGCTTAGGGAACATTTAAAAAAGCTGAATATACAGAATTCCATGGGACCTCATGGGATGCACCCATGAGTGCTGAAGGACCTGGCTGATGGCACTAATGAACCACTCTCAATTATTTTTGAAAGGTGATGGCAACTGGGAGTGGTGCCTGAGAACTGGAAGAAAGCAAATGTCACTATGGTCTTCAAGAAGGGCAACAAGGAGGATCTGGGGAACTACAGGCCAGTCAGCCTTACCTTGATCCTTAGGATGATGACAGAGCAAATCTTCCTGGAAGCCTCTTCCAACCACATGAAGGACAAGAAGGTGATTAGGAGTAGTCAGCATGGAATTCTGAAGGGGAAATCATGCCTGACCAAACCGATAGCCTTTTACGATGAGGTGACTGATTTGGTGGCTGAGCGGAGAGCAGTGGGTGTTGTTTATCTTCATTAGAACAAGGTTTACGACAGTGTCTCTCATAACATCCTCATTGACAAAGTGATGAAGTACAGGCTAGATAAGTGGACAGTGAGGTGGGCTGAAAACTGGCTGAGCTGCTGACCTCAAGGGGTGAGCAGCAGCACAAAATGGAGCTGGAGGACAGTCACTAGTGGTGTACACCAGGGGTCAATACTGGGGTTGATGCTCTTTAACATCTACCGTTAATTGCCTAGACAGAGTGACACTCTCAGTAAGTTTGCAGATGATGGAAAACTGGGAGGAGTAGCTGACAGTCATGCTGCCATTTAGAGGGACCTCAACAGGCTGAAGAAGTAGCCCAACAGGAATCCCATGAAGTTCAACAGGGGGGAATGCCAGCTCCTGTGCCTAGGGAGGGGCAACCTCATGCACCAGTACCTACTGGGGGCCAACCACCCAGAAGGCATCTTTGCAGAAAAGGCCCAGGTGTCCTAGTCGAACATGAGGCAGCAATGTGCCATTAGAGCAAAGCAAGCCAACAGCCCTCTGAGCTGCATTAGGAAGAGCATCACCATCACGTCGAGGAAGTTGATCCACCCCCTCTGCTTAGCACCACTGAGACACATCTGGAGTGCTGGGTCCAGTTCTGGGCTCCCCAGTATGAGAAGGACATGGACATACTGGAGTGAGTCCCACCTAAGGGCCACAAAGATGGTTAAGGGATTGGAGCATACGATGTAAGAGGAGAGGCTGCAAGAGCTGGAACTCTTCAGTCTGGAGAAGAGAAAGCTTAGGGGCATCTTATGAATGTGCATAAATACCTAATGGGAGGTGTAAAGAAGATGTAGCCAGATTCTTCTCAGTGCTAGCCAGTGGCAGGACAAGAGGCAATGGACATAATTTGAAATACAGACAATTCCATTTAAAATAAATTAAAAAATTTTTACAGTGCGTGTGGTCAAACACTGAAACAGGTTGCCCAGAGAGTGCGTGGCATCTCCTTCAGAGATATTAAAAACCCAGCTAGAACAGGTCCTGGGCAACCTGCTCTTGCTGGTCCTGCTCTGAGCAGGGTGGTTGGACTAGGTGGTCTCCAGAGGCACCTTCCAGCCTCAGCACCTCAGTGTTTCTGTGCTGGGTGGGCGTACGATGTCTCCATCCATTGCAGAGCACAGCTCCACCACACTGAATGCAGGGAGCTCTCTCACTAGAAGTGGACCAGCTGCTTCTGTGGTTTTGGGTGTTACAGGCTGTGGTACAGACTCCAACAATGACGATAATAAAACTAGTCCTTTCCAATGATTTCACCACCTCTTTATTTTATTCTGTGGTTTTCCCATGTTACCCAAGCACAGATGCCTGTGATTGCTTTTCCTGCTCCATTATCCTCTCTGCGTTAACCTTCTCCCACCCATCAGCTTTCCTTTAGCAAGGTGTGTTCAAACACATGTGGGAATTAAAAATCGTAAGCCAAATTATAATATACTCAAATTCAAGGGTGCTATTTAGGTCCATACCTTGGCCAAAGGAGTGGGAGTGAGAGGAGATCAGAGCAAGAAAGGTGATGAATGGTGAACAAAAGGTAAGACATCTCCCTTCCACTGTAACGCTTCCTTCACTTAGGTTTCCATGGACTGCAGCATTATATTCAGCATTATACACATTGTCTTTGAACAAGATTTTTGCAAATGGAATGCTGACAGCCACACATGGGGTCTAATTCCTTTCTCGGGGATACTAACATAGGGCAGGAGGATCTTCCCAGAGCCAGCCAGTCCTGCAGCACCAGAGCTGTCAGAGCAGGAGGCCCACAGGCTTCAGCAATGGCAGCTTTGGGAGGGAAGAGGTTATATCACGGCAGAAGAAAATGAGAGGGTGGACTAAGAAATTTGGGTAACTGCTTGACCCTCTTGAACCAGCACAAATCAAGGATTATTCTGTTGCTGTCTGGTGAGTTATGTGGCTGTAAAACTGGTATGAGTGGAGAAACAGGCTCTACATCTTACTGACGCTGTGTCAGTAAAAAGCATTTTGAGTTATTTCGTCTGTGTCACACTGATATTTACCACCATAACTGCTTCCTTTGACTTTTTTTATTTCTAGTTCACTGTAAGCTGTTCTATACAGATACACAATATTACCTTTAATGTGCAAGATCATCCTCTGGTCAACACATCTTTCACCAGGGAGATGACATACAGCTAAAACGGGGAATTTTCACTTCTCTGTTTCCTGTCTCTTGCTTCCTACCAAGCATGGGCTATGCATGGAGATAACATACTGGGCCCAATCCTTATCTCTGTTGCAGCCTTGGCATTGATCCGGATTTACATGGATGTAGCAGAACAGAACTGAGCTTGCCGTCTGTCTCTTTTTCATGCACACAAATCACGATTCAGGATTTTGTTCTGACTTCAAAGCAAATGCGGTATGCAGATTAATATGCTCTACCTCAAAGGAAGGTGTCACCAGGCACACAAAGTGCTTCTTCTTATATGATAACTCATAATTTATCAAAGAAAATCAAATCAATTTGTTGGTAAAAGAAACATGTTTTTCATGAATTTAGACAACACCAAAGGTTTTGATGACAAAGCAAGAGAAGGCTGTATTAATCAGACTTAGTATCTAACACTTGGGGAAGAACACAAAGCTCAGCTGGAACATCTATTCTTTCAGGCCCTCAGTCCCCAGATGGCAGCTTTGTCCCCTAGTACCACTCGCCCTCTCCTCCCATCTCACTTTATAATAGGGGAGCAGAGGGCTGCTGCTCTTTGCCCTATGAAGATCGATAGCCACATGGAGTGGATGTAAAATGCTAGGACACCCTGGTGAAAATAACAGCTCAAGCTACAGGTCATTGGGAAATTAAGCCAGAAAGCTGATGCACACTGAGTAGACTAGTCTCTGTCGCTGTGCTTCAAAGGTGGGCTCCCTTGCCACAGGCACAAAAATGAAGGTCAATTTCTTAACAGATCCTAACAACCAGAAATTGTCCCTCAAAGCTGGGCAGAGTTTTTCTCTTACTTCCCAGTGTTTCGGATGCAGGGTTTCCATTAGCGACCTCTCTATTCAGTTCAGAATCAAGGAACGTTCCTCAAACACAAAACAAACAAAAAGCTGGAAGAAGAATAGGACAGATGACGCCATCAAATGAAAGGAAGAGCAGACCAGCATCCTACAGCTTGAATAGAAAAGTGATGGCTAAAATAGTCATGTCTAGTACACATCCAGTACCGGGGCTGGATCCCAAGGGACATTGTGTGCAGACATACAATACAAAGATTGTTACGAACAAGGATTACTTCACCACCTCCTGCAGCCACTTCAGAAGTGAGTTAAAAGTAAGACTTGAAAAATGCCTAGAAAAATTGTAGCGTGTCTTAGGGCAAGAAGTGATATATTTATAAACTAACAGAACTGAAAGCACTGGGGCTGGAAGGAAGATACCGAATCCCAGTCCCAAGGTAGGTTCAGGTAGAGCTTAACTATTCCTGGCATTTTTTAACCTGTTCTCTAAACTCTCCAGTAATGAAGATGCTACACCTTCCCCAGGACAGATCAAGACAGGGATTGCCAAGAGGCAGCAGGTAGCAGACCCACCCATTTTGTTGCAGAAGAAGAGTTTATCTATACACATGAAAGCTGTGTTGGGCTACCTGTCCTCAGGGACTCAGACCATTTCATTTGCTAGCACAGATGTAGCTTCCTCATAATAAAGCCTTTTTATATTTGTAAGCAACCTTCTCACCTTTTTAGTACCATTTATTTGTAGTTCTAATAGATCCTTCTTGAGATGGACGGGTTGGAGGACCAGAGCTGCACGCTGTATAAAAGATGTGGTGAAACACCTTTGCTTCAGCATGCAATTTTTTGGAAAGCTTTCATTTTTCTGTCGAGAGCGCCCATCTGAAACACCCGGTAGTTGTTGGCAACAACGGACAGTATTGCTGGAATCTTGATAAGCTTCAATTTAACAACTGGGCACATTCTTGGGATCTCTGTAATTGAAAGAGTCTGGTTACAGCAACCTAAGAGAAGAAAGGATGATTTTCCCTGTTGGCACGGTTTTATGTCTTTGTATTATTAGTTGTTCCTTTTTGAAACTAAAAGTCAAATGAAATGTGCCCTCTCATGATGCATTTTTAACAGCCTGATATAATTCCTTGAGTACAATATTCATGGCACCAAAATGCTCTTCAGCATTAATTACTGTGACAGCGACATAGACTTTTATTGTCAAATGCCTTCGCAGCTTAGCTGGTCAAGGCTCCTTTTAATCATTCATACTCTCCTCTTTTCACAGTAATTCCTGCTAAGCTTGTGACGCAGCCTGAACTCAGCGGATGGGCCAGGTTACATCATGGAAGAGCAGAAATACAAAACTCCTTAGCTCCAAAGCCTGCTCTGGAGACAGACACGATGTAAGAACCTTGTCACGGTGAGTGCAAACCACATCCTTTCAGATTTGTTCTTTCTAATAAGAAGTAACGAGACCAGCTGTAATTTATATGTGCTGTTTGGTCACGATTTTCTTTATACAAACAGCCAACATATGCTTTCAGTCTAACATCACCTACTTCAAAGAAAACAATAAAAAAAAGGACAAATGTCAAAGGACCATGAACATCAGCTCAGCAAGTGTGTCTTTTCTGTAGCAGGCAGTGGCCGTGCCAAGGTTTCAATGACAGCCTCTTGCCACATAGGCAGCGATCTTGGAGATGCAGAGAAGTAGTACGTGGAAGACAAGATGCTGTAATTTCAGCCAGAGCCTGGAGCAGTCTCTCTCTCCCTCCATGATGAAATGATAATCACTACCATGCAGTTCTTAAACTTTAGGCAGTAATAATAAAGCCAAGATCAGTTTTGTGCCAAGATCAGTTTTGTTTGTTTTTAAATGGGAGTGCAAGTCTCCTCACTATTTTCCTTCTGAGAGATGGAGCCTGCTGATTACCTTTCACTTGTCTGGGCTTGGGACTCCAGCCATTCACTTTTTGGTTCCCCAGTGCAAGTTTCTAGTCTGTGATTACTTGTGGCAAGCCTTCCTTTAAAAACATCCACATTTACACATAGTAATAATAAAGTTTGTATTCTTCCATCTCCTCTCTGGGCTTCATTTCAATGCTTAAATCTTGCTTAAAGCAACAAACAAGTTGCAGATATGTTAAACAACTTTGGGTGTTTTGTTCTCCTCCTTTCCTTGTGCTGGTGTTGATTTGCCTTCTGAAAATACTCGTCTCTTGATTTTGTCTTTCAACAAGTACTTGCATTAGTAGTGTCTTCCAAATTGCCCTATGTGAAGGTGGAAGGCATAATCTGTGTCTTATTAATGCTCAGATCTCTCAGAGGGATCTCTCTCCCTCAAGCTCAACTAGCTGATGCTTTAAGAGGCAGGCAGCACCCTCAGGCATAGCAGTGAGGACAGGGTGAAATTTCAGCATTGATGTATCTAAGAAGTAAGTAAACAACACGTTGCCCAAATAACATGTAAGAACTCCATTTTCTTGGGTTTATCTTTGACTGCACCACTGTCAAGCACTACTAGCTCTGCAGCACAAATGCCAGGCAGTTCAGGAATAGTTACCGAGCATTTCCAATGATGCCAGGGCCATCAACGTGAGGAAAGTTTTAAGAAAAAATCTGGGTGTTGCTATGCCCACCATTTCAGGCTCTGAATTAACAAGATCTTGAAGCTGCACGGAACTAGCCCTTCTGAATGTAGTCAGAGTCATGCCAAAATGGCCTCCAGACAGAGATGAAGAATCAGGAGATAAATTTTAAATAAAAGCCGTAACATATGTTAACCTATTGCTCTTCAATCTCCACCCTTTCTTGTGTGCATCCCCTTTTAAATTTTTGTTCCTAAAATATATATGCATTGTAGTTACTAGATCAGCTCCTGCCAACTGCACAGTGTGATTCTGTATAATGAATGCTCAAAAGAACCCCAAAGCAGAGTCAAAATATCAAATTTATTTACAGCGATGACTCTTACACACCTCTTGCACCTCATGTTCTCTGTACCCCTTTGTGCCATCCATCTTCTCCTCAAGAAGACAAGGTAACGAAACACATATGTAAACACAGTGTAAAAGTCAAAACCACCAAACAGCTTTTCAACAGTGCGCTCCTTGCTCCAAGCTCAAACGCAACAAGGTCATTTGCAGTCCTCAAGCTTCGGACATTATTTATGAAGCAAAAGCCACTACACTCATTGTACCTCCTGCTCTCAATGGGACTCATCGTTCAGAGCTGTTGAGCAGTTGGGAACAATTACAGAGGATAAACTGAATGAAATATGTGATGCTGTGAGTGTGTCAAGATTTTGACCAGTGGAATTTACATACATGAATAAATATTGAATACTGTTTAGTAATGAGCCTCTCACATAGCCTCTGTACTGGGCATCCTGCAACGTAAAAATAATTGCTACCTTTATTATCAGTTACCAGCTTTAACAGCAAGCAAGCAGCAGCTTCAAGTCTGTGAGGCAAAGAGGGAATTAGGAGATGTATCTCCATTAGCTTGTGCAAATAGTAAAAGCTCCCTCTTAGCGTCTCTTTCAGTAGGGAGAATAAGTGGACTGTAGTTTTCTCTTTGCCTAAATTTAGATTATGACACACAGAAACATGAGCATGTTGTGGATTAAGACAAATTCCCCCAAGATGTTGTTGTAGAATTAATAGGACAAAAAAGATGGATTCCAAAAGTCAACTGAGCAAAGCTGTTATTCACGGAAGAGGAGAGATCTCCAGACACCCAGTGATTTCACAATCCTGGCTGGGGCCTCAAGGTTCAGGGAGGTTCATTTCTACTATGACTCAAGCCCCGAATAACTCTTTTGCTCAGCCAAGTGCTTCCTTGGCTCTCTGGAATCTGCCTAAGTGTCCAGTGGGTATGAACGCAACATCTGAACTGGAATCACACAGGTACGTGCCAGGAAAGGCACCAAAACTTTGCCTTCCCCAAAGAGCATGTGATTTGTAAGATGGGAAGCCTTGTGGGGTCTCTAAAGCTCATGGCTTTTCAAAGGGTAGCATTTTGTCTACAGCTCCTCTTCCAAACTGAAGTGGCAATGGATTGCTTTTCATTTCAGGCTCACTCAGGGACACAAGTTTCCCTGACTCCTTCCATCACAAAGAAGGAAGGAGATGTATAACACCATATGAATGTGTTTGGTGTCCTAGCCCAGAGCGCTTCCCAGCAGTGTAAGCTTAGCAATAACTGGAATAAGAATAATATGTAAAAGAAAAGGACAAAAATGAATCAGAGAGATTTTATGATAAAGATCACATGGTCACAACTCAGGGCAGTATCGTTCGTTGTCCAGGCTAAGCTGGAGAGCATTCCTGATATAAAAGCAGCCAGTCAGTGGTGGCCAAGAATGGAATTAAACAAAATATCCAGTGGGCTGAAGATGGCTTGAGACCAGTTTCTGAAAGAGGTGTGGTTACTTAAAAAGGCAGGGAACTGCATTTGCTGTTTCTGAGTTCCTAGGATAGCTCTTAAGCATTTGAAAGGACCTTCAGCACGTGTAAAGTTAAACACTTGTCTACAAGTTGTCCTAAATATGGAGCTGTGGGTTCAGTTCAAGCTCTGCCATGTGGCTCCTGCACAAAGAAGTGCGAGTTCATGCATCCAGCTGAGGCTTCAGGGGGCTACAGGGAGAAAGATACTGCACTTCTCCCGTCCTATCCATCTCTGCTCCTTTATCTACTGCAGGTTCTTCAGTGCAAGGTTTGTTTCCTATGATGTGTCTTTTAACTCTTGTAGGAGCTCTCCTCTTTGCCCACTAGCCTTTCCAGTTCCTGAGGACAGGAAGGTAAGCGGGTGGGAACATTTGTTCTTTCCTGCTTTTCTTTCCTTCTCTTTCACGTCGCAACGTCAGTCATAAGGCTCTGAAAGCCACAATATGTTCTCTTGATCATCTCTTGCCAACTCATTAATTCATCAATTGCTATTGTTTGGTCCTGTGATTAGATGCAACTAATTGCAAGAGCTGATGAAGCAACACAGTTGGGTTCCCCTTCCCGCAGCTGCGTCGGTCGGTACAGACCTCACAGGAGCACACCAGCACCGGCCGCTGTGCATACACCCACCTCTGCTGAGATGTTTCTGCCTTGACAGCAGCTCTTGTGGAGGTGATAAATGGAGGGCTTACAGGTTTTTCAGCCACAGATTGTAGTTTATTATGAAACCGGGCTCCCAAAAGCTGACCTGGCATGTCCTGGCCCATGAACTGCCACTTAGGTAAGGTGAAAAAACACCCACATTACTGCTTTGTCTATCAGAAGGGCCACCTGCAGGTTTAAAAAGTGGAATTATTGGTTAAGCTTGCCACATCTTCTATTTAAAGAGGATATCCTCATCAACCGTCTAAATAACAATTTTCCCATAATTCATGCAATGTCTCTGTTTAAAAAAGTACTTTTTGTCCTTTTTCTTCCAAAATTGAGGGTAGAGATGAAGGAAATTTTCCCTTTCTCCTGTTCCCACAGGTAGCTATAATGTATAGATACATATATATATATATATGATAGATGCATACATATAGTTTGCTGTGCAACCTTCAGCAGAATGGACTTGACCTGATTTTTGGCTCAATGTTACACGCTGGGTCAGCAAAAACTGATGGGGCTCTGGATAGTTTTAAATCCCCCCCACTTTGACAAAACCAGGAGCAGGAGGAAAAGCACCCAAGCTACCTACTTGACTCATGGGCTGGGAATATTATCAGGTCCCAAGTAATTGTTCAGGTTTCAAAAGGACTTCCTAGCAACCTGTGGGTCTAGGGATTTCTTTCCTTTTTAATGAACGTTTGGTTGGGTAGAATCCAAAGGCAATTTACAGAGAGAAACTTCCTACTTGCCACAAGCTATTGGCATTTTCATGTCCTGTTTGTATGTGAGCTGGATACTCAGAAGTATTATTGAGGTTTTGCGGGAGAGGCATGCTGTTTAAGAAGCACAGTTTTCACAGAGGAGGAGTGTTCCATGCTTTCTGAAAATCAGCTCTCTAAGGTGTTTTAATTTGCACACCCAGAAATAATGGCATCCAACCACACTGAAATCACTGTATTTGTAAATCTTGGCCAAGTCTTTGCTTAGTAATTATTTTAATGCTGGCTTTTTTTTCCTTTATTTTTTTCTTCTGTAATCTGGCACATACAACCACCATCTATATTAGACCATAGAGACAAAAGATTACATGGACCACACACTTGATATTTCACTCCACATATTTTCTTTCATCCCAGTCTGGTCCAAAACAAGCTTGAAACATATTAGCATGACGGTGTCTCACCCTGCCTGCAGTCTATGTTGTCACTATTCTGGCAACAAGCAGAGTTGTCAATCTGGCAATTTATACCAGCTCGGAGCACTTAAAAATGTACAAACAACAGCAAGATAGAGAAACTTCCTTCAGTATTTATTTACCAGATAGATAGGACAGGAGATGCCCTGTTCATTTCAGTAAGCAATATGCATTTTATGACCTTCTCATGACGGTTTTATGCCTATTATGATCAGTTTGCCTTTTTTATTAAATAAAGAAAAGCAAACGTAAAGAGCTAACATTCAAATAACATTTAAAACGGAGATAAAGTGACAAAGCTCTGCTGAGTTGAAGTTATGACTGACGTTTTGTCCTTTGTTTGGGGTGGCAAAAGGATAGAAATGCAAGAAAAAAAAGGAAATCACTTTCAACCTTCCATTTAATTATCGAGGACTCTGTCAATTAGTGTTACAATTCATCATTTTAAGGGTAGGCCCCTAAAGCTGCAAGAACAGTTCCTCTCTGAGCATCACTGTGCTGCTGTTGGCAACCTCCTCATGCTACAAGTTGTGAGTGCAACTTGGGGTTTTCAGCAGGGAGGATTTGGGTCCAGAGGCTCCCTGGGGTAGCGGGGCTGGTTTTTAATCATAGCACAGCGCTATTGTGCAGTTTTTTAGAGTGGAAAATGTTAACCATAGTTGGAAACCTCATTTTTATCCCTGGCTTCTTGGACAAGTCGCTATTCCTGTCCTTAAAATGGGGATGAGGATCCCTGGCTGAGAAAGGGTAAAATAAGGATGACGCTAGAGATATTGATAACTCTGGGAAAAGTGATATTGATTCATGAATTTTTCCCTCCTCCCTGCTTTCATAATTAAATAGTTATGAAATAAAGTGTTCTTCCCCCCTTCTGTACTTGGAACATGGTGATTTATCAACATAGACAGTCTGAGGCCCAGCAGATAAAATGCAAAGCGTGAACTGAAGTAAATAACTGAAGTTCACAGCATGAACTAAATCATGTTTTATTACCTTTAATATTTCAATTGCTTCTTAGCATGAGAAGCAGAGACCAGGGTGTATTCAGCAGCTCTCTAAACTTCCCTTTCCTTTGCATCGCTTCAGCCTTCCTCCTCCCTCTCCCGGGAAGCCATCCTTCACTGCATGGAAAAGCAATGATCTAAATTCACCCTCCCCAGGAACCATTTCTGGGATGTGGCAAGTTCAAGATTCCTGACTGGGCATCTCATTAGGGCATCTAAGTTGGAAACTTAATCACCTCGGGCTGCTTCTGTAACTGAGGGAGACAGGACTCTCCAATGAGGCATTTAGCTCTCACATAAACCACATTTTTCCCCAGTAAGTGCATTTTTCTCTCTGACATTTATGGAGAGTATCTAAGGCGCTTTGACCATCCTACTAACAAGTCTGCATGCTTGGCAAGATCAAAAATCATCTTCTCTCCTGCCATTTTCCCAATAGTTTATTAACTAAGATCAGCTGTGATTTCCATTTTGAATCTGGTTGACCCTGAAGTTTCTCTCAGTGTTTTAATATATTCTCGCATCTCCAGCAGACCATCTCTAATGTGTTCAGTCCTCTTCAATAAATCAGTGTCTCCTAGATGGGCTGATTCAGACTGAAGTCTGCAGTTGCATGCGGGCTGAATGGCAGCAGAACTTCTCACTTTCTTCCATAGTCCCTCAAGAGAAATGAAACACACAGGAATTAAAAGCACGCTGGGTGAAAAACTGTAGGCTGTAGCTCATTAGCAGAGACCATGACTTGATGACTTGCTACAGGAATTTAACCATGGAGCAGTTTGTTGCAGTGGACCACTCTCTCCCCTTTCTCATTCATGAACCCTTCATTTTGATGTTCTACCACCACCAGGTCAATTATTGGGTTATTGGATCCACAGATAAATAACCATAGGAAATGTTTAATATAATAATTTTCACCTTTCAGCACCTGAAAGAATCACTGCATTAAACTTTGGTATAGGATCTCTAATGATGTTTTAAGCACTTCTGCTCCAATATTTTCCATTTTTTATGTTTAGGAATTGGTTCAACCACAGTTCCTAGAACAAACTCTGTTGGGCAGACTAACTAAAAATCATCAATTTTATCAATTACTTAAAATGACCAACTTTTGGACTAACAGGAAAAAGGGGAGGAGGGGATTATAGCACAATGTATTTGGGAAAATTCTTTGTCTCACAGACCAACAACTGCAAACTTTAATTCAACTGCTCTCTCAAAAGGCTTTACAATTTCACACACAAGTATATCGGCAGTCTCCAGTGAATGAATATGAGGATGATTCTTTTCAAAGAGTTTCCTGGAGAATGCCACCTTTGGTTGATATTCTTCTTTTCCAGGAATGCTGAGAATTTACACAAAAGATGCAGTGGAGCTATACACACAGAGAAGCAAGTGTATTATTCTCAAACCACTCTGCTGCTACTTTCTCACCATTTTAGGCTTTTTACACAGCCATTCCGATCATCTTTTCATTATCAGAGAAATCCTTAAGAATTTCCTCTGGCAACTTATCCACTGCAACAAGAGAATGTTTTCCTTGAGCAAGGACGAATGAACGTTAGGTAAAAGCTTCAGGATTTTGCCGAGGCTTTAAAAGGCTGGAGAGTACCAAGCTAAAGCACATGTGTCTTTTGAGCCTCATTCTCCTTTCACCTACCATGCTTAATGCAGTCCTCCTGGTTTTATATCCACCATCCCAAGAAGCAAATCTTGAGTCTGTAGAGGTGCCAAGTGTTTGCAAATCCAGCTGAAGTCATTAGACCAGAGGATCTTAGCAATTCCGAAATTCAGGGTGTGCCTTTTGTTACTTCCTTTTGCTTTCCTGATTACTAAAAAGGGGATCTTCAGACACATAATATCTGCATTATGCACTGCTCGCAACACACAGGCTGGTACCTCGGCACTGCTGCCATCTCCTAAACCAGGTACCCCTAAAACAAGTGCAACTGCTTGGGGCGCATTCTCATTCATGCACCCTTCATTTTCACAGGTTTGGATAGTTCAGCAATGAAAGCCGGTCAAAGCTCTCCAGTATCCCCTGTGAAAAGCAGGTTTTTATGCAGGCTGGTCGCCTGTGCCTGCTGTCTGGGTCTCAGTGCAGGAGGAAGGCAGCAGGACCGGCGCTGCGGGCGTTGCAGCAAGGACCAGGCAGAGGATGGGTGCTGAGTGAGTCTGTCCATCTTCTCCTGTCCATTGCATAGCCAGCTGCTACAGAGGGGGACTGCATTGCCAGTGGCAGATGAACTCTTCTCTGGAAGGCTTCCGTTCCATTCATGTCAGTGGCTTTTTTTTTCCCTTACAAAATCACTCATCTCCCCAGTCTTAATGTATATTTTCTTCCCCAACTCATCTTTCTCCAAGGAGAAAATTATTGCAGTGATGAATAGTTTTCCCATGTACAGGTATAGCTGAATACTAGAGTGCTGGCTGAAAAACTGCATTATGCATTAAGCATTATGTTATTTTAACAGTGCTCAGTATCGCTTTGCTTCCAATCAGCCAGAGATCCAGCTATTCTTCTGCGCTGGGAGCACCAGTAAATATTTGATCTTTTCAATCTGCAGCCAGCCAGCCAAACAAGGACTGACTGTTCCACCAGTCTCCTTATTTTCTTATCCCATGCTCTTTGGAGGGATTCTTAAGTCAACATACTCTCTCTCCCTCCTTCCTTCCCCCTGTCTCTCAGATAATGCCTCTCAGCCCTGATTTCGCATTGCTGTTAAACTCCATCGCATGACAGAAAATGCCAGCCACAGATGTTGCCGCAATGTCATTACGTTGCACGTGCATAACAAATTGCTCACCAAAAATTTCCAGGGTTGCAATATAACTTATCACAGAACATAGGTAAAGAGTTAAAGCAGTGGGCTGGAGGCTCAAGTGAGCTCTCCAATACACATACATCCCTGTGCCCAGACCCTCTGAATTGTTTCTTTGCACGGAGAAGCACTCGTACCTTTAAGTTGTGGTAGGAGTGGCAATGATTTCCCGCAATATAAATTCCCCACAGTATAAATTTACCAGTTCATTCTCCTTTGAGTGGTCAAGAGAAGCTCACCAACTGTAAGATTTTATAATTAAAGAGCTGGAATAAGATTTGAGAGAGGTAGGCTGATTTCTCTTCTTCAAACTTGCATAGTCTTGGGAAACACTTCACTTTTTCCAGACAATGCTAGCTGATGTGACTAGTGATTTTCAATGCTCCTCTTGACATATGTAGCTTTTCAGAAACTGCTGAGCACCTGGGAAGTTAAATCCCTGGCTGGCATCTGCAGGGATCTACTATGGTAAAAATGAAGAAGTTCAAAGCATCTAGCCTCTGGAAAAGCCACACCACCACCCCAGCAGCTCTGTCCAGCAAAGGATTAAATGTGCCGTTGAATTAGGACCCATGAAGAATCCAGGCTCCATGTGTACCCATAAATAAAATCATGGCTTCATGCACTGGGCTGGCCTGCAGTGACCCACACAGCTGCACCGTCCCTGGGGTGTTTTTTGGCTCGTGCTCTCTGGCTCCGTCCCCGGCGTGGCTCAGGGGTTCATGCACCCTGCTATGGGTAGGAAGCAATTTGGACACAGCCACCCTGAGGCTGGAAGGAGAAAAGAGAAAAAAAAGGCTTTAGCAATACAGGTATAAAGTATGCCACTGCTCTTGGCTTCAGGGTGAGGGAGCAGTCCCTTCTTGAAATCAGCTGCAGCCACAGCCGCCATCCATGGGCTTGGGCAAGCTCCCTGGAGCCCATGGGGTCCCGATGGGCATCTAGAGGGGCTGGATCAGGGCTTTCTCTTCACAGTGCTCATGCATGGCTGAGCAAGAGGTCAGAAAATACATCTGGGCCAAGATCATGGTTTTAAGGTCTTTACCTTCCTGGGAAGATACTTTAATGTTCACATTTCTGCCATCTTTCTTCCCTCTCTCTATGAATGAACATACCCCAATAAATAAAAGAAATAAATAAAGCTTCCGTCTGATACTTTTCATCAGGAGACAAAGTTAAAAAGCTGGGAGATGTTACACGTACAGACAGCTGGTACATTCTTTTGCTGTCAGTTCTCTCTAGCAATCAATATTATGAAATGTTATGATTATTATCAAATATCATTATGTTAATTCTGAATCTGTTACAAGTCCCATCTACTGCAGTCATTACACTGTGAATAAGTGATCTTCTGAGTTTTAAAAAATAAAAAAAATATGAGACAAAACTCCCTGCCTAGCTATTAACTAGCAAGGAAGATTTAGGTAGGCAGACGGATCCGCTCCTTGTGGTGTTCAGCTTGATAAATTGTGGCTTTCCTCCAAATAGAGGCAGAGTTCAGTATTTCACACCATGACAGGTTCTCTCTGTACTTTGTGGATAAGGTTGCTTGGATCAGAACCAAACTTGCAGCTATTCACGGAAGGTGGTAGAGTTTCTAAAGGAGCATGTCTTTATTGTATTATGGTGCTGCTTGCTAGAAGCTCAGCTGAGACCCCAGCCCTGTAGTGCTAGGCACTGCATAAACATGGAGGAAGGGACAAGACAGCTAAAGAGTGGTAAGGAAAAAAAGCTGTATGGAGAAGCTGGAGAAAGTCTGTAGCTGGGCTCCTGCTGCCCAGTCCTGTGCTCTGTATCTAGTGGACAAGGCTGTTTCATAAAAATGCTTCTCAGGCCTCTAGTAGGCAAACACAGCAATCATTGCAAGGGTGACAAAAATATGCCAAGTTATCTGAGCGGCTACAGTTTTCAGGTTCAGGAATATCTGACCATGGGAACTAGCAGAGGGGAATTTTAGGAAATCATGAAGAGCAAAGGCTGCTCTCCCAAAGCTGCATTTTTTGACCCCTAGGGATTTGGAGCTTCCCGGGGTTGTTTCTGCAGCCATCTAACTCACCTGGATTTCATTTCACACTTGAAGCTCAACTGTGTTTTGTCAGGAGGGTGGTGGAACCCAAGGGTCGCTGGTGCGTCCTGCAGCTGATTTATGGCTTTACAGTGCAGAAGCCAGGTGCAGACTTGCCAGGGGGTTAAGAGTCTGCTTGCCCCCCATTATAGGGCTTGCTGCAGCTGACTTTCTCCCGACCGTGTCAGGCAGGAATGCCTGCACAGCCTCCTTGCAGATCTGTGCTGCATCCACTGCTCATGGGCTGGATGAATCTTGCGGTTTCCTGGTATTTGCATGCCAACGCAGGAAAAACACGGAGGGTAGAGCTGAGATTTGCTGCGAGTTTGGGATTTGCAAGAATGCCAGATTCAGAGACACTTCATAGGCCAGAGAGAGGGCAAAGGCACAAAGGTTAAACAAACAAAAATAAATGCGCTTTTGCACCAAACCCTGCAAACAAAAAACCACTCAGCTAACTTCAGCTCTGAGGTGCAAGCATGAGGCTTGCTTCCCAGGATTAAAAAATATACACTCTGCTATTTCAGACAGAGAACTAAATAAAGCCACTCCTGCTCTTCTTGTCTCAGATGCTAACAAAATTAATGGCAGCTTTTTTTTTTTTGGCCAATCATTCATTAGCTTCTTTTCCCTGCTCCCTAAACCTTCATAAACACAAGCCGAAATCCTCCCTGAGAGAGATCTTGACTACAGTCAGGTTTTGCTTCTCTCCTGGCTGGTGTGAGATTATAATGCTTCTCAAGGTGTTCCCTTCCTCATAATGAAGCTCCATCTGTTCTACAGATGGTAAAGATCACAAGAACCAGCACTAAAATCCCTCCCCCACCGAAGAGTTTTTACCTTATGGTAATGTTGCTCTTTGTTTTCCCTGTCTTTCCCAGGAGCAGAGGCGCGTGTTGCAGAGCACAGGGACTAACCTATTGCCCCAGCTACTCTGCACGGTGGCGGTTGCCTCCAGCACAAGGAGGGGTCCATAGATTTTGGCTAGGGGAAAGGAAATCCTTTTCCAGTGACTTTTCAGGAAATTGTGCACTGGCCACCTTTGAATACTCCAGCTGTATTTTTCATCCCATCTCCTCTCAACTGCTGCTTGTACCAGTCCCAGCTTTGCCCCCAGCAGAAAACTCCCTCCCCTCTTGCTGTCACGTACGTTGCTTCAAGGGCAAACTGAAATCTGTTGCAGTGAGGACCTGCCAGTTGAGACACAAAGGGAATTCAAGAGGTCAGGTCCTAAAGGATGGGAAAGAAATTTATAAGTGTTAACTGCTTGTTCTCTGCCCTACGCATTTCTGTGTGCCTTTGGCTCAGGAACAGAAGCTTTTTTTCAGATACCTGCATGAGAATCTGAGCCTGGAGAGCACTTGGCTGGATAGAACTCCTGGTTATGCTGCCAGCCTCCAAATTTTGGCCTCCTCCAGTGTAACCTCGCTGAGCACCCAGACATTGAAACACAGAAAATGGAGTCATCTTTGATGATCTTGCCCTCCATACATAATCCAAATAATTAAGTTCACTAAGCTAGATAAACAAGTTTTAGTTCTGAAACAGGATAACCACAGTGGATGCTTAGACAATCCTCTAAGGCAGCTGGCAATGGACTAACTTCATTTATGTGGTTTAACATTAGCCTAACAGAAAATACTACTACTTTTCTCTTCTTGACAGGTAGATAATCCTAAGAGGTTTGACTACCACATTAACATCCAAACCACAAATGATGGGTAATCTGAAAAGCTGGATTTTCTGACACACATACAGCCTTTACATCTGCTTTCTACATCAGAGCCAGAATTAGTTCTAATGTTGTGTTTGTATTAAATACGTGGATTAATGGAGCTCGGCAAGAGTGCTGAATTAGCTCTTCCTGTCTCCAGTGGATTTGGACTGCATCTTTCCATGCAGAGACAGATGTGTAGCTTGTTATATTTTGTGTTTTCCACTTGGAAAAACTGTGGCTTGGTACTAAATCAACAGTTGCTTGTTCAAAAGAAGTGATTCCAAGCATCTATTAGAACTAAGCAAATCTGGGCTGGGGGAGATGGCAGGGATAAAGTCCTACAAGGAAATATTTTGGGGCTGTTGGCTCAGATCGTAGCCCACCAACAGTGCCATTGCTCAGGGAGAACTGATCCCTTTCATGCACAGTAAAAGACCAAAGTCCTGACCCAGGAAGATTTGATGGTGCTGGCGAACCCAAACAATGAAGATATTTTGCTCTAGTGTCCTGGCTCAGTCCCAGCTCAGGTAATTATGTCCCACTTATCTAAATTTCTTCCTCAGTTTTCCCTGGCATTTAGCAATTTTCTTCCCTTCCTGTCCAAACCAACAGTTTAACAGTCCAGCTGGCTGCTGAATAGTCACTGTCCTTTGAATGATGGCTAAATGTCTCCTCTGTGCATATGTATATGCAGTTTGCGAGGCACCTAGGGACCTTATCAATTGGGGAAAGGAGAGAAGCAATATGAAAGCGATGGGTTTTGTTTCTTTTTTATTGGTCTCACAACTAGGAGCACTGTTGGCACAAGATCTTAGAAGCCGAGAACGGGTAAAGCAGTGTTTCCCCAAATTAATAACTATGAAAATCAAGCCAAAATCACAATGAACTTTTCCATAACCAATTCCCTCTGGCAAATACCTTGCTGAAATAATAGTTTCAGCAAGAGTGGGACACAGATGAGCTCTAAGTCCCAGAAAGGACGTGCTTGCCCACACCTGGGGTGCATGGTGACGCACTTCTCGTTACTGGCCATGGTGTGGAAGCCACAGTACAGAGCTGGGCTCTAGCATTGTTTAGGTAGGGCCCGGAGGTACTTCAAGCTCTGAACACACAGAGAGCCTGCAGCTCCCTGTTCTTCAGGTTACAGCAAGACTGGGGTGATGGCCTCTCCTTTCCTTCTTTTAAATACAGACAAGTGTACAGGAATTGCAGGATCAAGCAAGAGGGGCTTTGGCTTTGCAGCCCAACAGTTGGGAAGGACAGATCTCCACTGTCATGACTCATTTCCTAAAAATACCTGTGTCTCTCCATTGACTGTGCAGGGAGCCCAGGGTGACCAGCTTGATGTAGATGTGTGCTGTGGAGATGTCTGAAATTAGACGAAGTGAATCCCATCCCTAAAGCCAGCCTGGGTAGGAGGTAGTGTAGGATGGTGCAATGCAAGAGTCTACATGTGAGCTGGAAGTCTGCACTCCCACTGCCGGCACTGGGGATCTAGTCAACGTGGTCGGCAGAGCCTAGGAAGCGATTTGTCTCACTGTAAAGCAGACTCCTACGTTTGGTCAGTGAATCACTCTCTATACGCCCACATTTCAGTGAGATGGATCCTGTCCCTGAAGTTAGGAGAGATGAATCTCGCCCCTAAGTCTTTTTCCTCCTTTTTGTATCTGCTGCTAAGTTTCCAACATGCTGTAACATTAAATCAATTGCTTGAGTTAGCTATTACTTCACTTTTCCTCCATCTCCAACTGAACCATGATAAACTAACATATTTTGGTGGTTTTTTTCCAAATTCCATTTCCAAAATGAAGTCAAACTCAAAATCTTCCAACCCTTCCTCAGTTTCAGTCAAGCCCTTCAGTATATACATACCTCAACCGTGCATTAGGACCTTCTCCTCCTCCAATTTCCATATAAAGCTTTTAAAACTCTCCATTACTGCAGACAGCTCAACCTGGCTGTCTCTCTCAGACTGCTATGGAAATATCCCACATCTTTCCACCATTTTTTCTTTTCCCATTCAGATACTGTGAAACATTGCAAGTGGAGAGTTTCTGTCAATACTATAACCAGTGTGGTTCTTAAATACCTGCATGACAGGTGCACAAATTACAAAACTAATACAGGCTGTGATTACATTTTGTGTATGGGTTTTCAAGGCATATGATAATGAATATTAATAGAAACTATTTCTCCGGTAAATGATTATTTTCTCAATAGTTAGTAGAAATAAAACCACTTGGATATGAAACAGATTTTTGATGTCTATATCACAAATGTAATCATATATTTCCACACGAAAAGGCACACCTGTCAGTATACACTAGTAGAAATGTAAATATTTGCAAATTCTGCAATAATTAAAACCAATCCTCCAAGGCCCATCTCACAACATCCGAAGACAGAATTTAGGTTCATTAGCTAACAAAGGATGAGTGAAGTGGTACAAAACCAGATAGAATGAAATTAAACCTCAGAAATCAGTCTGAGAAGGCAAGGTCTGCCTTACCAACCTTCAGATGTCTATATGTAGATGGCTGCAGGTGAGTTAGTCTCTCAGACAGTCATTCCCTCATAGTCAATGGAGACAAACAGGCACCTAAGGCACTATTCTCTCATCCATTTTAAGTGTCTAATTTAGGGTGAAATGAATCATTGGCTCCCTGGACTAGATCTCCACTGACTGCAGAGGGAGCTGAGGGTGACTAGTTGAGATTCAGATGGTTAGTCAGATGAACACAAGGTATAATAGTCTACCTTAAAAACATATTTTTTAGAATAAATGCACGGAAAGCAAGTGTTACCGATTTTACAAGAAGGGAGGAACCATAGACCCCAAACTTTCCTTATTTATCCATTTGAGAGACTGTATCACAGTAATTTCATCCTCCCACTGCCTTTTATTCCACTGTAAGGTCAGAGCAGCTGGAGCTGTACCCTCCTCTGAATTGCTTCACTTGGCAAGTAACTCTTGTGTAGGGACTGAGTTATGGGTAATGGGCAACGACATCAACTTCATGAGGATATCAAGAGAAAAATTCATAGAGGGAAGACAAGGCAAGACAGGGCAAGGGAGGAAAAGGGAAGGGAAAGGGAAATTGCCTGTAAATGCTTGTGCTTTTCTTCCAAAGTGGAAGTCTTCTTCAGGAAGCAGATGCTATCCCTAAAGAGCTGTGTTTACTGAAACATGCAAAAAAAAAAAAGGAGTTTTGACAGATTATTTCTGGCCTCCTACAGTTTAGTTGCAGTCAAATCTGTCAATAAGAAGTGGACAGGGGACTTGGGGGAATATCTGCAGACATCCATTCTGAGGAGATCAAAGGGAGCTCTACTGATGAATTTACTGTCCTACTGACTTATTTTTTTAGAAATTCCAGACACCTGGAGAGGTGTTAAAAAGATGAAAGGGTAAAAAAAAAAAAAAAAGAAAAACAACATTCTGCTCTTCGAAAAAGGACAAAACTCATCCTATTTCATCCTCCAAACCTAGCTCCAACACCTTTCAAAGTAAGGGAACAAATATTGAAAGAAAAGAAAAAGCTGTAGCAGATCCATCAGCTCTTACATTATTTATACTCGTTGGTTATGGCTCTTGTAAAACATCTAATTGTCCAGCTAAGGACCCATATGTTCTCCTCATCCTCTCAGGGTTGCTTCTTTCCCTTTCCTTCTTTCTTTGCAGCATCTTCCATTAGACTGCAATCTCTTCAAAGCAGGAATCCTCTCTTAGCATTTGTATAAGCAGGAGAGAGGTCTGCCATGACCGAAGCCCTGAGGTGCAATCATAGAATCATAGAATCATTTCGGTTGGAAAAGACCTTCAAGATCATCAAGTCCAACCATTAACCATGCCCCCTAAACCATGCCCTGGAGTACCCTGTCCACTCACTTTTTGAATACCTCCAGGGATGGTGACTCAACCGCTTCCCTGGGCAGCCTGTTCCAATGCCTGACAACCCTCTCAGTAAAAAAATTTTTCCTAATATCTAACCTAAATCTCCCTTGCCTCAACTTGAGGCCATTTCCTCTTGTCCTATCTCCAGCCACCTGACAGAAGAGACCAGCACCCACCTCACTACAACCCCCTTTCAGGTAGTTGTAGAGAGGGATGAGGTCTCCCCTCAGCCTCCTCTTCTCTAGACTGAACAGCCCCAGATCCCTCAGCTGCTCCTCATAAGACTTGTGCTCAAGGCCCCTCACCAACTTGGTTGCCCTTCTCTGGACACGCTCCAGCACCTCAATGTCTTTCCGGCAGTGAGGGGCCTAAAGCTGAACACAGGACTCGAGGTGCGGCCTTACCAGTGCCCAGTACAGGGGAACAACCACCTCCCTGCTCCTGCTGGCCACACTGTTCCTGATACAGGCCAGGATGCCGTTGGCCTTCTTGGCCACCTGGGCACACTGCTGGCTCATATCCAGCCGGCTGTCAACCAGCACACCCAGGTCTTTCTCTGCCGGGCAGCTTTCCAGCCACTCTTCCCCAGGACTGTAGCGCTGCATGGGGTTGCTGTGACCCAAGTGCAGGACCCGGCACTTGGCCTTGTTGAACCTCATACAGTTGGCCTCGGCCCATCGATCCAGCCTGTCCAGATCCCTCTGTAGAGCCTCCCTACCCTCAAGCAGATCGACCCTGCCTCCCAACTTGGTGTCGTCTGCAAACTTGCTGAGGGTGCACTCAATCCCCTCATCCAAATCATCAATAAAGATATTAAACACATGAGACAGAAGAAGAAGAAACAGGAGACGTGAGTTTTAACAAGGGAAAGTAAAAATCAGACAAACTGGTTTCATGTGGTTTTTTGTTGAATTACAATGTTAAAGCCTCTGACATGTTGTGTTTGGATGCTGCGTGGTCACAAACTCTCTGTTGCCTTTATCTTTACCTGGCTCAAAGAGATATAGGAAACAAAAAACAAAGTACTCCAGGTTAGGCTGCTGCTTTCCAAATGGATTCAAGAAGCCTAAGTGAACTTGCTATAAAACCAATCTAGCTTTATGAGTAGAGAAGCAGAGCACCAGGATCCCAGTTTAGCACAATACTTAGACATGTGTTTAGATTTAAGCATGTGAGGAGGATCCTGAAGTTAATGGGATTAATCAGGGGTTGTGTACACTGGGCAATGCGAGGCGTGTCTTGCTTGATAATGCTGTAAAGTGTTACAAAGATGAGGCTTTCTGAGGGAAAACATTTCCATTCTCCATCAGGTTTCTTTTTGCTACAGCAAAGAGGAAAAACAGTTGCCCTTGACTTGCTCAGACCCTGAAGTGCCTTTCACAGTCATCACCTCCCTTTTACAGAAGTGTAAATGAGCAAAGAAAAGCAAAAACCCAGACCCAGAAAAGACATCTTAATAGGAGATGCCTGTCCCAACCCCACTCATGCCAACAACCACTGTTCTATGCATACTGCTGGATACCTACCTGGCCCTGGTTCATAGGTCTGAGTACTCCTAATTCATATTAACAAGACCCAGACCCTCAAAAATAGGGCAGTTTGTAACTATTTTCTCTCAGTGACAGCAGTGGGGTTAAGGCCCTAAATGGGATCCATGTTCCTTCCCTACTTGGGGTGCTGGGATATGAGTCCACATGCCCCAGGTAAATGGCTTGAAATTGGCCACTTCTCAGGAATACAAGTTTCATGAGTCAAAAAAAAAGATCCTTGTTCTGCAGCCTGTTGTTTTGGGGTCCTATCCTACTTTCAGTCCTGGTTACGAACTTGATATTTAATGGTGTTTCATAAAAACACACAATGATTTCATGAACAGGAACCCAAGCTTCAGTGGTATGATCCTATTTTTCCAGCTGAATTGTGCAAAAGGAGGAAAAGGAGAGGAGCAATATAAAAGTGATGAAGCAAAGAGGAAAATTTAGCCCCATTTCTATGCTGTTTATGTGGAAGATTCAAGGAGTATGT
The DNA here is from genome assembly GCF_026419915.1 of Harpia harpyja. Classification (NCBI taxonomy): domain Eukaryota; kingdom Metazoa; phylum Chordata; class Aves; order Accipitriformes; family Accipitridae; genus Harpia; species Harpia harpyja. The sequence goes on along the minus strand of NC_068940.1, from coordinate 102,395,315 downwards.
TGCTTTGGGTTGGTAGGAGAGGATTTCAGCGATACATTAGCCTTGGTGTCAATGGTCTGAGACACACAGCTGAACTTCACACACAGCTCAGTCCTACTGCTGCTTAATTGCCAATACAAAAGATATTATCTCCACTAAAGCATGAACCCAAAGCTTTGATTTTCAGGAAATTGGTAGGCAAAGCTGTGGGAGGGATAAAAAAAAAAAAAAAAAAAATCCCATCTTGTTTGCTAAATCAGTTGGTGGATGTGGTAATGTAAGGGCTGAACTCACTGAAAGCCATGCTGGAAATCGTACAGTCACTTTTCCCCAAGCTGAGCTCAAGACTGTGTGGTCTGTCCTGTGAAAAGTAGATGAGAAATCCAAAAATAAAACAGCTGACAGTAAGTTGCGATCAGCACACTATACATATGTAAATCGTTGCTGACCCTGAGAAGAGCTGCCTCCGCATTATGATAAGGTCTGAAACCTGATTGAAATTTTTCATAAAGGGCATTATTTTGGAGGTGATCCTTAAATGAGCAGAGCAGGAAAATCATCAGCCTCTTTCCTCAATAGTCAGAAAAATAGGTTACTGATGAGAGGGACTTTGGCCAAATGAATTTCTTTAGAATTCAGCCGCTGGATTTTTCTGTATCTCAGAGCCCTCTTTAATGACAGCATGGTTCTGGGGCACAATTATATAATTATTATTGTACTGATAATGCGCAGGCATTTCCTAGTGTTACCGCCACTGCTGCTCTAATCTAGCTGATAAAGGCCTTTCACAATGCAATATTAATAATACCAGAGTGTGCTGGATGCAGTATTGCATCACTGTCCCTTACTGCGTCCTTTTAGCATCAGCAAGATGATGGAGCGGAATGACACTAGCCATCTCCACGACACATGCATTTAGGCCATTAGTATTTTTGCTTATTAACAAAGATAACTGAAACAACAGAAAGACTCAGAGTTTGTTCCCACATTGCTCAGCTACAAAAGGGTCTTTTTTATTTTTTTTTAGGAAGTAAGAGGGTTTTCTAGACATTGAAAGCCAAAATGATTTCTGTTTTGCTGTGAACGTGCCAGGCAGACAGCTGGAAGGGCTTCCTCTCTGCTGTACATGTGAACCGTGCTCGTGTAGCTTGGAGGAGAAAGGGGAAAGCTGGGTGTTCAAAGATGCTCTGTTTATGCTGATGCCTCTGCACTTCAGCTGCTCAGCGATATTCAGAACAGACCCATCTTCCTAAGATGTCTTTCTCCTGATTCCTATTGCTTCAGATCTTTGGCTCAACCACTTCCTTGCAGTTTTCCCAACAACCCTGCCCATCTGAGAGGCTGCAGATGTTTCAGTAGCAGCATGCTCCCTTGGAAGAAGGATCACAACAAGCTTCAAGGCTGTCCTTGCTGTGGCTGTGCTGCTCACCATGCTGTGCCAAGTGCCCCTCAACAGCTGTAGATTTTACGTATTTCCCTTCAAACATCGTATACATGCAGTGGGATGGGACAGTTTGCATGGGAAAGACTGGCCAAGTCGCAAAGGTCAGTCTGCCACTTTTAATAAGCAACTCTTCTTATTACACATGCCTTCAGAGTCATCTGGAAAGCCCTGAAAAGCCCACTGTTTCCATCGCTGCTTGCCCACAGCTCTGCCTGTCTCCTTGCCCAGCAGCTAGACCTGCTGCCATCCCTCAATTTAACCCTGTGTCCTCACCTACTATTAGTAAATCCTATTTCACCTCCAATCAGTTATGCCCCAAACTGCCTCAAGATCCCTTCCTCCCAAGGAGCCTCACGTCCCATCTCCCTGGCTTGGGGCAGATACAGAAAGGTCATCCCTTTCCACCACCACCGTCAACCCCTCTCGACATTGACTCATTGCTCTGAAGAGAAGAATGGGAGAGCATATCTTTTACCTGCCAGAGCCATCCTAACTGCTAGGGATTTTTTCTCCCTGACCCACCTGAACTATTGCCCTTAAAAAACCCCAGTGGGGAAGAAGGTGGAAGATGGCTGAGAGGAAGCTACTCTAGGTACAGAGGAAGAAGGACATCTCTGTGTCCTCACTTACAGTCCTGTTCTGGAAATGCTCTTTTGAATGAGCTCTCTCTTCCACCCCAGGATGCTAAGTGTTTCCCCATGCTGTCCCTTTGAGTGTTTGTGTGCTGTGCTAAGTAAGCCATCTTTCCTAAATTAGCTCTGTAGCTTTTCCCCATTCTGTCTCCAGGTACATCTTCTTCCTTCCCATTTCTTTCTCCCACCTACAAAGACAGAACATTCCTGATTTAGTAATCTCTGCATTTCTGCCTGTGGGAGTGTGTGTAGGGCTCACAAATGGAAAGGACAACTCCAGGACACGAGTACTCCACTGTTTTTGGGCCAAGACTGCCAGAGGAGAAGGGAGGATTGGTTTTGGATTCAGCTGGGGGCAGGCAGGTCTGAATTTATCACCTGTTCATGACAGGGCTGCAGCATCTGTTGGATACACAGAGCTTCCCTTGGCTTTCCAGAAAGACAGATTGTCCCCAGTCCCTCCTGTCCCCTGCCTTAGCTCCGAGCAGTCTTGCTTGTCCTCGCAAAGGACAGACCAAGCACCAGTGGCCTATAAATCCCACCTAAGCTTGCAATGTTGGCATGTTCCAGAAAGACTCTCTTCATCTATGTCTGGCAAGTAAGGAGGTAGATGGGGGATGCCATGGGTGCTGCACCCAGCCAGCTGACTTACCACACCAGATCCACGTGTACATACTGTGGACCTGTGTTCTCCACCCCAATATTCATGAAGCTTAACCCACACCTGCAGATCAGGTTCTCACCAGTGTCTGTGACCACACAGTGCACTGAGCTGTCACCCAGATATGCTCAGTATTTTGGCCACTACTTAACTCTATTTTTGCCAAGCTATAAAAAAATGTACAGGAGGAATCGGGCACTGCATTGGTTATGGGGACCAGCTCCCTCTGGTAACCCCGGTACAAGCAAACCAAGCCTTAGTTGATGCTCTAAAGAATCAGTTCCAGGGACCTTCAGGGTGAGACCTGTACCTGCCTTCAGACAGGAATTAGACACACAGTCTATGAATTTATACAGGCAATGAAAAGGAAAAACTTCCAAATAACCTGCTCGCTGTAAAAAGACTTGAAGAAATTTCAAATGAAAGCATTTCAAGGTGGAACATAGCTTAGAATTAGTTTTTATAACAACTAGCACTGGGGTAGTAGACATTTAACACCCACAAGAATTTAAAGGAGTTGTTTTATCTGCTGGAAGAAACCTGTACTATTCCACTAGTATGATCAAAACAGATGGAAATTCATAGGACGAAGGAAGCAAGCTATTTGAATTGGATCAAAATCACCTAAAAGTTCAAAAGGGTTGTACACACGAGTCGTATAGGAACAGGACATACAAAGATCTGAGTTTTGGTGCTTTGTGTCAAACAATGTGAGACTGGAGTCTTCCTTTTTAATTTCTTTTTTTAAATCCAATATTTTCTTCGCAAATGTATCTATAGCTGGTACATGTAATCCAGTACTATATTCAAGTAACAATAATTTAAGAAGGTTTATAAAAAAGCACTCAACTATTAAAGCTCTATTGTCTCTAGACAAATCTCCAAAATCCTTATCAAATTCAGTCCCTATTATACAACATATGTCAGAACATTAGAGCTTCTTTTACCCTAGCTTCAGGTAACTACCCAGACTCTCAATCTGAGACTGATTTATTTATTACCTCCAGTTAGACATATTAAGCCCATTGCTATTCTCATTAACAAACAGTGGTTTCCCTGTACATTACTTCAACGGCCAACTATTTTTATAATTACCTTGCAAATTTTAGCTCAAAGTAACACTCTCCTGTCTTAAGCTGTTTTAACAAATTCAGCCCTTTGGGCTTGATCCAAGTGAAAATCCAGTGAAACTGGTGGAAAGACTTTCATGGACTTCAAGGGGTTTTGGAGCAGCTCCTATGCACATGCCATAATTTGTACTTAGAAATGTGGTTATTTGTAATCTCATCCATAAATAAACAATATTGTTGTTAGGGAAGCTAACCCTGCTTACTACTGATCTAAGTCAATGCTTTTCATTAAAATGTTCTGCTTTCCATTTCTTATAACTCTGCAAACTTTTGGTGGTATAAGAAAAGGTTTTCCACACTGAGTGTTTGCCTCAGGTTGATTCTTTTCAATATAATCAAAAGCAGTCCAGACTTTTCTGAGAACACTGCTGGGGAAAAAGAAGAGGGGAAAGGCCAGTTTACTAATATTAAATATTGATATCCTTTTTTTCCAAGACTCTCCATCACCACTTTCCTTGGGATGAGAGACTTCACATTTGGGAGGAAGGGTGGCATTTTTGACAGCATCTTTTCCACTCTATAATTGCTGTGATTTTTAGATGTACTGTTGTTTCTTGATCCCCTGTTCCAATGTCTGTCTAGAGAAGTGTAGATTTTGGGAGAGAAAGAATCCTTTTTTACTTCACACTTTGTTCATTTAACTGCCACATTGTATTTTGGTCTAGGTAGATCACAGATCTGGCAAACACTGTGATCTTTGTGCCCTGGAGGGACAGCATAGGCTATGTGGCAGGTAAGGCTGTCTTCCTAAAGAGCCTGTGAGTGCTCTGAATCCACTTCCCTTCCCTTCCTGGGGTGGGCTGTATGTTTTAAGAAGCACTCACCTTTTTGTTATTTTGCCAGGTGTTTTTCTACCAAAACCTGAGGCTGTCATTCTTCTGCCTCCAGTTGTCTGCCAGAAAACAAAATCTCTAGAGAGCTGGGTTTGACATCACTAAAAAGCTAACAACATATTTTGATACCTCTTTGGTTGTGATCTGGACATCAGTGGGATACTTTTTTCCATATACTTTCATGATTACTTGGCTAGCGTTGCCTTTCCTGTATAAGGTCTTCACATCGGTAGGTTTAGCCATGACTGCACATTGTCCTATACCTTATGGTGGCTGGACAGAGAGGGAATTTTGGAAGGCACGCTACTTATTGCAAGCACACTCAGATACGAAGTGACACCTCCATGTTCACCTGATTTGAGCAGGAGTCATAGGGAAAAAAAGAAGTGACCAAAGGATGATGTTTCATCTCACTTAAGGCAGCAGAAAAACAGTACCATTCACAGACACATACTGTGCTGTAGGACTATGATGGAGAGGCAGATAGTTATGGGTCTTCATGGACCCTGATGCTACTCCAGCAAAAATGAATCCAGTATCTGACCTAGCTTGTTTGAAAACCAGTCGTCTGTTCGTTGCATCATAGTCTCAGGAATAGAATTCAAATGCAAAGGATTACAAAGGTTCAGTGGGATTTTTGCAATGTATATTTTTATCCTGCTGGTAAATTACCACTGAAAAGCTTGAAGAAGAAGGATATCTCTGATGCCGTGACCAGCACTCCTCATATCCATAGGCTTCACATCCACCAGTGAGCCCTTGCTGAGCTGACAGTCCAAGCAGCACAACTGTATCATTGCTACTATACCAATCCATTTCTTTGCAAAGCACACAGAGAGGGTACAGGTCTATATAAAGCCAAACTATTCCCTGCTGTGTGGTGCTGAATATGTCAAAAGAAACAAAAAAGAAAGATAAAAGAATTCCACTATAAGTGCAAAAATGTTTATTGTTGTTGCTGTTGCACAGGTCTGCACCCAACGCGAGACAATTCCTCTCTCATTAAGTCATGATGAATGATAGATATGGCCAGCGGCTAAGACTAGTTCTTAGATTAAATGTTGTGAGAAATGTCTCTCTACCACCAGGCAGGTGAGATCATTTCTTTTTCCCATTATACGGGTTTCTTCTCTCTGTTTCTGAGTAACACAGCATGACTTGATAGTTTCTGCCTCTAAACTATTGACGTATGTTTGTTTTCAGAGGGGCCTCCTAAAGTGTGAAGAATGGGCCAAAGAACTCCTAACTACTCACAGCAAGTGTGGCTGTTAGGCTGGAGCCTCTCTAGTGCTTAACCCTTTGCCAGGTGTTACAGAATTAGGGCACTCCACCAGGTCTTGTAGGATTTTCTTCTGGAGAAGCAAGAAGGCAGCTTTCCTGCTTTCTCATCTAATCAGCTGCAGTCTCTCTCAATCTCTAGGTGTTCTTTGAATTATCTGCCTGTCCCACTCCAGAGCTTATCTTTGCACATTTCCAAGTGTCAAGAACCACCTGTAACAGTATTACACAGTGGCCATCGGAGAGGACGACAACACTTCTTTATTGAAGGAGTCACTTGGGAGGGTTTAGTGGACTGATGTTAAGGAGAGCAGAATTTTGTTCCTGGTGCTATTTGCAATTGATTTTGACCATGACCAAGCTGTTCCCTCACTGTACTTCTCTCAGTCAATGCCTTGTTCATTGGGGCCCTGACTGCACAGATTTTCTCATATATCAAGTTTCCATGTGCAAAATTAAGCAAAGCTGTATATTTTTGGAGGACTGAGGCCTTAAGACTGCAAGGGAATGTCTATGTGGTTAATCAGAAGAGGTCTAGGGAGGAAGCCAAAGTGCTGGCCCCCTAATCACCCATGCTTGCTCCCTGTCTTTGTGGTGGTATCCAATCAGACCTTAACAGATACAAGTCCTAGGATTTTTTCCTTTATCATTCTTAGTTGGACAAAAAAGTAATCAACAAAACCCATGTGCTGAGAGCCCCACTGCAAGCACCAGTTCCCTGCACTTTACTAGCAAGCAGAGCTTTTATTCCTGTTTCAAGATGAGACAAGGAAACAGAGAGAGGTATGCAAAGATGGATTTGTAAACCTTGGATGCCTGACCTGGATGTGTTAGTATAGATTGCTCACAAGTGACAAAATGGAGTTGGAGGCAAAAGGACAAATTCTGAAGCCTTACGTTATTTGAAGAAAACAACCGTTCAATTAAAAAATACCTTGCAATCCCTTGGGGAGGGATATGAATTGCAGAATTTTGGTCTGGATCTCAAACTCTCCAAGAGTTCCAGGATATTAATTCCTGTCCAGAATTTTGGCTTGGATCATTGGAGGGAAGAGTCAGCCACGAATTTTGGATCTAACTTCAGACTGTGCTATCATAAATCCAAAAGAACTGGACGTTCTCATCTAGGAATTCTTTTTTTTTCCTTAAAATATGATTCACTCAGCATGACTAAGGGCATGTCTACATGGATGGACGAACAACTTCTTCCTACTCATCCCACCAGCCAGCTCTTTTCCCAGGGTCATATGGCCACCTTGGCATGGTGCTACATGTGGGTTAGTAGGAGTACTATCAAACAGACAGAGGCCTCACAGTAACTGCTGTGAAGTGAACAATAACATTTGCCTCCTTTTAGGTCTGATGCTAATATTCGGAAATTAGAGAACTGTCTTTTAAGAATTTAACAAAAAAATTTCATCTGGATTATATATATGTGTACATACATGTTTTCACACACAGACAAAAAATCCCTTTCACACACGCTTTGACTGTGATCCTATAAAATTCCTGCCCATTTGAATGGGACTATTCCTACATCTAAGTGCTTTGCTGGATCAGGGCCACTGCCAGGAAAGTGGAAAGTATTTCCTATATTCTGATTACACAGCAAAAGGGATTGTAATTAATACCTGCATTTCATTCCAGCTTATTCAATCCGCAGTAAAAACAAAGCTGTAGTAAAAGTGCCTACATGCTTTTTTTTCAGAGTGCTTTACCTATTAGATGCTTAGTAATTCTCTTGTTAACACCAGAAAGGTCAGATATAAGGATAGGTGGAATGTATATACAGAAGACACCACTACCCATAATTGAAGTTTCACACTTCGAATAGAAACTTTTCAATTTAAGGGGAGAGCACCAATCACTTAAGAAAAAGAGATCTTGGAAAGAAACACATAAAGTTCTTATCTCTATCTCTAATTCCAGTGTGCATAGGATTATACCAGAATTGGTGACTGAGTGTCCTGAAATAAACAGAGAAAGTCTCTGTGACTTGAATTAAAGCCATTGCATTTTCCTAGCCAGGCATTTCAAAAGCATTTCATTTCCCAGCTCAATACTTGTGAATCCTATCAAAAGATCACATATTAAGGCACAAACATATAAACTGTTTTTAGTCATTTACAAAAGGATCTAGCTAGCTCAAATCCTGCTTCAAATGAGACCTAAACACTTGAAATTCATCAAAAGTCCCAAACAGCCTGTGTATACACCAAGTCTGCCTTGCCCTGGAGATGTCTAAGTACACTAAGCCTGAAAGATCGCTGGCTGCATAGCTATGGTCACCAACCATCACCAGATGTCCTTAATCTAGAAGACGATGGCCGTCTCTTATTTTGCTAGAGGTGCAGAGATGTGATTAGGGCTGCAGCAAAGATGGCAGTACATGGTGGTGGAGGTGTCACCAGCCTCTGGCCCATTTTTCTGGCAATTAAATGCTCACCCACAGCAGGATGCTGTAGTTTATATCTTCTCAGTCCAGGGGAGACTATTCTCCCTGTTTCCTATCTCCTGAGAGGTCCTTAACTGCTAGGATATAAGACAGCCTAGAAGTGCCTGCTCTTGCACTCTTCCCTTGCAGCTGGGCTATGTCTGCAGGCAGGAATACAAACATTTCCAGGAGAGAAAAGAGGTTGAAAGACATTTCCCAAGGACTAGGTAAAAACTGGGGAAAGGAGTGGCCGGTGGTCAAGGGAAAAGATCTAGGCTTCAGGTCCGTTCTACAGACTTCTTCACTGTTACCCCACTGACGAGTTAAAGAAAACTGCATGGGATTGCCAGAAAGCTGGGCCTGGAGCCCAGTTTTGATTTCCTCCAGCTAAGAGCCCTTACGGTTAGGCTAAAGTTAGATGTCTCCTTTCTCTCTGGCCAGCCCTATGACTCTGCCAGTCCTGGCTGCTCTGCAGCCCTAGGAGAGTGATGAAGGCAGAGATAATCCCAACACCGTTTGGCACAGACCGGGGTGGACAGAAGGGGTGCCATCCTCCTCCTGCTGAGCGTGACTTAGAGACCAGGGTCTTCTTCCTGGCTGGATATACTACTGTACAAAATAGCAGCATTGCTACTGTCACCACCACACCCTTTTTTTAGCCTGGCAGACCAGATTCCCTGCTGAATGCTGGCACTGAGGGCTTCCCACTGCCTCCCAGTATTGTCAGGCAAAGAGGCAAGGCACCAAAATTAGGTAGGCTGGAGTCTAGTCTGCAGTTATTCAGAAGGGTCAAACTCTGTTATAAGAAAAGGCACTTAGGTACATTAGGCAACCTGGACTACACCACCTCTGTTCTTTCTCAGGGTGAGGCACCTAAAATTCCAATGAAATAGCATACAAATCAAGCAATGAAGCTTGGCCAGTGACTTTCCACTCTACAATTAAATGCTCATGGAGAGGAGAAGCCCATCTGCTTCGTGTGTGCTCTTCATGTAAGAACAGCACAGGGAATGAACATGGTGTTAGAGAAGAACTGCACACGTCAGAGAAGTTGTCATCCCATATTAGGCTCATGTCTTCTGTCATTCAAAAGCAGGGAGCAGAGTACCTGACTCCCAGCTTCTCAGTGCCACTGAGCACTAGAGGAAGTCGTTTTTCCCTTCGTTTCCCAAACAGGGCAATAGTCTCTGCAAGGTTGCAGGAAAGCACCAAAGTTCCCAGAACTGAGCTTAAAACTGAGCAATCTCAATGGTAATTATGCATCATCAAGCATCTTCATAGTGAGAGAACACCAGGTCCTAAAGTGCTTTTCAGCAAAGAAACTTTATCAGCTAGATTCAGCACCTGGAAGTTCAACTCATTTTAAATAGAAAAATGCCCATGCTCCTTTCCTTTCCTAAAAGCCAGCTAATGCAGAAATTTAGCAGAATACGAAGGATAAAGAAAGATTCTCTATAGATTGTGTTATCCCAACCAAAATTAGATTTCTTTCTGGAAGAGAATTTTTAGCTGGATATACCACTAGGACTGGTATGGTAGTGATGTGATTTTTTTTTTTTTTTTTCATGAGCTGTTCTGAAGGTTTTCTGGCCTTAAAAATGAATAAAAATTGTTCTCAGCTTCTATAGACACTGAAGGTTCAACAGTCTTGTAAAAATCAGGCTACTTTTAGTTGATTATGTTTAGATTTTAGGGGTCTGCCAGTGAAAACAAATATTTGAAAACGTTGGTCTTACCTTGAAGCAAACCTCGTAGCATTGCTAGGCTGAAAGGGCACGATTTGTGCTTGGTGGGCAGGTAAAACCTTTTAATATTAATCTTCCTTCTTAATTGTAGCATATGCAAATATTTTGCACATTTTCTGCAGAAAAGTATTTAAAAGTAAATTTTGAATATTTCACGTAGGAAAATACATTCTGAATTATTTCAAAACAAAATTACTATTTATAAATTTATTTGATTGCTTTCATGTTATTTTATGACAACTCATTAGCAGCCATGGTTTATACCTGTCATATAATGGGGTTACAGTGCAATTATCAAAGTGTATATTTTTGTTCTTAAAGCAGTTGTGATTTAATATTGATCGAGGCATCCTATTTAGCAGCCCATCCTCTTGGAGTAGTAATGAAATAGCTTTGTACTTCGAACAAGGGAAGAAGATGAGATTTCAGTGTACTGATTAGAATAGTGACTGCTTTCAGCTTCTTAGAAAAGATTCCTGAGTATCACAATAAATGATACAGAAAAGGTATGTTTTTCTTAATTAATTTAAGTGCCTAAATTGTGCTTCTCTCTCCTGAGTTTATTGGTGGAGCCGTTCTGTTTTCCCTCCCATTGACTGTGATCAAGACAGTCTAAGCATGGGAGACAGCTCACCGCAGTGCAAACAGCTAGAAGACAAAGAAATACTCGGAGTATACCCCTCTGGGTGCCAGGCTCTATGTTGTGTGCATGGCTGGATTTTCTAATGGCTCTGCCCACTGGTCTCACCACTGCAATTCACCCAGCCATGTTTTGACCCGTTCGTAGAGAAGTCCTGGAAAATGCCTGTGTGGGAAACTGCTGGAGGTTTCTGGATATTCAGATTGCTTAGCTGGTGCCCACCCTTCAATTACCAGGTCACTTCCTCAAATCCTTCCTTTAATTCAAGGTTCATTCCTGTTTCACATATTAACTATGACTTTCTGTTTCCAGGAGGGGCAGAATTCAACCGTTGAACTGAAATCCACCGAGGTCACTTCTCTGGGGGTAATTAATCTGGTTCCTGAACTTGGATCTGGTTTGAAACCTGGACAACCGCTAAAAGAGATGAGATGCAGAAGCCGGGCTTGGCCAACATCAGGATGATTATTCTGGAGCTGGTTAGCTCTGTGTAAGCCCTGGTCCAGCTCTGATCCTCCCAATGGCTCAGCGTTCTGTAGGTCCATGATTCTGCTTTGATTCTGCCTTAATTTGCATACACCTTTGAGGAACATTAGCTCCAATAATATCATCACAGTTCCCATACTGGCCATGATAAGAGAGAAGATGGTGAGTTTGTGGACCCTTGATCTTACCCAGTAGGTTTCTATATTATGGTGCAAGCTGTATCCATAATAATATACACAGAGAACACTAAAAGTATACTGCTGCTGATAAAATACAGGATTTTTCAGGATTTTCCTTGCATCCTCCCTTCCCCCTTTCCCATAAAAAAAAAAAAAGAAAGAGTTGGCAGCAAAATGAAAATCAAGATTCAGTGTTTATCTCCAGAATGCATATGGTTTAGGTAGCTCCAATGTGACCTTCTACTCAGGTCTGACCTATGAAGAACACAGCTAAATTATGTATAATGGTTTTGTGATGAAATGCAATGCCAATTATAGGAGTGAGATGAGGCCATAAACATACTGCACATAAAAATCAGAGAAGGAACTTAAATCCCAGTCCCAGAACCAAAAGATTAGTGCTCTAACCACTGACTGTAGTCAAAGCTTCCTTCTGGAAATGAAGGTTAAATTTCTTCTTGTATTCCCACTGTGTGGTCAGAAGAGTAATTTAAATGCTTTCAATAATATGGAGGTTAGAGTTTGCATCCTTTTTCTTTAGGAGGTTTTTCTACATTTAGTACAATATTTTTCAATCAAAATTCAGGCAGTTTACTTGTAAGGCTAAAAATGGATAATGACTTTTCGGTCAATTGCTTTTGACTGTCAATATGAAGCCTGCATTACCATTCCACAATATCATTAAACAATCAATAGCAATTAGTGTCTAGTCAAGCCTGGTGTTTTAATCATTTAAATCAAAATGCCCATAATTGTTATTGTATGTAAATATTTGAAGATGTTTATAGTGGAGATGAATTTTACCCATCTAGCCAAGAGAACTAGAATTAGTGAGAGCAAAGACAGGCTTTAAGCCTCATTTCCCCTCTTGCTGAAACTGGGACAAGAAGGAATGGGATCTTTCCATATCTTGGGTAGGGCAATATGAGTTTGTTGGTGGGTGACTACCAACTGGGTGTGCTGGGGCTGTCAGAGCATTGCTTTACCTAATTTCACAGGGGCTCAGGAAACCTGGAGATTGCATAGTGCATTCAAGCCATGGGCTGAATTTGCTCTCCATATCACAGATTAGCCCAGGCTTTTTGTACACAGAAGAGCCCCTTGCTCACAGAAGTTGTCCTGGATTATTTGGGACTAAAATAGCACCAGGACACCACACAAAGAACAGGAACTCAGGGCACTGGTACTGGGCTACTTGCTGCCTCAGCTTACACGGGGGTATTTTCTGTATTCATTCTCCAGAACATGTAATAGGATTTCATATTTAGGGACATTTCGCTGATAGTGTTTTGTGCTTGTAGCAGTGATCCTTAAGAAAATGACAGAGTGGTTCGCCCCACTGCTGGTTTTACCCAGAGCTATCTCAGCTGAGCACAGGAGCTACATGCAGTGCTGCCATAAAACTCACCAAGGTCAGGCAGAGGATGAATTTGTCCTGTTAAACAGAGCAGGAATCTTACCAAGTATATGAATTGCTTTTTAAGGGAGCAGACTAAAGCCTCACAAGCACACTTGCAGGAGTTGACTGTGTGTTCCCCAACCTGCCACATCCGTGTTTATAAATGTGAGTGACCAGTTCATTTGGCCCGATCCATCATCCACTGTCCTCCACAGAACAAGTCCCATCGACTGTGGGAGGGATTTGCCATAGCTAGACACCATTCAAGCTACTGGGTCCCATTTCAGAGGCCATATGGGAAACAACAGCAGGAGAAGGTGCTTGGAGTTGCCACCATTAATAGTCTCAGATGGTTAAAAAGGCATTAAAAGGGTATTAGCTGGAAAAAGGGAAGTTTGGAAGAAGGATAGGAGGATCATAATGTTCATTATTTGGGTGTAACAGGACACACTGACAACTACAGCATTCAGTTAACAGAGTGGTTTAGATCCAAAGATTTTTGGAAACACGTAATGATCTTTGAATGTTGCTGCAAACTAACAGGACCACTGCAATCATTAAAAGGCCTAAGAGATAAGAAGGATAATAGTGAACACAACAGAAAACAACCCAGGAAAAACATAGATCCTGCTAGCCTATTGCTCGAGCTGGCATGCAACCAGAGCCGTTCCATGAAGGTGAACCAAGCTGCTACCCCAGGCAGTAGGTTCATTTTCCAGTTAATACAAGGAATAGGGATTAACAGAATGCTGTGGGAACATTAAAAAAGACCCCATGACATACAGGTCAGTTCAAAATATGGAAATATAGAATCTGTTTTCTTTGGATTCAGGCCCTGGCCATCTAAATGTTTTAGACCTGCTACTTGGCATTCTAAGTCACCACCAGCAGTTTATTGTCCTGGTTACTAATCCAGGCTTAAGCCCAGGAAAGGCTTGGCTGTAGGCTTAATGATAAGCTCAGGTAGTCCCAATTAAGACAATGTGTTCAGGAGGCTAAGACCTTGCAGGATTGGTGCCTTAGACCTTCTGGACATTTTGTCTGTGTCAGAGCTGTACCTCAAACAAAGAACAGGAGGTTTTGTGCTATCGAAAAAGCTCTAGATAAATGGTAAAACAAAGTCCAGAAAACAATTTGCACACATGTCCATAACAGCAAAGGGTTTAGCAGGTTGAGGCAACATACCCCATGGTGAAGAGGTGGCAGAAGGACATTTTGTGTTTGACAACTGAATGCAGTGGAGTCCCCATGGCTCAGATGTCCCTAATGTCACATGGATGCTTTCTAGGGGGACTTTCTGTTGCCACTTGAATAACCATCCTGCTGTTAGACATGGCATTGTTGGCAGTCATTTGGTCCTGGCTGCCTGAGAAACCCAGTTTTGCTCTTCTGGGTATTCTGGGAGGTCTGAAAAACTGATTCCCTGCCTAGTAGGAAAGACCAGCAACTATTCAGAAGCATAAAATTGATGACCAGAAGGGAATCTCTACAAAATTGGGATTCCCAGCTCTCCCATTACACACAGTTTCTCCTGGCTTTGGTAGTTCATGAACAATCAGGTTTTAAATGTTACTTTCTTCGGCTATTTTCTTGTGTAAACCATCAAACTGCAGCTTGAAATAGGTTCAGCAGAACCTATGCAAAATATCAAAGCCAGCCTCCTACACCCTCAAAGTGTTAAGAGCAGAGCCTGCATTCAGAATCCGAGCCCAACAAATTTCCAAAATACCACACCAAAGGAAGATGCAGCACCAGGCTCCAATGCCCCAAACAGAGAGGTTTAGAAAAAAAGAAAAGGCCATTTTACATTTGCTTAACAACAGTTTGTGTATCCAAAACACCTCTTGAAAACTTCGCATAGCTGCAAATAGGAGCTTTCTTCCTTGAATCTCATGATTTTATTATGTTTAATGGCTAAACTAACAGTAACATTCGTGAGATTCATGGACCAAAGGCAAAAGAAGACCTGGTTAAAATGTTGCCCCTCCACCTCCCAGCCTTGCAAACACTTTTGCCACTTTTTTTTTGTTCTCTCCTTCCCCATTCCTCTCCTTCTATTGCTCTGCAGCGTATCTCTTTACCAATTCAGCCTCTGGGTGTAACAGAAATGAGCCTGAAAGTCTGTTGAATTCCTCCCAGAATTAGTTCCCTAATAGACATTTGAGTTAAAATTTTTCATCTGGTTCCAGTCAGCATCTAGGTTTTAAAAAAGACAAGCCAGCAGTACTGGACAATCAGTTCTCAAAGCTAAAGGCTCTCCAATAACATGCCAGCAGAGGAAGAATTTTAATAGAACCCACAGGAATTTAGAGACTACATTTTTTTGCTTATATCCTTTTTTTCCTCTCTTTTTCTTTTCTTTTTTTTTTTTTTTTTTTTTTGAAAGACAGGTTTTCCCTTCTGGTGAACTCAAGCAACAGGCAATTTCCATTAATCTCTTGAGTTCAGCTATTCAGACTAACAGCCCAGATGCACATACACTGTTTTATTTTTCAGCAAAGTCACCAAGTTTCAAGGCTGTCCATAGGGTGATGTGGAAGATTTCCAGCAGTGCTATGACACTTAATTTTGGCACGCCCCTACCTTAAAAAAAAGTAGTGCAGCAGGACTGACATATGCAGCCACAACCAATTTCCCTGGTCACTCTGCTAAAGAGCTTTATCATTCCTGCAAGCAAACTGCTCCCATGCAGTGCGAGGTCAGGGCCCCTATAGAGGCTGCTTCCACTGAAAAGCAGGGGGAGGAGGAGACACGAAGATCCCTTAAATCAGAGGAAGAAAAGATGCAATGAAAGATTTTCAACAATTTTCTAATATAAAACAGCTCTGCAAAACTAGAAAAGTGGCTGTGGGAAGCAGTCAGAAATCTGCTCTTTATCCCATCTCAGTACTGCTAAATGGTGAGAAACTTGGCAGAGGGCCCACACTTTTACTTATCTTCTAAGTCTAAAATCATGCTGCTTTTTTTTCCCCTCTTAATTCTGTGCTGAGCGTTGTGCATAGAAGGGAAAACACTGCTTTAGATGTGAAACCAGCAGTAGAGTCTGTGGCATTTGGGTATTTTATTCCATCAAAATGAGCTTTTCTTCCAAGGTGAAGTGTACAATGTAACATTACTTAATTGCCCACACTGCTTGGTGGATGCTGACATATATTGTAGAAATGTTAACTGTTTTACATTTCAATGCATTCCCTCTCCCAGTCCTTCTACTCTGCCGTTTTGCTAGGATGAATCTGGCCAGCTGCCAGATAGGAAGCTTATTTTTCACTGGTGATCATAACTCTGGCTGGTTGTAGCAAATAACGTAACTGGCGGCGTTAGGAGGTTTATACAGGAAGCCCTGCTGTGCTGCCTTAATTGGGATCACTCTTCTAGCGATGGAGTAAAAAGGTATTAAGATAAATGAACTGCTTATTGGAGACTACGAATGTCTCTCTGCATCAAGTTCGCAGATAGGGAAAACGAATGCTGCTCCTCTCCTCTTTCTTCCGAGCTCCTCCTTCCATTATCACAGCTCCCGGGCCATGCATTCCTCTCCTCCAGCCTAGCAATGCTGCTTTTACAGCCCTGACCAAGATTACATGCATTTGTCCGCCCTAAAGACCGGATGGCATCCTGCGGCTGACTCAATTTTCCCTTGTTCTCAATACCCTGCTGCCCTGATGGAGTCAAACTGCGGGGACTTTTCTCTGGGCTGGAGTCTCATAGGCATCTGGCCTCTGGCTCTTTTATAACACCGCTCTCCGGAGGCCCTCCTCACTGCATTGCATGAAACTCAAAACACAAGACACAGGCCCATGAAAAGAAGGCAATAAACATTTACATTGTGTGCCTCTGATGGTGCTACAAGATACAGTGACAAGCCTGAGGTTACTGCAACCAGGACCAAATTTTGTCCCTGTATTGTGAGGATGCTGACTTCAGAGACCTGCAGGGCACATCCCATAAATCCTTCATGTTGTCATCCCATTGTCTACTAGGTCCAGGCAAATTGAATCCAGGGATCTGGCCAATTTTCAAGGGCAACTTGAGAAAGACACATTTACACAATCCCACAGAGGCCAAAACTTTTACATGAATACACTGGTCCAGCAACCAGTGCCCACAAGAGATGCTGATTGCTCTGAGAAGGACCAGCTGAGCTACACTGTGTTAAGAGATGGGCTCTACCTGCGGTAATGCATTGAGTCAATGTTTCCATTGAGTCAATGTTTCCAAAGAGTCAAATTTAGGCAAAAAAAAAGAAGCTTCTAAGTGCTAATTCCCCCCAGGTTAATTCAATTTTGTTTAAACAAGGTCCGCTTCAGGTCCCTCTCACCCTCTTAGCAAGCTGATCCAAATCTGCATGTGACTGGATCCATGCTGACACAGGGAGGTAGCATCGGAAACCTTGACTCATCACCCATGCAGATCGTTGTCCCCCCTGGAGCTAGGAAACAGAGGAAATGAAGAAATCCTGCTGGCATTATTTTTGCAGCAACACATTGCTTCCTCCTTAGGTTTGTAACATTAAGACAAAAGGAGAACAGACCTGGTTTGGCTGATTTGGGTTTGATCACGAATAACTTAGGCTTCTGTAAATTAGACATCTGGGCCAGAGCTTTCTCTTTATGGTGGTCAGACATGAGCTCAAATGGTACAGGGGCTCTGCGGGTACAGGGGCTCTGTGGGTACCTCTTGGAGACGCTGAATTCCCTTTCTCCCTTCACTTGGCTATAAAGGATGCCCAGACTGACTGCTTCAAACTCAAACTCTGAATTTGCATCTAAAACTGTCTTTTAGATCCATAAACTATGCCAGATGAATCCCATCTGAAGCTATATGGGTGTAAATCCTCCACTCTGTTTCATGTAGGAAGTTTCTCCCCTCTCTGGGAACATCAGCCCCAGAGGGGCAGCAGCAGGAGGCTTTCCTACAAATGACCACTCTTCTTCGACCTCCGTGGGACAACCAAACACACTCTGCAGAGCTAGACCCAGGCAGAAGTGTTCCTCAGCATAAATCTTCACCCACTTGAACGCAGGAGGAAAGATCCCAGTGACTTTCCTAGGACCAAGATTTGGGAAGCAGCTAAAGACTCAGCCAACGTTTCGGGAGGACAAACTGCATACAGCAAAGTGTACATATTATCCACTGTTGCACAGATAGCTCTGTGCATTCCATGCTGGCTCTGCTGGTCATGCAAAATGTTCATACTTCTATAGGAAATTAACTCATTCTTCGTGCAAGACAAAGGTCTGACATTCTCCTTCGGTTTTAAAACTACTTAGGAGGCAGGCAAGAGAGTGTTTCAAATCATGGCAAGTATTCCCTTTCACCTTTCTACGTGTAATATTTTGGCTCTCTGTGTTCAAGAGGCATAACTGAAACCTGTGTGATCCAGCTCCCATCTAGCTTCCCCTGTCTCATTTCCTGGAGGCCCACTGTAGAGGTCACTTCATTCAAAGCCCACCACAACCATAAATTGCTGTTTTACTCACACTATTGTCCTTTTGAGACTTGACGGCAATTCAGCATTAGTGTGTTTACAACCAGCCCCGCCAGCAACCTGACTGATTTGATGAGTGCTGCTCCTCCATTAAGGCTCCACCTATAAATACCTACAGCTCACCACTGCTTCACCTTTCAGAGCTCATCTGCAGAGTCAAGGTCCTCCTTGGTCATACTCAAGTGCTTTGGGCAAGGGGATGAATGGCAGCAGGACACACAGGGTCCATTCCCTGCTCAGCTGGGGACTCACTTGCCACTTGCTGTAATAACACTAGCAGGCACTGGGGAGCTACTCACCAAGATATGGAGGATTTGGATGAAATATCAAGCTTGACCCCATCATAGCCAGGAACTCTGCCAGGACTCGGCTTTGGTCAAGTCGTGTTGATCCATGAGCACTGGGCAGTGCTGCCTGTGGTCTCACCCCACATCAGCTCCCTCTGGCTGGGTCTGAAGCCTCCTAAAGGAGTAATTCCCTGCTTTTGGCCATGCTTAGCCAAGGATTTATGTTGACGACATGAAGTCTTACAAAAGCAGGGGCTTAAGAAGGGACAAAAAGACAAGCTGCTTGCATTCAGAGTTTTTAGGTCAAGGGGGCTGCCTGTTCATTGCCTCCACTGCATTTAGGGAAACAGGATTTTGTTGGCATTCTTTGATGAATAAACAAAATAATATCAGTCCAGTACTTGGCCCACATAGCTGCTTGCTCATCCCAAGAGAAACAACCTTGCAAGGCCAAAGCATCAACCTGCCATGAGGGCAGAAGTATTACTTCCTTCTTTAACTGGTTTTGCACTTGGACAAAATGGCAGAGAATGAGATTGTGAGAGAAGATTTTTTCTCCTTTTTTTCACTGCAGAAATCAATACCTATATCAACAGTGGGTTTGGGTGGGCTGTCTCCCCTCTAGCACCCACAGCAGGGACCAGGCACCCCTCCTTGTGCTGCTGCCCTGTGGTTGGGAATTGCGGTACCACTGCAGGGAAAGGCTGAACTCCATCCTCTGACCCACAGAAGAGACCCGGAGCGCTCAGAGACTCCCCCCAGTCACATCTGCCTGCTGGAAGGAGTCACGGGGATGTTGCCGTGAGCAGCAGAGCGGGGAGGAGGTGGGCAGGGAAGGAGACCTGCACGTCATTGCCGCCTGCTTCCACTCAGACGGCACGGTGACAAACTGCGCGGTGACATTCCCGTGCACTGTCTTGACAACCCATCAGCAAGGTGCAAACAGCGAAGTGTTGCATGATAAGAGGCCTGGCATAACGGCTTAGGCGAAAGCGCAGGTAGGCTGTAGGAAAGCCAGCAGTTCACACGTATCTCGTTAAACATGACAAGGGTGTTATATCCACAAGGCTGAGATCTCTCCATTTTGGCTAAAAAAGAGATACTGAAACCTTTTCCTTTTCAAGGACAGTAATGTCACAGCAGTGTTTATCCAGGATACACCAGCAACCTCAATACAATGTCTGCAAGTGAACCCTGACCCCTCCACACAGGGCCACAGCCATCCCCTACGTGTTACCCACCTCCCTCAGCCCCATGCATGGCACCACTGCCCTCCTATATACAACCCCACAGATCCCACCAAGGTCTACATCCCTCACATCCCCCCAAAAGCCCACCCACCCATACACCCAACTGCACAACACCACAGCCTACCTCCTCCCAGCACTACATACCACACCATAAACCTTATCCACCAGGTCTGGACTGGGATTCACCAGGGGACAGGGATGGGATGGGTTACAGCTGCTTCCTGTGGGTACCCTCAAGCTGCCTCTGCTTGGGTTCATCCTGCCACAGCATCTAATCCCTACCACTCAGCTGGGACCAAGCTGACTGGTCCAGTCATCCCAGCTATGGGGTTTCTTGAAGGCATCACATGGTAGCTTCATGCCAGGAGTTTAGAAAGGTACTTTCATTAGCAAGGAACTATAATGATGCTTCAGGGAGGGTATACTTTGAGTTGATGGTGATTTAGGGACACTAAACTTTTCCCCAACAAAGAGAAGTAATAGATAGTGAGGAAGGCTGTAGAAAAGAGATTTGTTGCACTGAATCCCACGTACTTTAGACGTGTGAATGGGGAACTCGTAGCCCTTCCACAAGCCGCAATTCCATTTCATACAGCTCATGGACACATTGTTTTTTGGCATTATTATGGACTGACGTTAATTTCTGGTCCACCAAACGAGTCCGAAAGGCTGATTCAGCCCTTGGAAAAGTTTTCTAACTCCTGCTTCAGAACATGAATAAAAGGCACCTGCCCTGCCCAAAACACTTCACCTCACATTGCCAGTAAATCCTTCCAGAGCAGATATCTGTTCCAGCCTGCGTCTCTGATTTTCTCCTCTTTGCAGAGAATTGCCCAAAAGACACTTCTGTCTAGCTGCTTTCCTAGTCCCTCCTCAGCAAGATTTGATCTGGTTGTTTATTGAACTTTGTCCAGTGTTTATTATTTAAGGAATTCACAAGATAGATGTGTACACTTTCAGCCTAGTTGTGCTTTGGGTTACCAGGATGATTATTTTAACATGTCCCAGCCTCTGTGGGGCTACTTGCCAATTAAAAGGGTTCCAGTGGGCGCCTGTTAACCTCCCTGTGTATTAAAGTAAAACAATTTGTCTCCTTAGTTCCTAAATTTCCACAGAAGCTCTTCAGTCATGCCCAGAGCCAGGCAACCTGCTGGCTGGGAGCAGTCTCACAAAGTCAGCTCCTTTTCCTGTTTGTGATTTTGCCACTAATAGAGGCTGAGCTTTCCCAAATCCGCACCTATTCACACTTAATTAACTTGACTGGTTTATACAAACCTATGCTGACATCAGGGTTGCTCACACACTGATCATCGCAGCTATGAATAAAAGGATCCTGGCTCCTCATCTGCTCTTCATGCTGCCAGGACCACGTGTGTCATCCTCATCCTCATCTACCCTTCAACTGCAGGCTGAGAACAGGGCATGGAGATTTTCACATGGCTTCACCAGTGCTTGCTGCACAAACACATGAGTGAAAGTGCTCTTATCCATGCTTTGATATGCAGAAATAATTGCATGGCTAAGCACACCAGAATGGCAGTCGTACTACATGGTAGTGTGGTTTTTCAACTTCTGTTTATGAGTTAGGGTCTGAATGCTGGTCCCACTGTCCAAGCATTTCTGTATAACTGGCTAGCAGTGCTTGAAAAAATCCCTGAGAGATCACCAGTTGTTCTCTGCACAACCAACATAGCATGGAGAAATCACACAGACATGGAAATGTCCTGATAGCAATGACTCCTCAGTCTTTTATATGGTTAGTTTTTAACAGCCCTCCATATCCCCCCCCGGATTTTGCCTTAAAATTATGTGGTGAAGGCATTCCATGGATCGCTACCCAAACTAGTCTATTTTTTGCTGCTGTTACTTTTTCCTTTGGAGTCCCCAGGGATGTGGGGTTTCACATGGACCTCGCATAGGTATCCCTCAGTCCCATAAGGGGAACTTCTTGCACGTACCTTTATCTGACTGTTATGCTCAGAGATCCAGCAAGGATTGGGAGACACCTAAATTTTGGCCGCACAAGGGCTCATGTCTGGTCACATGATGGAGGAAACAGAAGGTCATGAAGGGAGCACAGCTACTGCTTATCTCTATTTGGGGCCAAAACCAAAAGTCAGGCTTTAGTGGTCTATTCAGTTTCCTGCTGTCTTTTCAAGTGAATCAATGCTCCATTTACCTACATATTTTGATAACTTCATTTCTCGTTCCATTCTAAGCAACATCCCCGACATCAGTGAAGACAGTGAAGGAGACATCCAACATAACTGTCACCAAAATGATAGTTCCCTCCATGCAATGACAGGCAGGAGTCCTGTACGTGACAAGGGGTGGAAGCAGACCTGCCACACTACCTGCCACACGTGTGTATGTAGGTGCTACATAGTGAGGCTTGGGTGCATTTTGGTCACTCCTCAGGGGTTCTCCAGGGTTTCTGGGACCTAACATGGTAGACTGCCAGAGACACCCACATGGTCCACAGCATTAAGAGGAGTAAGAAGTCATGGAAGAAGGGTATGGGAAAGGAGGTTATGAGCTGGCCAAGCTCGCCCATGGGCCATGGTGTGAGCATCCCCAAGCTCTGGAGAAAACACAAGTCCTGGTGCATCAGTGTTTGCATCTGAGCGATACAGGATGGCAGCCTGCATGGATACCTCCAGCCCTGCCTTTTTGCACATCCAGCTGCAATCAGTATGTGACAAGAATCTGTAAACCATCAAAAAAATACAAAAACATGGTGTGTGGGGTTTTTTTCTTTCTACAAGCCACCTGCTCCCTGTCAATGTGGAGCACAACTCTTTGTGTAGCAAATCCAATAAACAAAACTGTAAAGCATCTGTCCTGCAACTGGATCCCAGCCCATGACAAAGAGCAAATCTGATCCTCAACAAACAGCTGGGAAGAGCATTCAATACTTGCACTGTGCTTTACAGCCCGTCCACGGCTTCCTACCAATACTAGAAGGAACTTCTGCTCAGCACCAAAAAGAAGAAGAGGGGGAAAAGAAAAAGGTAAAGTAATTCTGCATCACAGAAAGCTCAGGTACCGGGGCGGGAGAAATGGTGTTAGCCACAGTTTTATTATGACCAAATACTACAGGTGAGCAGCGCAGCTCTGTTCTTATTAAATTAAAATGCAAAATTTCTGAGGGCTTTTATGAGATTAGGAGAAAAACCCACAAAGGCCAACTTCACCTATATGATAAAGTGTCACCCTCAGTGGATGGAAAGCCTTGACTTAGTCTTTCATTCAGAAGAGTTTCGAGTCCTGGTGGGCCAGGAGCTAAGCTTACAGCATTCAGGGCTAGATTTAGGGAGTTGCCATGTCAACACACCTCCACCGTTAGCAAGAACACCTCAGAGACTGGGATGTGAACTAGAAGCCCTATTTTTAAGTCTCCATATTCAAATTCAGCGCAACACAAACCTCAGACTCAAATTCCCCTGAAACTGGTGAAATCCTCCTCCGTCACCCAAGGTGGAATTTGGTCCACAACCCTGTGACCACTTCGGGCCAATAAAGTAAAAAAATGTCCTTTTTGCTGAGCAACAGCTAGAACATCCTTCTTCCTTAGAAGAATATCAGCCCGTGGAAAAGTAAATTCACTCAGATATAACATTTCCAAGGGGGTAATTCTTCTCTCTCACTCCCAAAATGGGGGAAAGCTCTTTGCCAGTATGTAATTTCTTTCCTAATCACATTGCAGTGTCACATACCAGTGAGCTAAGGGCTCCCGCAGCAGCGTTATTCTCCAGCATATGTGACTTTGTATAACATGTGCTTCGCTCGGCAGTCATCAGCAACAGAGAGCAAGAACATACTTCTTCCTCTATGACATTATTAGGCATTAAGAGCACTATATAGCAGTGCATTTCAGCTTCTTTATTTTCTCCCAGTAAAAGCAGCTTGGCCACCTGGTGTGCTGCACACACAGTTAAATTCCAAATGTAATGTATTTTGTAACGAAAGAGATTAGAAAGCTGCTGTAATGAATCTCATTACCAGTGTCTTTATATCCTCATCTAGTTGGAAGCAGAGATCATCCAGACCTAGGTACTGTACTTATTTAAAAGAATATCATCTACCTCTCAACCCTGTCATTACAAGACAAATTGTTTCCTTTGGCTTGGTGTTCTAGCCATGCTTTTTTCAGTCTTAAAACATGTTAGCAGCCAGATTTTCTCGAGAACTGAAGGCCAGATTTCTAAGTGCTCAGCACCCACAACTGGGCTAGATTATTTTACAAGTGTTTGATTCCCATTTAGACACCTAAAATAAGAGCCAGATTTTCAGACACACTCAAAAGCCTCCAAGATCTTCCGAAAATCTGGACCTAGAGTTACTCCAGTAACTTGCCAAATTAGTGGAAATTAAAGTAGACACATCTCATCATGTTACTCGTTGCAATGATAAACAAGCAATCTTACTGTTAGATCCATTTCCAAGCCCCATCCTCCCTTTTAAAGGCAGTTATTTGCTGGTCTATTCAAACACAGGCCAACACTTCCAACTGTGACTTCCATGTTAAAATTAAAAAAAAAAAAAAAAATCCAGATTTTCATATCTTCATATGTTCTCAGAAGAAGAAAAAGATATCATTTAAGCTATATTTGGTCAACATTTCCAGGAAAGTTCATGTAGTGGCAGAGAGATATGTCCAGGAAACTTCAACCCAGCAAATGAACTTTGGGAGCATAATTGCAGCCAGTGGGTTAGAGTGAAGAGTCCTTTGCATCTCTGACAGCTGAATACACCCATCCTCCCCTGGTCCACACCTGGGTTATGGCAAGACAGGCCTCTTTTCCTGCCTTTCACTTACATGACTGCTCAAACATATGTAATTACATCACTTTTTCATGCTATAAGTAAGTGCTTCACAGGACTGCAATTAAAATGCAAGACCCTTCCTTCTGATCCCATTGCTGTGCTGTTTCCCGACCTCAGACTACAAGAATAGATGTGGGCCAAAACTGATTTTCCTCTCTCAGGAATGTTTCCAAAACTCCAAAAATTTTCATATGAGCATGACAGAAAGCCTCCAGACTGAAAATTATGGAGAGAGACAACCACCAAGGAGTAGTTGTGCAGGAGACTCTTTTAACCAGTCCCAGCCAGGCTGGGGACTGCTCTAGGCTAAGCCTCAAACTCTGCCAGAGCTGCTCCTCTTTTGTACAAGTAACTTAGCATTTATTAGGCAATCAAATAAGATTTATGAGCTATCATTTGGGTGGTTGGAATAAACAGGACATTACGATTTCATTGAAAGAGACACATTCCTTCCTACTCCTTCCTCAGCTGAACCTTCACATTTGTTGATTTATAATATGTTATAATATGGTGGATTTCAGACCAGCCAGCTTCTGATTTGTACTTCTATTTATCTATTTATTAACTTAAACTCGTCTGATATGACTGTTCTTGCCAGTGCTGTATCACATCTCAATACAGATGAACTTCGTTTATTCTAAACTCTTCAGTGCAAATACACAAATTACAGAAGAAAACTGGGAGTCATCCACAATGGATCTGCTGACTGGATGGGGACACGTTCCTTACAAATATTCTTTGTAAGGAAGTTTTACCTGTTCTAGAGGTAAGTAATATATTTCAGTGTCAAAATATAGCAGATCAGGATGATAAAACTTGTCCTGTGATCAAAACTCTGAAAAAAGACCTGGTTTCAGTTCCCTGATCTGATGATACAAACATTCTGTATAAGCTTGGGCAAATTATTTAATCTGTTAGCTCCTCAGATGAGGATAAAGTTACCTCTTTCCTCCCACTCTGTCTGATGGTATGGTGTCTTTCTATTTGTTACAATGCCAAAAAAATAAATCTAGGACCTCAGCCCTACAGTATTCAAGAACAAACGTATTTTAAGGAGAGCAGAGGAAAGAAGCCAGCAAAATGTGCATGCACCATTAAGAAAATCTCAGGCATTTCAGGTGACAGATTCAGAGCCAAATAGTAACAATACTCACATACATATACTAAAGAGAGCTTTCGGGTTTCCTCAATAGCCTGTTCTGTCAAAGCTGGCTCTGGGAGCACCACCCTGCAAACCCTAAAGGCAAAGATATGCTTTGCGGCTCTTTTAGAAACTAGCAAATAGGGAGAAGATCTGCTGGAAGATGCAAGGAAAAAGCCATGCGAGTAAAAATGCCATCATTTACAGATAAACACGGAGTGCATTTTATTTTTGAACCAATGAGGTTTGGTAGGCAAAACAAGTTACCCAGTCCCTGCTGCTATCCTTCATCTCTTGCTCCAGTCTATCAGCATTGTAAGTCAGCATATCTGGACGTGAAGCACTCCCCATATGAATGGGCTATTCATCTTCTGACACCGTGCAGGCAGAGCATGTGAAATGTCGAGAGATTAGACACTGCCAGAGTGAGAGATTCCTCGATGCAATTAAAGTGTGAAGAACACATAAATCACAAATTTAAATGACTCCATCTGAACAGCCACCATGCATGGCCCCCTCCACCGAGGCAGGGTGGACTCGGCAGCGTTGTAAGGAGCCCCAAATCCGATGGAGGAGCTGGTGTTTGCACCGTGGCGTAAGCACAGAGATGGAGGTGTCTGGCGTGCAGCCTTTTCTAATGGGCTGTGATTGAGGAGGCAGTGATGGGCTGCTCTGACAGGTGAGGCAGACCCGGTGAAATAGCCCAGGGAAGCAGGGTGAGGAGCAGAGGCGAGATGAAACAGCAATATTTGAATAAAACTGGTGTCAGAGAGGCAGCCATGCTGATATAATATCAGCAATGAGAGGGAGAACATAAGAAAAAGTACATGGTAAATTAAGCACCAAGGCTGTTAAAGGTCCAGTTATTTTCCAGCTAGTTGCTTTCTGATTGTTCGTTAAAGTACAATATCCAGCCCTGAAAAACAGCCAGTGAAAGTTCACTCATTTTTCCTGTTGGCAAGTGGTCACGGGATCTGGAGACAAGCTGGCTCCCTGGATCTTGACTCACTGCAGTGGTGCTTTGGTCATTAATATTCATATAAGAGCTAATGGTGCAGAGTTGGGTGTTTGCATTCGTCCTTCCTGGTATTTCCTACACTTGGATGTGGGCAGTGCTCATGTTTTCCATGGGAGAGGCACAAGATTTGGTACTGTGCTCAAGCCCCCCTTTCTGGAGACAAGATGGGAAACCCATTTTCCATTAAAAAACAACCAAAATAATGCATTCTTCAGAGCTGAGGACTGAGGAATGACCTCCCAGTCAAAAACACCAGAGGACAAGGGAAAAGAATTGATTTCTGTTTGGTAGAAATCTCATGATTTTTAAGCCAGTCTCCTGATTGTGGCAGTGGTGAGCGTGATGTTTTTAGCAATTTCTGAGTCATCAATCCTGGCTCTCTCGGCAGGAGAAGAAAGGAGAAGCACAAGCAGCAATGTTCTAAAACACCATGTTTTCAGAAAAAAAAAGAAAAAAAAAAAGAGGAGGGTCTGTGGTGTCTTAGGAGGATGCTCATAAAATCTGCCATCTCTTCTTTAGTCGTTAACCCACTCAGTCCCTGTGGAGGCAGACTTGGCTGCAGCCCCAGGCTTAGTGGGGCGTTAACCCCCCAGCACCCACCATGCCATCGGGCTGCCGGCAGGCAGATGCTAACTGCCCCAGGCTCAGCAGAGCAATGCTGGGTCTCTTGTACTGCCCACATCTGGCACCAGGGATGGCGACTCAAAACCCACCGACTCTGCGCCAGGAGAACTGCCAGCCAGGGGTTTATAGGGGAGGCTAAAACCCCTAGCATCCTTCCCCACCCCACCGTCAGTAAACTTGTGATCACGGCAAAGCTGACTTTCCTAAACATGTCAAACTCCTGAGACTCCAGCCTTGGTCTGTAGGAGCTGTCAATAGCTATACCTTGTGTGCAAAGGGTGCAGAGGCTTTAGCAGTTGCATGCCCAGGTGGGCGCTAAGGGTGCAGGATGCTCCCCATGCAGGCAGGGTCTCTACCAGCATCCGCAGCAGGGCTCCCTCCTGGTGGGGACCTGCCACGGCTGCAGACATGAGCACTGCCCCTTTTGTGCCACCACTGAAGGGCTGTGACATCCACCCACAGCCCTGCTCCCTATAACGGGATGGGGCGAAATGCAGGAGCTGAGCGCTGGTCCCAAACCCCTTGAAACCTGCCACGTGAGCGCAGCAAGACACAAGCTCGCCGCCTCCCAGCACGTTGGCGGGCGGCATTTCTGTCTCCCTGCAGATATCACTCCATCTCTGAGGACGGTGAGGGGGAGAAACAAGCAGCTATAGATGCAGGCTGGCTGAAGGCATGCCACCAGTGCCCCGTGCTAGCCTTGAAATACGGGGCACCGTCGTCCTTGTTCGTGCCTGGCAGTGAATCTCTGCCACACTTTCTCCTGCTCGTCGCACTCCCAGGAAGGACTTTTGGGGCACAGACCTACTCTCTGGTTGGCGTTGATTCATCTGCCGCACAGCGTTGCGGGGCTGCGGTAGCTGGCAGAAAGCTCCCACACTGATTTTTGTCAAGAGAGCCGGGCAATAATGGAATGACACCTCACAGTGTTTGCAAACAAACACTGCCTCCCTTCCTGTTTAACACCATCTGCCACCCAAACCAATTTCCCTGCCCCCCCCTCCCCAAAAATGACAGCCAGAGACAACTCCAAAAAGCAGCTGCTAAGACAAACCACGCTCTTTTGCACTCAATTTTAAAAAGCAGCTGTGGTCCCGCGCTGCCCCGGCACGCACACAAGCACGCACCTTGCTGCACGCTCGCAGCTGAACAACTAGCCGGGCTGGGGGTTTCTTTATTGCTACTGAAAACACAAACCAGCTCAATGTGAGTTTGCTGTTGAGCTCTGCCATTGCATGGTCTTCTTCCTGACCTCTCTGCCCAGTGGTAGGAGCTGGTGTGGACATGGGGATGGAAGGAAAAGAAGACTCCACTTAGCTCCCCATCTCCATCAGCAGATTTGCTCAGCTTCCCTG
Source organism: Harpia harpyja (assembly GCF_026419915.1). Taxonomy (NCBI): domain Eukaryota; kingdom Metazoa; phylum Chordata; class Aves; order Accipitriformes; family Accipitridae; genus Harpia; species Harpia harpyja. The sequence continues at coordinate 102,366,485 of NC_068940.1, read as the reverse complement.
CATGGGTCCTTGTATCTTCCCCCAAGAGTGCTTGCAGGCTCAAAACCAGGGCTGATCAGGTTATGGCATGTATCTGGCATCCACGCAATCACAAACATTTCCCCAGGGCTACTGCACTGACTGATGTGCCTCCAGGGACCAGATAAAAGTCTTCCAGACTAGCCCAGCTTTTGGGCCAGCCTTTCTCATTTGCTCTCCTTGAAACAAAGAAAAGGGAGTAAAAGGAAATAACTTCATAAATCCAAGGAACCAGTTTACCCAAGAAGGATCAGACTCCTCAGAGCTTCAACCAAGGTGGGGAAAAAAACAATTCCTTGAGCAAAGAGACTGTTTTGTTGAAGAAAACCGAATACTCTGCTCACAGCACTGCAAGTGGGAACCTGCTGCCTTACTTACCACAGAGCTGCAGGAAACAGAAAACGAGGGTGTTGCATCCCATAATGCCCCAGATAAGACATTAACACTTCAGTGATGTCTTTATTCTATCCCTCCATTGCATTAACAACCAAGATTGTTAACTAGAGCTTATATGCATTATGTTAAAAATAAGTATGTCACCTATTTCATACTTGTTCTCCATAGCACTCGCGTCCTCTCCTTCACATGGCAGAGGTATCCCCCTTGTCTAGCCAAGGAATTGAAAACGTGCCTCTACCTTGGGCCCGCAGCGCACACACATACCTCCTGGCCTTGGCTCCTTCACACAAGAGGGGCCCAAGCTCCAATATTTAAACATCATCCAGTAGCCACACTGTCCTGATATGATCTTAAGACTCAGCTACCACTTAAATAGAAAGAGTCCAATTACTTTGAGGCAATACCCAGAGATAATGTAGACTGTCAACTACTGGCATTTTTATGTGGATGGTCTTTACATAGTGCTCATCCTCTGCGTGAAAGCGAGTGGTTTGTATTTAAGAGCCTAGCTTTATTTCTTCTCCCAGGATGGGATAGATTAAGGCCAAATGAGTGTTATCTTCCTGCTCATCAACAGCTAGGCCAGGCTCACATCCATTGTAATTTGAGGCATAGTTCAAAAGAAATCTATCCGGATCTTTTTCCAAGCTCTCATTAATCATCTCCTTCACACCCCCTTTCTAGCAGCTCTCCGATATGCCATTTGAAGCTGGATTATATTAAAATGCTTGAGCACATTTAAGTCCGTCCTTGCTCAGAGAGTCTTCAGTATGTCCACACTCATTACTTTTCAACCTCCACAATCCCTAGGGGTTGTTTCTGCATAGCCACGTCTGGTTTACTCTTTCTGGGGATAGCTGTGGAGGTTACTGAGGTGGCCATGGACATCCATGCTCTTTTGGGTGTATATGTCCCACAGAATGAATTTTTAAATCAGGAGAGGTCAATCTTACATGCTAAGCATCCCAGTGATCCTGGGGAGGGGCGGGAGGAGACGGCTCTTTGCAAGAAACAGTGCTGATGGACTTCTCAGGTCCTCATCACCTCCACAAATATTTTAGGCAAAAAATGCCCTGTGCATTTGATATAATTCTTGGCCTCTGAGTGTACAATAGCATGTATTGTGCATACAGCATGTGTTGCGTTCAAGCTACCCCTTCTCTTCGCTGGGGGAGATGTCCTCTCTTTTTTGAGTGACTCAATCATCTCTGCAGTACCAGCCGCTGCCAGAGGGAGGATATGTACATTACCCTTCACCTTATAGACTATTTCCTACATGCAAAAGGATAAAACCCGACAGAGCATCTGGCCAGGTGCATTGGTCAGTCCTCCTTTGTTTCCATGGAAGAATACTTTAAGTAGGCTATGATCTGCCAGAAAAATGAAGTACTTCCCATCTAGGCAATGATGGAGATGTTTTATTCCCAGAACAACAACTTGCCTTTCTTTCATCAGCTAATTTAGTTTTTTCTGCCCTAGTCACTGACCTGAAGATGAAGCCATCTGTCCACCCTCCAATAGCCTTCACGTTACATACCAAAATGTCATGGGATGTGGCACTGATGATCTTTGCAAAGGTCAAAATGGAAAGCACTTCCCATGAACTCATAGTTTTTAGATTTCTCATAATCCTCTCTGCCTTTCTCCACCGGTACCAAGTCACCTCAGGTTTTCATGTGATGACTCTAAAGGAATGTAAATATTTGAGAGTAACTCTGGCAATAATTTTTAACTGACTTAAGTACGTTTCACAAATTAGTTGCCTCCCCGGTGGCTGGCCCATTTAAAGGCCACAAGTAAATCCTTTTCCTGCCTACCAGGTAGCCCAGGTACTACACTTCTGATTTTACAACACTTCTGGTTTTACAAGAGACCGGATATTTGGTTATGAAGTCCTGCTGCCCCCAGTGACTGAAATATCTTCTCTTGCACTTGAGGGCATCGCCTATTCTCACAGTAAAGCACAGGCTCCCTTTCAGAGATATTTCATTTGCTCTTTGATGATCTCCAAGGCTTCTCATGGCCTATTTTGCTCTCTTGGTAATCAGATCCTCACCGTGCTCACCTATCCCTGTCTGCAGAGATTGCTGCTGTGGACCCACTCCACTAAGCTTTCAATCTCCCCCCTCACCCTGCCCTGACATTCCGTGTCCAAGGGACGGGATGCTCATCTTCTGGAGTTTTGATTCACTGTGGCTTTGTGCACAATTGCTGCAGAGGAAACTGTTTTTTTCTGGTTCAAATACAAAGTGCAATCCAGGCAGACAAGAACCGCTGTGAATGATGCCCTCCTTCACCACCCCTCCTCAATCCTTCCTCCAAGGGTGTGGGGAGCTAACCCTACTAGTAGGTATTTCGGCATGAGCCCATCCTCTGCATAAATCCCTGTTATTCTCCCTTCTAAATGTCCTAACCCTTTATAAATGCCTACATGTATTTTCACAGAGAAGTAGTTTATCTATGGGGTCTGGTTTGACATTTTCCTTCTAATTCTTGCAAACAATCTCTACCTGACAGGTTTTGGTTTTGGCCTAGGTATCTAGGACTAATACATATTTTATCTCTGTGTTTGTGTTTTAGAGAAACAAACCAAGAGACTGTCACCAGAAGGAGTCCTCCAAAGCAAGCCCACATATCAATGTGGCACTCAGCAGTGGATTCAGTCCTCTTTTGCCCTTCGGGATATATATTCATTGATGGGTGTTGTATGTGCTTCTGTGGAAGCCGACAGGCAGTTTAACTCTACATTTATGCCATAAAGTCTGTCATTGCCTTTTAGAAAGCATATATTACTTGAATCTTCCACCTCATCAAAATCAAAAGCCCCCTGCTCCCTTCCTTTACCTCTGGATGACATAGTGGATTTGAGAGGTTGGTTTTGAGAGCTGCCATTGCTTTTTTTGTCTGCACATCCCATCCTGAAGCATATATGACCCTGGGCTACTTCATATGTAAATTTTGCTATAAAACAAGCTGCTCTTTCATCGTAGGAAAAGAATCTTATTGAGGTTTTCCATTTTATGGTTGGTCAGCTCAGTTGTTTCGGTTATTTCTAAATACCTGTCTTTTCAGCCTTTCACAGTTTCCTCCTTTGCTGCTGCTGACAGCACTGTTCTGGGCCAGGTGAAGTTCTCCTCCACCAGCAATCAGCGATGGTTTATGGCACTCGTAATGATGAAATTCCATCTGTCTCACAGCAGATCCCTCAGGAGGTTGCTAATCAAACAACATTCAATTAGGCCCTCCAGCTCTGCCACAAATTCAGCTACATCATCTCCTCATCCTACTATGAAGCTCAAAGGAGCCGGCAAAATTGCTTGGCTGTGGTGCACAATACTCTGTTACGTCTTCTGCCGCTCTTCTAAGCATTTATCTCCTCTTTTCTGAGGTTGTAACAAACTCCTCAAAGGTGAGTAGGTTTAATTGCTACAGAAATCAATTTTGCTTGGTGTCTGTTGGTTCTTATCTATAATCTGCTCTGAAAGAAGATAGCAGCCCAACTATTCACTATATTGCTGGCAGTCCTCATTTTCTTCATTAAGGACCTCCATTTTTCCCAGAAGTTTCCAGTTCCAGTTGTATAAAAGGACTTCTCAGGTCACAGCAAACTCTTTATTCAAGATGGGAACCTGCTGCTTTGTTTAACCTGTTGCTTTGTTTAATTTGTTTAACAACTGCTTTATGAACTCCTACTTACAAAACAGAAAGTAGTGTGTCAAGGGGAAATAGGGCTGGATCCCAAAAGCGTCAGGCAACCTCGCTTAATCCTTTTTATCTTCACTAATATAACCTTCACTGTTGTCTCCAGACATCTATCACACTGATTTTAGTAAGGAGACTTGGAAATGTGTAGAGGTAGAATTGAGCCCTTTCGTACTATCAGGGCAGAGGCACATCGATTTTGGGGAACTACAGCCACAGTGTGCCTGAGTAATGGACAGATGATGTGTTATTTTGGATGTCAACTGAGTGTCTTCTAGCATCATTTGGTTTGAATTAGCAAAAAAGACATTTGTCTGAATTGCAGTAATTGATGAGGGCTGAAAAGCCACGATAATATCTGGAGTTAGATGATATAATCTAGGCTCTTCCCCACAACACTGCTGGATTTTAACAGGACGTTGTCAAACCTGTCAAGTGAACAAGATGGAGCTAACACGATGGAGAGATATGCCCATCCCACCCACCCAGAAAAATGCTGTGAGAAATCAGATAACAACAGACTTTGAATACAAACTTTTAAACAAAATTTTGCCAAGCCTGCAGATAAAGGTCAGAACTCCCTTCATAAAGAGGTGGTTGTTGCTTGGGTGAGATGCAGTCTGAGAGATAGGAGAGGTTTGGGGCTGTCTTTTATTTTACACAGACCTGTTCACCCATCACTGGTTTCAGAGACCGACCTTCCATAACCTACATGCTGGGTTTGGTTTGGAAGCAATGATGTCCCTTGAAAGGAGCTTCACAAGCAACTTTCCTGTCTTGCATGAAGCAGCTACAACGGCATGGCTCCAGCTGGCAGCAGGAGGTGGGCAAATTGGATTGCATGTCACGAGAAACACTTGATCTTCAGCAGCGACTTACCCTGCGTTGCCCATTGTTATCAATAAGAGGAAATATCAGAGGAAATACTCAGCCGTGTGTGCCTTGCCTAGACAGCAGGCTACTCTTAAAAGTTTAGAGGGTAAAGTGTGGTGCTGGAGTCCCTTTCTGGTACAGCCTCTCTTTTTACTGCCAGACAAGGATGGACAGATTTAATGAAGTGTGGAAGTGGGATCAGGCAGAGCAGGGTCCATCCTGTTCCCCTGCTGAGGGCTTCTGTGATCCTGATAAGTGACATGTTTTCTCTGTGGCCCAGGCTGCCATCAGAAAAAACAGGCACGGTATTTCCTTCCTCCGATGCCTTGTCTTTCATGTCCAGCTTAAAGCTCTTCAGGCAATGGTCTACTTCTTACCTTGTTTTTGCTGTGCTGCCATCATTGAAGAGCCCTGTCTCACTTCAGCTGTCTAAGCATGACCATAGTGCAAATATTAAGCAGCACTGACAGCTGAAAGCCTGCTTCCATCTTATTGCCTTAGATGTCAGCAAATAGTGTCATAGCATCAGGGATGACACATCATGGCCCGACATAACAGAAGTGACATAACATGCTGAAATCAAGACACGACAAAAATTCAAGGTGTGCACAGAGCCGCTCCTGAACCTCTTTTCAGTTGGCAGGGAAAGCCAGGAGTAGGCCCTGCGAAGCACATCACACATTGCACAAGTTTCACAGCCTCCAACAGATGAACCGGTTGAACCTGCAGCTTAGCTGGGTTTTGCCTTCATCACTAAATGACTCTGAGGAACAGAACAGCACTAGACATCAGGTCATCAGACAGAAGTGGTTTACTTCTAGGTGACTTTCCAGCTGAGTCTTGTGCAGCTCATTAGTAGGTAAAAGCTATTGTCACTTGTCTGTCGTTGTGAATTGAAACAACAGTAGACTTTGCAGCCACCAGAGAGGTTCAATTGCATGCCTGAGGGAGAACTGCAAGGCAGGACTTTTACAGACCCTGGTGCATCCGTACTGAGGTGCTCATGGCTAACCTGCTCTCAGTGCTGTAAACAGCTACACGAAAACAGACTCAGAGCTCAGTAGTCCTCTTGCAAACCTGTCTGGCCCTTTGCCCAGGTCCTCTCTGACGTGCATGCACCCGACGGGGGCGAGGAACCGGCTGCCTCCACCTCCTAGGCAACCCCGCACTGCTGCCCGTGATGCTATCCCCGCTGCTGATGAGGCTGTTTTTCTTCTGCAGATCAATAGGGAACTTCAGGTCTGTCTCATCCCGACTGCACTAAACAAGTGGCTCTTCAATACTGCAATGACAGCTTCCTAAAATACTCCGAGATAGATAGATGGGGCAAAACCCATGGGTTAGACTGGAGTGGGGCAAAGGAATAACAGTCATCCAAAACACCCAGCTTTCCTCAAGGGAGCCCTTCCTCTGCCCCAGCCCCAGGAATGCAGAGCTTTTCTCTGCCAGTGACTTGCAACTTTCGCCATGTGCAAGGTGTAAGCAAGAGGTCAAGGCTGAAATGGGTTTCTCGTCCCCTTAATCGGCACCTCAAAAGCTGAAGGAAAGTCCTTGTGCATGCAGCAGGCAGGAAAAAAGTCTTTCAGGTAGCCTTGCATTTGGAAACCCTCTGCCAAACACAGACTTTGTGTCACAGAAAGCTCCTCCTTGAAAAGAAATGTGCCCATGACCATTTTGGAGCAATCTGACCTTTTTCATGGAGATATATGCTTCCCTGTCAATGGCTCATAAATGGATGAACAGCTCAGCTCTTTTTAATAGAGTTAGGCACAGGGTAATAATAGACTTGTGCAGCTCTCTCTCTTTGCTTAATTCATCTTTCTACAAATCATTAACATTGTTGGAATAACTGCTATCATTAGCTTGGATTCCTCCTTGCAGCAGCTAACGGCACCATTGCAGTGTACAACAAACACATGGAAAATGGGGTTCCCTGCTCCTGTTTGCACAACAGAAACTCAGGGCAGGGCTTTTCATTCTCCTGTCAAAGGAGGAAAGGTGCTAAATAAAGCAGACCAAACTCCTTTCCTCCTCCATCAAAGAGCATAGCAGAGGGATCAGTGCAGCAGATGCAGACACAGCAGGGGCTCTAACAGAGGCTCTGGGTGCAGTGGTTGTAGCCTAAATCCAGTGCATGTAAAAGCCATGCAAGCCTCTCCTGCATCTCCTAAGATGCTCCTAAGCCATGCGAACAAACCTGTGGTCTCCATGTGCAAGCAGATGATGCCGTCCTGCTGTCACATTTCCTGTGGGGATGATGCTCACCAACCGATGATGGTAAAACTGCTCCCTTTGTGCTCATGTTCAACATTTCTGAGCCAAGACCCAAGTGTGTATCAGGCTTCAAGGTAGAGCATGGCCATCGCCGTGACGACCCTGTACAGCATCAAGCAGGCTTAATGCCAGGTTGATATTCCTTTTGAAGTGTCGGCAGCTGCTGGGAGCTGAACAGAGCTTCGCTGCTGTGTGGTACGGTGAATCCTGCGCTGGCCTGAGCTAAATTCACCCCGGGCATAGGCTGGTGCTGGATCAAAGCACTGCCTGGCGTGGCGGAGGGAGCTCTGCTTGCTGCTGCCGCCGGCCTCAGGGACATCATGGGGAAGGAAGCGAAAACCTCTGGGTGCATTTCTTGGCATGTGCTTTGGTTCAGCAGCAAAACAACCCAAAGCCCAATCCTGTGGTTCCTCAGACCCTAGATTATTAAATAAGTCCATGGCAGCTGATGGGGCTCAGACCTCAAGAGCTCTGGGCCTGATCCCGCGGTTGGGATCTGCACATGTATCTGATTAACATTGTGGGATCATCCTTTAATTAAATTTACTGTGTTTGGTTTATAAGCACAGCGGTCTGGACTTGATGACAGCAGTACACAGGATGGGGTCCGCTGCTATTTATGCATGTTGGGGCACGATGCACGCTCTCGTTTCATGTGCGCAGCCCTAAATGATATCCCTGGGATTACACATGTGCAACTGAGAACAGCAATTGGCCTGGGCTCGGGAGCATTGTGTGACTCTTCCAGTAATCTGAAATAGTCATTTCCTAGCAGTCTGTTTGTTTCTGTGTCAAGGGAAATAATCTAATTTGAGTGCTGTAAAATTTACAATTGTTGTGCAACAATTTTAATGAGGCGGAGTGGAGGGGGGATCAGGAGAACATCAGGATGAATTGACGCAGTGTGAAGGTGAAAGCAAGGCAAAGCTTCTCCCCAGAAAACTGAAAACAAAATCTACCACTCCCATAACAATGTTGCCATCTGCAATTAATGAAGGCTCATGTGTGACCCCAGTCCTCACATATACCATGAGCAGAGTTATGCAGAGACAAGACCTGTAAAGCACATGGCTTAAAAGCATTAGCATCCTCGCAATGCAAGCTGTGCTGCAGTTTGCTCCTCTGACACAACTTTTTCCGAGAAAGTGTCTGAGCCAGGTTACATGTATTATCAAACCTGCTCAGACAACTGGGAGTCAAAGGGTCCCACACCAGGTTTGTGCACATCACGTTCTTTCAGAAAAGATCTCCACGGTGAGTCCCGTCTCTCCTGCATTGAGCCCATCATAGTATTATAAATTTCCAGTCAGCGATTCCAGTTTGGCAATGGTGCAGAAGTGAGGCTGTGTTCAGGTCTGTACTGGGACTGACCCAGAGAGCAGCACCCACCCAGCCACCGGCTAGTGGGAGGCACAGTCCTTGGACGTGGGAAGTGGCTGCGCAATTGTACAGGCTTCCCCAGTAAGAGTATAAATGGATCTTATCCAGATATTGCTCACAGGGAAGCATCCAAAGACCCAGGCAAGATTTTGACTGTGTGGTCGTAAAGTTCTGCTCTGCTCATTGCTCCATGTGCAAAAAGCCCGAGAGTCCTGTTGTGATTTAATTGCAGTGGAGAAACTGCTGCGGAGGTGGCAGCACAGTCCAAAAGGCCCACTGTGCTCCTTTGGGGTGGAAAGCCAACCTGAAGATTCCTCTGATACAGGGGAACACAACAGACCCACCGCAGTGAAAGGTCCTTGTGACAGGCAGCTGGGAGGAGAAGCAAAATGGACTGCTTGTGTCCTTGGCGAGGTGGGGAAAACTTCAGTGTCAGGAGACCTGACCGGGGCTTCTCACTGCTGCTGTGTCCAGTGAAAGCACTGCAGAGGGGATGACTTGGACCAGTGCCTCCAGGAGCTTTGAGGGAGCCAATGCTGAGACACTTGGTCCTATTTCCCTCCGAGAAGGAGTTCTGCTGGTTGTGTTTCCGAGAAGAGAAGTGCTCTGCATTCTTCATCATCATTCAACTGCTGTGTTAGACATGTCCCATGTGGGCAAGGACCCATGAGCACCAATCAAAAGATCCCAAGGCGAGTTCTCTGGGGCATCATTTCTCTGGACAGGATGATGAAGGAGAGGATGGGGTTGCCTGCATTGGGTATTAAATGCTTCTCCCATAACCTTGTGGTCATACTCCCGGGGAGAATCTTCTCTCTGTTCTGGCATTGCCCGTATCTTGCAAACAACTCAGGTCAAAAACATCTTTTTCTAACCATGCAAGTTAATTGCTCTCCACTGCCCGGGCTGCGTTCATGGTGGCCGTTACCCAGCTCCTCCTGTCCCCCTCTGGTGTCAGACAAAAGGGGAACCACAACTCAGCCACAATTGGGTTTTGTGTCTCGTTTAAAGCACTCCCCAAGAGGACACTTCACGTTTCTGTCTAAGCCACTTTATTTCCATCACACAAGCAGCACTCGAGCTAATGCACAGCGAGAGCCCTAGCGGGAAGTTCTTCAGAAGGAGGTAAGAGCCAATATGTAAAGTGGTTAATGAGCTTGTCACAGGCAGCAGTGCATCGGGTTACCATTACCAGAAGTGGCTAGAGCCAAGCAAACACTCCTCTTCTCCAGCAGCAAGCACCTTAAAGCCTGTCTCTGCCCCAGGGCCAGGAGCACTGAGAGCAGGCAGGGCCAAAGGGAAAATCACATCTCATAACCCAGAGGCAAGCCAGACCATTGAAGCAATTACCCCTAACGCTTAGGAGCAGCAAGAGGAGAAAAGCCCCGGGACCTGTTCGACCTCCCTCTGCGGGGTCAGGCAGTTCACCCTGGTGTTTGTATGGTCTCTCCCAAAGCATCGGGACTGAAAAAAACCAGCCCCAAAGAACAGGAAAATGGGGCTGTCAAAGATAAAAATCAGCTTTGGGAGTAGGAGGAGGTGGAGAACCAGAGACAGCTCTCCATTCTTCTTTTAAGCAGTCTAGGTTAAGGTAACAGCATTCCCTTAATAGTAACAGGTCGTCAAGGACTGTACAACTTCTAATAGATATCACATAGCTCACAGGATAAATTCAAAAGTCTGCAGGAGAATGGTACTTGGCACTGTGTGTAATTCAGCAACGGCACGCTGCACGGCAAGAAAAACATGATGTCTTGACAAAGGCTGAGAGCTCAGAAGGTTGCAGAAAAGGGAAAAGCCATTTAAACTGAGCTCAGGGTATCCAGACTTGCCATAAACTTAATTAAAGCACAGATTTTGGAAGTGAGTGGAGTGGAAGTGAAAGCCATGAACCTGCACCAGAGAAGGCACCAGGCAATGTCTATCCAAGGAAACTGAGGTGTGAAGGTGGCTAGGGGAAGGGTCACCTTCTGGCTGCCACAGGGCTCTTGGACTGTCTCCTGCAATACCTGGTGGTGGCCACTGACTGACATCCTAGGCTGGTAGAGCCTCTTTTCACCATCATTCCCCCATGTGGGTCAGTGCGTTATAAACCCCAATAATAAAAGAGAAGACAGTGTGACTGGGGGTGGGCACAAGGGGCCGTGAGCCAGAGGCCAAGTGTCACTTTTAAGAAGAAACCTGGAAAGCAAATCTGGCCAATGGATTCATGTTTTCATAATACTTTAGTGTCACAAGGCTGAGGCAAAGCATCTGTCAGCCAAAGAAGTGTGTGATGTTGAGATGAAGTAGATATGGGAAGAGGAGGGTCCTGACATTTTAGGACACTACATTCTCATAAAGAAAACAAACAAAAAAAGAAAGAAAAAATGCAGAATACAAAGCAGCCATGTCACCAGCTCCAAGCACTGGGGGAAAATGCAAAAGAAAAGCTTTCCAGGGGCCCAGGCTACTCTGAGTGTGATGAAGATGCAAAATTCACCTGAATTTTTTTCCCCACTTCAAAACCCACAGGGCCTCTTGACTCCTGCCACCATTCACCATTCTCTGCTTTACCCGCTCAACCTGACCATTCACCTGGTGGTTACAACACAGAGCTGAACTGTGAGAGCATCTGTTGCAGGAATATGAGTAAATACACCATGTACCTTCGTCTTTCCTCATTTGTTTCCCTTTATAAGTAAATATAGCCCAGGTATTTCATTGCTCAAAAGGTGTGTGGGGATGGAGCTTGACCTTTTAATGTCCTTAATGTGTGATGAGCCTAAATCAAGGATCCCATCTCAGCACCACACTAATTTCAACACATTGTTCTTTTTAGGCCTTCAATCTTGTTCCCCACAGAAACTATAATTCATGGAAACATGTAGGAGATGGACTTGAGGCAAAGAACAAGGACAGGACTAATCATGCTAATTTAATTTACTTGGTTAATTACATTTCATATCTCATTCATTTGAGATATACAGATGAGTAAAATTCATATGGACACAGATATTGAAAAGCCAAAAATAAAGTCATGAGCAGTTTCATCTTTGAGTTGTGCAGAAAATGAAAGTGAGAAAAGGAGAGAGAGAATGTGTTAGTTAGCAGATGCTGTAAGGGGACAGGGAAAATACAGTTTGTTCCTTCTGTAATGTCTCTGACCTCATCTTTCCCTTTTCCACACTCTTCCGTTATTATTTTGGTCGTCTTAGTTCTGTCGCTATATTTTCCCATTCTTGTTTTTGTTTTGCTCCACAATCCAACCTTCTTCAGTAGTAGGTTCCCTGGCCCACGTTCTTGTAGACCACTGAAATATTTCTAGTAGATGACCAAAGGGAGGCATTACTGGCTTTGAGTTACTCCAACTACAACCCAAATCCATTAGAAGTAGAGTTTCTCTTATACATGTGATCCTAAGGAACTGCTCCAACAAGGAGGATTTCCTACTTTTTCTTCCTGAAGTGAACAGCATAAAAAAAACCCCAGGGATCTGCCAGTTCTGTGCCACCTAGAGCTTCAAATCCTAATTTTATTGCTGTGTTGTATCTCGAGAGCAGCTGGGAACGGTTGAGAATCTGGGCCTCTATCTTCACACATCCAAATCTGTCTTTAAATCTCACTTCTTCAAACAATCTCTCCTTACTTTTTTCAGCATCGACAAGTTCCAGGTGCCTCCATCCTCTTCTCCCATGTCTGCTTCTCATCCTTAGAGTTATTCTTACTTTGGAAATGGACTAACCCTCATCTGCAGTCACACAGAGTAATAAACATGGCCATAAAATTATGTTCTTCAAAATATCAGCCAGCAGCCAAACGTGAAGCTTCACAGATGTAGATTGCCACATTGGTGCAGCTAAATCACAAACCACGAAGTCCTGCATTCTTGCAGAACCACAAAATTGTCACCTGGAGGACTGCCCGGTGCTTCTGACTGTTCAGGAAAGCCTGGATAAAGCAATGGGAAGTTCACCCAGATGCATAACCCTATACCAGCAGATAAGAGCATGCCTAAAACCTCATAAGGGTTTCTGCTCCTCCTCTGCCACCAATGATGCCTACCTTCCCGTGTCTGACAAGAGAGGTATAGTTTTCCTGCCTCCTGTTACCTACTCCTGACTTTCATAGATCACAGCTCCATGTTTTCTTCATCCTTGTATGAATCAAAGGAAACCATCAGCACCCACAGCTGGTCTACCAAAAAAAGATCATTCAGTCTAGTCTGGGCACTTCATAGACTGATTATGAGTGTAAGAGAGTTTAGATGCATGGACACAAGCCTTGAGACGCCAGTGGCTTCTAGGACCAGAGCACAGTCCCTGGCCTGTTTTATTTATAAGCATAGGCATAAGCATTACATCTTTAATCATAATGGTTTTTGCTTCTCTGCATCTCAGCCAATCCCATCCAATATTCTTCATCCACTCAATGTCCCAGGATTCCTCTCCGCAATGCCTCACACAGTAACTACTTACACTTGATGCTGCATCAAAATACACTAAGCAAAAGTAGTGTATTATTATCAAGTTACTGAAGCAATAGAAGTCAACAAATGAAAGAATTAGCTCGCAGGAATCGTCTCAAATCAGTGTTGCAAAGATCTCAGGTCTCAGAGAAGTGAGTGACAAATTGTAAACCATCTTTGGCCTGGGCTAACGTTGTTTGGTCCAGCCACCACGTAACGGTCATCTGAGTGAGATCAGTGTCCAAAACCTGGTGAGAGATATTCATCTGACCCAGCGTTAGCACTGGCAGCGTGAACATCTCCACAGGAGCTGAACAGCCTGACTCTCCATATCCACGCAGAGAAGCAGATACTTTCATTGTGCAGTTCAGCTCAACCTAAACCAGACAGCTTTAGGGTCAGGTAAATCACACCCATCTCTCTACGTTGGCTATAAAGGAAGCCATGGGTGATCAGCTCAGTCTCTCCTCTGCCTGATCCCCATCAGCACAAACTCCTCTCCTTTGGTGAAAAACTACCATAACAGCCGGGGCCATGGACGCTGCAGCAGTGGCGGTCGCTCCAGGGTGCCAGCGAGGAGGCAGAGGAGATGCACCCTGCAGTGCCCACCTCTGCCTCTGCTCTGACCATCTTGCTAACTCCCATGCCAGGCAAACTCCCCAAAATACTGGATCGATGCCTTCAAGCACACTCTGCAACAAGAACCCTAACATTTATCTTCAGGTAAGTCTGGGTCGGGAAGTTATTTGGCATTTCCCCAGTAGGCTCTTGAACACACAGAATTCATAGACGTATCAAATTTGCCTTTTTCCTGTCCAGGTCTAGCACCATTAAACACACTGAGCAGACTTTCAATACCATCCAAAAGGAAACAATTTCCTTAAAAAAGGTCCTCACACAGTTTAAGCTGAATCAGACCCATACTGGACTATATAAATATCATTATTATGCCTTGTTCCTATAAAAACAATAAGTATTGAGAGCTTTGTTGTTTGCCCAGGAGGTAAAGCCCGTGCCAGGCAGCACAAGGCAGGCTGCCAGGCAGGAGGTGGACACGGTTACAGAAACAGTCTTTTCCAGATCCGGCCTCTGAGACTGGTGAAAAAGGTTTCTGTGAGTGAAGGAGGTTTCCCATACAAGTTCCATGTCAAAGGCAGGCAAATGCAAAGGGAGGCTGAATGCTGCACTGATCTCACAGCTCAGGTTGTTACAGGTGCAAACTCTATGGTCCTTTGGTGAAAACGAGGGAAGTCACAATAATCGTCAGCTCTAATTATGCCTCCCTACCCTCGTTTATGGAAGTCTTGATTTTTCAGCAGAAATTTAGATATTCCACAAAGTCTTTAGAAATTTGTCATTTTTCATCTGGAAATGTTGCAGTGTCTTCTGGAGCTGTCTTTGATTTATTCCATGCTCCTATCGCTATCATCATTACCTACAGACCAGCTGGATTACATCCTGTGTGACAAATGTGAGCTACCTTTTGGGAACCCTTGTTTGTGGCACAAAAGGACAACACAACAGGGACTTGGGCCATAGAGGACAGTGGATGAAGTAGTCTGCAATTTCCACAAGTCCCTCCAGCACATTTTCCAAATAAACATGTTTTTCTTTTTCTGCCAGTGTGTTTTTGTGTATGGCTATTTGAAAGCAAGAGAAACTTCTCATGTTAAGAAATGAAAGATTTGGGAGACCTCTAAAATGGTCTTTCTTCCCACCTCACCCCTTGCAGACGTCGGGAAACACTGAACTACTGTATCTCCAAACAACTGCATCCTTGTCTACATTGCTTGCTGAAAGGATAGTTAGGGCTGTTGCCTGCTCCCTAGGTAAAGCTCATAGTCAGGCACAGGAGTCCTCAGCCTTATTTTACAGAGGTTTAGAGAGAAATGAGACTACAAATGGTCAGGTCATACTTGCCAGTAAGCACTTAGGAACTATAATCTTGTGCTCTGGCTGAACGGTAGAGCCAACCAAGATACATTTACAGTATTTCCTTCCTATCATGCATATTTCAGCCATAGTAAAAAAAAAGAAAAAAGGGCATCAAAACACAGCCAAGTTGTAAAATCTGACCATCTGCAGGGCGGCTGGTGGAAAACCATTTTTACTTTGCCTTGAGAGGCATTTTTCCAAAGCTGTCAAACAGCTATCACCAAAGACCACTAGATTATTTACTAGTCCAACATCTGTCAAGAAATAATTAGGTTGTTAAAGGTAGATTGTTCATTACCGGCATTAGGCGTCCATTAACATTAATTGAACTCCTCAGAGTTATTTAGGAGCAAAGTCTGGCCCCATTGAAGTTAATGAGAGCCTTTCAATTAACTCTTGACTGACCTGATGGATTTGACTCATGGCAGATAGAAAAGTGATGGGTTTCTGTTCAAGCCATATACCCATGAATGCAGACATCTGCTATGGGGACATAGTCTCAGAGAGGCTACACACTGAGGGAGTATTTCAGACAGCCCAGTCACTTTGGGGTACTCTGTAAAATTTCATCCACCCCTGAAGAAGTGCTCACTTGGTGTGTCTTTTCTCTGCTTGAACTGGAAATACACAGTGGGACATGGAAGTGCTTGCTTCTAAGTCAGCCTACGCAACCGCACACTCACATCAGCACAGGGATCCACACTGTGTTTTAAAGATTTAGTTTTTAAATCCATGAGCCTGAATCCAGTGCAATCCTTGGGGAATATGAATCGTAGCATTTGGAGGCTGGTCCAAGGTGTAAGTCAGAGCATCCTGCCCTAGCCCACCCTGACCTTCTCCAGGGTTGTTCTCCAGATGGAGCTGATGTGCTTCTGATCTGCTAACAAAAGCTTCTGTGGTGATTTTGGGATATCAGGGATCGACTGCTCTGCAATGGTGGGACAGATGGAAAGGTGGCCCTTACACAGCTGAAATCCAGCCCGTGACCCACAGTCCTGGAGCTTAGAAAAAAATGCACTTTCACAGCCACATGTGTCTGAAAGAGAGCAATGAAATAGTTGGTGGGTAATTAGCATTGCTGATATTTATACCATTAAGGATGCAGGGAGAAGCGAAACAAGGGTGTGCCAAATATTCGCTGATTGGAGATGATTATGTTTCTGCTGATGCTAATGTTTCAGTGTAATAATTTGCCCTCGCCATTCTCCCCCCTCCATGCAGTCCACAGGGACAGGTTTGATTGGGTCTTCTAGTCAAGAAGAGAGGGTCTAACCTTGCTGTCATGTGCAGCATGTAGCAATAGGCTATCCAAATGGAAAATGTTAGTTTTGCATTAATACATTAATACAGACTTCTGGACCTCACTGCTAGGTTAAGAGTTAAACTTTTAGTTATCGGATCCCTTGTGTGATATAAACTATCATTATGAGATACATTTTCTTTCCATTATGCTGAAATAAAACCCTCCTCCTTATAATATAAATATATACATTTCCTCCGAGGCATCCTATTTGCTAAAGAACATCATGGAAATCTAATCTCCTTTTAATCAATAAAACACCAAATGATGTTTCTATTTAATGCAAACTTTGCTTCTTACCATGTAATGAACCTGTTTCTATTAAGAACACAGCCATTAATGGAATAAGTAATGCATTACTACTATTCCACTGCTACAGTCAGGTTTCTCTTAGTATTTCCATTATAAACTCTGCTATTTAAGAGTCTGCAATTTTCTGAGCTGAAGTTTTGCCTATAAAATCCCTTTATACTGCTTGAGGGCTTGGGGTTGGGGGCTTGGGCAGGGAAGAAGGTTGCAGTTGTCGTCATGTGCAGGGGCTCTCTCTTGCTCAGCCACAGACTCCCTGTATGACCCTGGCCAAGTCATTTAACCTTTTAGAGCTTCACTCAGTCTAAATGGAAAATGGTCTGAAACAGAGAGAGGCCTCAGAGGCAAGAGAGATCCAAGTTTAACTACATTTGAAAGGATGGCTCTAGGGAATGATAATGGACTTGAGAGACTTTTGCTTTTGGGACATCAGTACAATTTATTGTAGGTCAGTAATGAAAAGAAAATGGAAGCTTGGCATTTTGCCAGGAATAAGAACTATGGGGATCTGCCCAAACCATTTGTGATGGATGGCTATGAGAAGAGATAAACAGCTGTAATTTGGGCCAGAAAATACTTATGACCCAATCTATGCTTTTGCAAAGATTCTCTTTATTCCTATGTTTTTGTCAAGCTATTGCTGAAGGAAGTTCAGGACCTCTTTCTTCACAAGATGCTCACTCAGAATATTTTATATCCTTATTGGGTTGTGGTTCGTCTCAGTCATACTGTTTCTATTATCTGATAAATGACAGGGCTTTCAAGAAAGAGAACAAGAAACATGTATTAGGAAACTCTGAGACATAATCACTGGTGCAGAAGTTGAAGGGAATTTGAGGATTAACAAACATTTTGATGAGCAGGCAGCAAAATAAAATGAGGGGCCAGACAATTCACAGCTGAATTTCATGCTCACATCATCATGAATGCTATTATCTCCCATGCAAGCAAATTAAACTAGGAGATCAGATCCTCCACCAGGGCTTGAAGGACATGCCTACAGTGAAAAAGGTGCCCGTCCCTTGCATGGCCTGGTAACCTGACATTGCAGGTTAAAGCAGAAATGGTAGGACAGTTTGGATTTTAAGCTGGTTTGGCAGCTCTAGCTCAAGCCAAAAGGGAAGATGGAGCTGTAGATGCTAACTAGAGCTCATGTCCAAGTCACTTTCCCTTTGCTCGTATTTGAGCCTGAGTGAAGAACTCCTTGTATGGCAGATGTGTGCGAAACTGCTTCAATGGATGAGGAATCCTAACTGTAGGGGAACTGGGGCGGCCATCCTCAACTCCTCTTTCTTATCTCCCTCATCTCTGAACACTGAGACTGGATAAAGGTAAATATGGTCCTGGGAACACCACAACAGGGGACACCACAGCTCCAAACCCTCCTAGATAGCTGGGACTCCAGCCTGGAGAACACTTGTCCAGCACCCTTGGAAAAAGAGGACTTCTTTAACCCTCAATGCCAGGCACTGAGGGTCAATAAAAGGTCCTCTCCTATTAATCCAGTAACCAGAGCATATTTGCTGGGACTTACTGCCATCTTCAGTTTTCAGGCAAAGCTAAGGCATGGATGGAAGGGCATTGTGGCCTCTGAGTCCGGTGGTGGGGTGATGATTCCCTAGTCATGATCTTCAAAACTGATGTTTCGGTTGCCTATCCGTGTATATAGATATTGTTTCCTCCATTATATTCAGTTCACATTTCTGAGTTTTGCTTCACAGGTGTGAATGTAAGAAACACCTTTCTAGACATGGAAACAAATCTCTAATCTGATTGCCTGACTTGGGAGTCACAGAAAAGCCCCATCTCTAAATACGCAGGAGAAAAAGCAAGAATCACTGTCTCCTCGTGACAACTGGGGCAACATGAAGCGTGAACAATGTTTAAGGTCATTGGGGATCCCCATAGTGGAGTGAGGAACCAAAGTTAGTTCTAATCCCAACAGAGGGCCTTAATCATGGGACGGGTCAGGTAGGACACATGATATGCAACAGTCTTTGATAAAAAAGACAGCTGAAGTGTTTCCTGCACCTGAAGCTCAAGGAGGAGGGCCTGGGGGAAGGACCAGTCCATACATTAGGTCCAGTTATCAGCAGGGACTGCAGTGGTGGAGGGAACAGGGAGGAAAGAGCAGAGGAGGAAATTGGCAGAGCGAGCCATCACATCCAGAGGCTTTATCCTAGCACAGGTAACACATTCTTTATTTCACATTTATTTTCTCGCCATGTTAGGGAAGGGGAAAATAGACACGCTTATTTCTCCTGCTCATTTTCCTGGACCATCTGGTGTTGAAGCAGAGATGACATATCACTGTGAACAAGGGGAAGATGTCACAGTTTTCTCTAATAGCTGTGGGAGGAAAATAATTATTTTAAAAGTATGTGGGCTGTACAGACCGTACTTGTTAAGTCAAACTACCAGGAAACTTATTTCAGACACAAAACGTTTGATATTAAATAATCAGTAATGTTAGAGATCAGCAGTCCCAACCATAAATGTCGGGCTCGGTTCTGCTCTTACCACAACTATAACTCAGGCACCACTTCACCAAAGCCAGTGCACCATCTTTTGGGTTTACCGGATCAAGTAAGAATGAGAAATTATAGACAAGTCTATGACACAGATTACTTGTACCATGTACATCAGTGATTGCAGTCAGGTAGGGAAACAGGTCAGGATAAGAGGTGAAGCCAATAACGTGACATGTATCACCTTCTAAGCAATGACAAGAACATATTGATTTTGTCCCCCTTAGCTCTGATCCCTTCTGTATTGTTTCTGTAAAGTCGTCAGGGCGTCTATGTACACTTGCAGCTCTAGATAATTTCATAATAAATAATAATTAAACTTTGAAGCGCCAGACATGTTAAGAGAAATGAAATACTTGTCCTACATAGGGATTCTTAGAAATATCACTCTTACTGAACAGAAACAAGTGAAATTTGCAATTGTCATTCAGCAGCTTTAGGGACCTCTTGGAAATATCTTGAAAACTATCTAATTCAGCACAGAAACTTGCAGGATGTATGGAATGATAATTGAAAATCGGGCTTTTTAAAATCAAATGGAATTATTTGACTCATAAGTAGTCTTCTTTTTTGGAATGAAATGAACATTTCCTCTCCCTCCCCCCAAACAAATCTGTTTCACTGAAATGTTGGCATTTGAAAAATGTTGATAAACTCTAGTTACAATGAGAGCTAGTCAGAGAATGGAAACAGATTTGGTAAATAAGTATAAACAAAACAGCTTGAATTTGATTCCTGGTATTTTGTGGAATTGCTTTGCTTGTTCTTTGCAAACAAGTAGAGCTATGACTTTGGGCATTCAAAAAAATAAACACAATGCCCAGAATGTTTCCAAATTTGTGCCTGGGTAAAATAATAATATTCATTATTCAGTAATGCACAATTCAGTATGGTATTATTTTCCCATTTAGAGAATTCTTTTAATCAGATAGCAGCCAATCACCCAGTGGAAGTAATGGATGTGCAGAACAAACAGTTTAAAAACTAAACACCTGACAATTGTTTTCTGAAAAACTTGTCAAACAATGAATATCAAATACTCATGGAAATATTTGGATCATGTCTAGTTGTAATGATGATCCTCAAATACAAAAGCAAGAATGCATTCAAACTGTCCCCCTTTCCCATAGATACTTATGGAAATAGATACCACACACCCTACTGTAAGTTGTCTCCTTACTCTATGAAAAAAAGATCATCTCAGTGGTATTCCAGACAGGCTTGTGAGTCTAGCTACATTACAAGAGTAAGATTTTAAGTGTTGTCAACCCAGAATTATTTATCAATACTAGTTCGAAGGTATGTTTTGTAACAAAATAGTTACCTAATTCAATAGGACTTTGCTAAAAGTTCTGGAGAGAAGGTCACAGATAAGACCTCCAGAGGTTTTTGTTGGAAACATTGTACTTTTTGTTCTTTTTTGTGGAAGGGAGCTGCCATATCCTATTGGAAATAAAAGACATCTATTGCAAACTTAATGCAATTTTATTAGAACAAAATTCAATCTCTTTGTTTTTGATGCAGTAATGGGTCAGCAAACAGAACTCAAGAGCGCAGCCTCAGACAAGTAATATTCCTGCGGTCAGAGATGCCACCAGCAGAAGTACACTTTATAAACAAGGAACCCCTGAAAATTTGTTTAGAATATTTAAAAGAATAGTGCTCTTCTCAGTCACATACAGACCTGCAAACGTTCGCCAGCAAGCTGTTTCCCAGTCATCACTGCAAGCCCAAGCTTCAAACAGAAAATCCATGCCCTAGATAAAGAAGATCACTTCTCTAATGTTATTTTCTCTCCTTCCCCAAATAGGTTATACAGCAAGCTCTCTACTTTGGCTGATTAAAACACACCATGCATAAGGGAGTGGGAGACACACACATGGAGTCAGACCCTCGATTTACATAATCTCCATTGACTTCAGTGGAGTGACACCAATTTATAGCAAGAAAGGGTCTGCCTACAGACTCTTAAAGAATTGATTGGTAACCTACAACAAACTGTTTTCAGGGATTAAGGTATTTTCGTGAGAATGATTCTTCCTATGTCTTGACTATGAGACGGAAACTTTGCTAACAGAAGCAAGGGCTACACTGTGAAATTTATGATACCCAAAAGGAAATTCCTTGTATCTTAAATGCTCAATAGTCCAATTTACATTTTATTGCACAAAAGAGCCATGTATTTACAGGCAGAAAAACACCTATACATGTTAAAGCAGTTTTTAAAAAAGGGTATGATTTTGAAAGTGCAAAAT
The DNA here is from genome assembly GCF_026419915.1 of Harpia harpyja. NCBI lineage: Eukaryota > Metazoa > Chordata > Aves > Accipitriformes > Accipitridae > Harpia > Harpia harpyja. Next base: position 102,345,065 of record NC_068940.1, on the reverse strand, counting down.
AAGAGGACATTTTTCAAATCTTTTACTCTCTTCCTTCTCTTGTCTTGGTCACTGGGAAGAAATACAGTAAAGTAACACTTCAAATACTAGGGATCTTTCATAGCACCTCCATCCACTTTCCATGCCTGCTTTGGCAGCCTGGCTTGTGTCATAACTATCACAAGTTTATTTATAGTTCAGCGGTGTTATGAGAGGTCAAGCAAGGAGGAAGAAATTCTGATGAAACCACTAGGGAGCCCAGAGACGAATTTTGTTGTGCTGAGGGTGTTTTGGGGGTTGGTTTGGGGGTTTTTGTAATGTTCATTTCCAAAATAACATGCTTTGGAAGCTATTCCTTCCTTTGATTTCTCTGTGTTCCTTCTCTGTGGCTGTTTTGGCAGTGATGCTCTGGAAAAGAGCAAACGCTGAAGCCTCTTCTCAGAGCTGACATGGCAGGTCGTGTGAGGTTTCTGTGTCGGTGGCTCTTGGTGAGTTAACAAAGATGATGCTCTGGCTGAGGCACTGGGGACTCAGACTCAAGAAGTGCTGATGTCCTGCCATCAAGAGTAGCTGGTCTAAAAAACTGCAATTACAGAAGCAATGAGATGCGCTGAGCTGTGACAATTTATGGGCAGGCTTTTGCTCACCGCTCTCCTTGTGGCTGGAGGAAGCAGTTGTTGCCAGCCCAAAATACCAACTCCCTGCTATCCTTCCTGCAATCCCAGGAAGGCTGGTCCCGGCCCACCGGCACCAAGGAAGGAGTCGGGTCCAAATTCCCCCCGGGACTGAACCAGTTACTTCTTCTCTTTCTCCTCCAGGACATTTCCCTCCCTTCAAGAGGGTGCTTGGGTGCTCTGTAGAGGGGTGGATAAGGCACAGATGTCCCCCACATGGTCTAGAGGAAAATTCAAGAGGTTGGAGTGAACCTCAAAGGCATCCAGGACCTTTGGGGTACGAGTGGGCACAACCCAGGAAACCCAGGCTCTCCTGTCATCCTGCGCTGGCTCTGTCATGAAGCAGAGCTTTTTCTGCAAGCTGGAACAGGGAAGATCAAGGACTCTCTTGAGAAAATACAGGACAAACAATTTCCAAAGCATTGCATGAAAGGAGTTGTCAGGGTGCTGCTTCTTCAGCAAAGCAGTAACACAGTGGCGGCATGTCAGAGATGGTTAATATATCACCTTCTAACTGGGACTGAATAGATTCACTTGGTATATGCAGATATAGATGAGGCTCAGTTTTCAATATCATGCTGCCTATAACATATGACAGGGTCAACAGGCTGCTGTAGAGATCAAGAGAACAGATCAGCCTTCCAAAAATTCAATATTAATTATTGAATATTTATGTTTACCAGGGGGAATGAGTGATCAGAGTTTCTCTCCAAGGCTGTGTATGAATCTTTGTATTTCAAGAACAATATAAATCAGGCCTTTCTTTTGTCATTTGTGTGAGATTAAAATTAACATCACAAGCATTATTAATAAGGCATGAACAACAGAAAGAAGAGAGGAAGCAGAGCAGCTCACTCCCTATAAGTTTCTCTCTCTGTATATTAAGTAGATTTATCATGTACCAATTCCTTGCTCTACCCACTTCTTTTCTTTTCTCTCTGGCAAATTTGGGCTTCAATAGCATTCACATGCTGCTGATTAATATACCTGCCCCTCAGCCATCAAATTATAGCCCTTTACAAATATTAACAAATTCATCCTCACAGCAACCCTTGTATCAAAAGCACCAGGTACCAGATCTGTTCTCCGGGATGGCACTGGAGGAGAAAGACTGAGGTCTCAGGGATGGGCGAAGGCACAGAATAACACACCAGCACTAAAATAGAGGCTAAAGGATCGGTACAAAGAACGTGCAGAAGAAGTTTGTATGGACAAGACCTATCGATCACAACGGTCCTTATGGCCTTCAGAATCCACTTAATAAAAGTTAACTCTCCTTGGCTTCAGGCCCTTTGGCCATACATCTCAGCCTGTTTCATAAAGGAAATTATTGTCCTCAGCCTTACAGGTGAGGAAAGTGAGCAACTGAGAAATTAGGGCCCAGCCTCAGGGTTACTCAGGTGTTTGATTTTAACAGGAATTCACCTAAAACTGCAAGACTGTCAGGTGTGTTGGCTCAAGAGCTTAACCCTCAGATTTACAGCCCCTTTGCTCAGCCTGAGCACAGAGGCAGTCAGAGGTAACGGGCAGGTGGAGATGGAGATGGAGGTCCCTCTGGGTGATCGGTGGGTGGACACACAAGCCCCAGTGCTCCCAGGCAAACCCAAACCCAGGGAGCTGAGCACAGGCGTTACGAGCGTACCATTGCCCGCCCGGACGGAGACATGAACATTTGGCACAGACACTCAGAGGTGCAGATGGAAGCCCCCCCCCAGCCACCAAAGCTCCCATAACAGGGAGGGAAAAGCTGCAAGTGGCTATTTGGACCACCCTGGGGACTGTCCCTGGGCTGCAATCGCCCTTTTCAGTGCTCAGCAGTATAAAACCTGCCTTTGAAAAAATACATCTTGGCAAAAACGTTGCTGTTGGTGAGGTGTGAAGGCTGGTGAGGTGGTGGTTTCCTTAAAGTGGGCTGGAGAAATCATGTTCTTTCAGTAGTCAGTTCTTCCAATGTTTGGTTTGGTTTGGTTTTGAAATGCCACTTTGTTCTGTTTTCTCCCCACTCCCTACAAAAAGTCCACACAAGTCAGTCTACCGCCAAATAGCTTTTTGGCTTCTGTCCCCCACTGCTTGCACCCTTCAAATTCCCAGACCTGGTTTGTGTCCAATGGGTAGCTCCATCTCCAGCTACGAAGATAAAATGTCCGTGGCTGCTGAGAAATTCTCTCCCATGCTCTTCACACTATTTACTGTGCAATATTGATATATTACAATATTACACCTAATCATAATTAACAATGATACTTAGCAGCATCTATATGGCTCTTCACACCTTTAAAGTGCTGTGCAAACACTCATTAATTAATCTTTGTTCAGGAATCCTGTACAGCAGTCTCTTCCACCAGGCACCAAGAGCTGGTCCCCAGGAGCTGAGCCGTGCTTGCCGGGGCACGCCGGCTGCCAGGGGCTGCCCGTGGAGATGGAGACTGCTCCTGCAGGGAAGGTTCAGCTCTCTGCTTCTGGGAGGTACCAAGAGCTGCTTTTCTGTCCCCAGGGGAGACGTGAAACAGCAAATAAATGGCAGGAATGGGCAATATAGACAAGAGAGTGACAATGGTTGTGACTCTAACCTCTAACTGCTCTTACTCCCCAGTGCTGGTGCTGGTCTGACTTGGTGACCTGAAGCCACCTAATAAAGGTCAGTGCCTTTTCTTGGGTCAGCCCAAATCCTGCGTGCTCATGAGCCCAGGGTCCCCACAGCTAGCCCAAAGTGGTGGGTGAGGAGGGAGAGGGAGGCGGTGGTGGGGGCAGGCGGTGGAAGCGGGGAGGCGAAGGCCACCAACGTGGGACCTGCTGTAGGAGCACATTGCAGCAGCTGCCCCTTCCAGATCTCCTTCACGCACCACTCCCCACTGTCCATGTTTGGGCCCTGGGTGGGGGTTTCTCTCACGTTTGCATTTTGGAGGTGAACGGCAGGTACATTTTTTGCATCTCGTGCAGCCCATTCAATGCTGTATCTCTGCTTGGATGAAATGCGCCTTTTCTCAGCTTTTCACTGTCTTGCTCTGAAATCTCCACTCCTATCCCTCTGCAGAGCTCAGTAACAGCTTGCTTCATCTTCCTACTGTCAGCACTCTGCTTTGACCCTTTAATCAGGGGACTTGGCTTTTATCTGGAAGACATATGCCTTAGGTGTCTTGTATAAGGTGCCACACAAAGCAAATTCAGCCAGGCCTGCCAATAACACATCATCTAACCAGATGGGGATAAACAGACTTGAATTCATTTGCTCCCTTTTCTCTACTCAGTAGTAGCAAGCACCAGAGAAAAGGCTGTTACTAGCTTTGTATAATGTCTCTGGGTACAGGGTTTTTGTACTTCCCATTCGAGGAGAGCTTAGGTCAGCCTCACAGCTTCTTTTGATTAGAGATGGTTGGCATTAATAAAATGAGAAGCCTTTTGCCACCTGTCCCTATGACATTGTAGGTACCAAAAATGAACAGTGTCATGGAGGGGTTTTTTTTAACTCAGTGAAATCTCAGTTGTGCTTTTTTGTGCAATTTGGATAAAACAAGGAGGAAGTGTGAGGCCCCCTAGGCATAGATATATGGTTTGTGTTGAATTGTCAATGGAGAAGTGACCAAGCTCATTTTTTTCCTTTGGTGACCTCAGCAAGATTGATATCTAGATCTCATCAGCTGAAGTGAAAGAGTTATTATTACAGAGCCTGGAGCAGAACTGACATATACTTGCAATGAATGAAGCTTTTTCTAGCTTAGGGAATTCAAATGGCCAGGCCAGGGACCTGCTCTATACAGTAAGAGCAGAGATACCAGTATTCAGACTGACAAAATGGGTCTCAGCCAGTCAAAAGATCAAAGAAACACTTCTGAGGAGAACAGCTTTTCTTCTGAAAGTGCTAATTGGAATATTTGATAACAGCATCATTATCTTTCTTTTTTCCCCAATACTTTTTAAAGCCATTATCTTTCTTTGGGTTCTCTCCATTTTTCTCCTTGGGAAATTTAAAGAATGGCAGAACATCCTTAAAACATCCTTTCAAGGCAAACAGATTTGATCTAGTTAAGAGCAAACAGACATGGAGACAATTTCCTTTCTGTGAGGGGACATACCCCTCACTTAACGAGGCCAACCTATGCCTCTGCATTACACTCCTTGCATGGTCACATTTGGTATACAATTGTAAGACGTGGACAGTGACACGCTATCTAAGTCCCTGACAGGAACATGGCCATGGGAGACCATCCCTCAGGGGTGGGTGGCAGGGTTTGGTATTTATTATTGGGTATAGGTGATCCAGAAGAAGACACCAGCCCCTACATTGTCATCCCAGGGTCTGTACAAACGGTGATGTGAGGAGCTTGTATTTTAAATAAAGCAAAGCGCATGCTCATTTACTGATTGGGATTACAGGCACACAGAGATTAGGACCCTGATCAGACACCCACTGAAGTCAATAAGGCAGGGAGGGCAAATTGCGACCAGCTTAAGTGAGCATATGGCAAATCACTCTCAGATTCAAGGTCATATGGGAAACATGCAACATCGTTGATATTTCACACCCCAGGTGAATGCATCAACCCTGCTTGGAAAACAGTCATATCTGCTCACAAACCTCCATCTGAATTTAAGAGGAAGCAAGTGTGTGATCACGCTGCCTGCCAGCTTCAACAAAAATTGACAGAGTGAAAGAGGTCTCAAAGACCATGAAACTTTAGGAGCTTAATTAAAAGCAGCATCTGGGCAAATTAAAGGAGAGAGACTGAAATTAGTGCCTCTGCAGACTAAGAGGCAGGCAGCACCTTGCTGCTGCGCATCTGCCTCTGCCCTGCAGGGGCTCTGCAAGGACCTGGAGACACAACAGGGACAACTCCATCCTCCTCCTTTGTCACTGCTCAGAAAACCACTTGTTTCTAGATGAGACTGTGCAACTGCACATACATCTGAAGATCTGGGACCCCATTTTATGGATATTTTAATATGTATGTGTTGGGGAAAAAAAATCTGTATAAATAAAAAAAATGAGGGATACTATGTGTAAATAGCATTTCTGGCTATTTCAAATATCCTGGACACTCAGAAGCCAAAAAAAAAAAGCCAAGTTGGCCACTCTTCTCCTTTACAGACTTGTTTGTTTGTTTGTTTTATTGTTCACTCAGGTCTCAGTTCAGTCAGACTGTCCACAATAGTCTTTTGAGATGTGCCACAGCATAGTTCAACCTTGGGCCTCCTTAATCTGATACAGCAGAGTGGTTAAACTAGGTAAGGCCAGATGTTCAAATACTTTCACTTTGGCAACAAGAGGAGCAAACGTAGTGAAAAGGTCAAGGGCCAGGAGAAGAGAAATGGAAGAAAGGCCACAGATTTCAGTAAAGAAAAGTACCAGAGCTCAGAAATGGCATGGAAGCAAAATAATGAAGTCAAGGACCTCACATGCTTCTGCTGCAGCTGGAAAACACTTAAGCCTGAAAGTCGGATTTAGATCTGTCACAATAACACTATGCATTTCAGATTGATTGAATTATAACTCACAGGTGCTCCTTGTTCCATGCATTTCATCCTTCTTCCCTCCACAACAGGCTTTAAACTCCAGCACACAAGACAGATGAAAAAGATTGCTTCCTTGCATTCTCCTTAACACTGCTAGGTCTCTATCGTATTTATAAACGCGTATTTTAACACGTAACGCTCTACGGAGGAAATCCAACTGCCGTCAGAGCAGGCTGTTTTGATGGACTGAGTAAACATGATATTTTGGTGACAGGTAATTTTCATACTCAACTGATTAATTCCAGAACACGGGAACAATGGGCTTTTTCAGCTGCTGAATAATGCATGTATGGCATTGCAACTGGTAAGCAGCAGGGTTCCTGGTTAGCGATAGAAATTCACACACCCATGCTATTTTAATAAGCTATCACTGTTAAAGAAGTCTATTTACGTTATTCATCTCCAACATTTGCACAAACATGTCAACCGGGGAAGTGTGTGGGGGGAGGTAGGAGGGAAAAATGAGGTCATATTCATATACAGTTTCTTAGCTGTTTAATTTATATAAGCCTTAAAATTAAGCAAAAAACTTACTTCCAAGGGAAAGAAAGCACCATGACCACCACCTGAAACCTGGATAATACGAACACAATGGAAACAGACCACAGCAGAAGAGAAAAGCCACGACAAGGATATACATAGAGAGCTGGGCATAGGCTGCTCCAGAGCTTTGTGAGCCAGAGCCATTTTGGGTTTTGGCTACTGGGCTGCTCTGTGGTGCCACTGGTCCCTTTGGAGACATCTGGGCCATGTCCTTGTCACTGTCTCCCCATGAACCAGCCAAGAGCTCCCAGAGGAACCAGACCTAACAGGTTTCTGGGCCACTCTGCTCTAACGTGTTGGGGTTTGGGACAGGGGCCACCCATCTGGAGTCCAGGGCTGCTCCACTTGGGTTATGAATGTGTAGACAGCAAAAGGAAGGAATCAGCTCTTAGTTATGGGGTCAAGTGTCAGATTGACTCTTAAATTTAGGTGTGTTATGAGTTAGATGTTTAATGTCTTTTATAGCCAATGGAGATCTAGTCAATGCTGATCACCTGTAGAAGTCTGTTTTTCTTGGTTCTGCATAGTATTGATCAGGAGATAAATTATTTTGCATAGAACGGGCATCTGGTACCATTAGAGTGTCTGGAGTGTCCTGGATGGTTCCCAGCTGCTGCTCCAGAGGGGCGCAGGTTTCCCATAGATTTACGGTTATGTTTTCCAGCCCCAGGGAGGTACCTTGGATACCACAGGGCATTTAAAATGACACTAAATGCCTATGTTTAGACAACTGTATGACATCCTTGACCTCCATTGACTATAATGGGAATTTGGACAGCTGGACATCTAAATTTGCATGCCTTAATCTGTGAGCTGAATTCCACCCAAAAATGTCAAAGTCTCCTCATTTTCACTAGAGCAGGTCACTAGAGGCCAGATTTTCAAGAAAGCAGCTCCTATTTTGGCACACGTTCAGCTGCCAAACTTGGAAGTGTGATCAAAGGGAAGGCTGAGTCCCTCTGAACAAGATGGGGGCTGACCAGGTGAAGTGTATCTGCTCCACCATCTCCTCGTACCCCAACTACTCAGTTCAAAAATGGAGGTAAAATGGACTCTGAAGACAGTCCTGCAAACCTGGAAGGCCCAGACCCAGGAGTTTGCTGTGTGTGCAATGGATCTACATGTGCACAGCATGGGAGACGCAACCACATGTGGTCACACATGAAACTGAAATCCAGCAGATCACCCTCCAGGCAATAGCGCTGAGAGAAATATGCTAGTTCTTTTTCCCCATGTCATTGTGTCCCTTATTTATATGTCCTCACGAATAAAGTGCTTTTAAAGCAAGGAGCAAACTGGTCTACCCCAAACAGTTAATCTTATACTTGGCTCCCACTTTTCTTTATTTTGTCATTTGGGATCTGGATGCTGGTGCAGTTTCATCCCCTACAACCTCACATCTAAGTTTTCATTTGCATGGTAAGTATTGCTATCATTACATTCATTCTTTTAAATCTCTTCTGTTGGAAGCTTTGAGCCTTTATTTATTTTATTTCATTTCTTGCAGCTTTGCAAATAGAAAAATAGGGAGGAAAAAATCCCCAAATCTTTGCTATGGGACAGTCTAGAGCATATTATGGTACATGGGGGTTGAGGAGTGACCAGCTCTGGGAGGAAGGAGTTGGAGCCCATGGGCAGCCCCAGCATCACATTGTGCAATGTGTTATTTCAGTCTCTCTGGAGGCTGGTAATTGCGCATGTCAGAAAACCATTAAGGTAACCAATGTAGAGGGCAATGGCTGCATAAGGAGACCAACTGACAGAACACATTGAACTAATTTTCTTCCAACCTCCCCCAAATTTTTCTTTAAAAGCCTTGCCCTTCAGTCTGGGGAGAAGCATGAGAAACTTGCCTGAGATTTTCTGAGAAACCAGGAGAGGAGGAGGAGAAACGTTGGCCGGTTACAGAAACTTTTCTCCCTTTGTGTCTCTCTCACCTCCCTCAGCCCAATCGTAATTAAACTTTCTGTTGCAGCCACTGTGCTAGTCACTAATGGGAAAATGAAAATAGACATCCTCACTCTGCAGGGATTATATTCCAAAAAGATAAGACTAGGGGATATTATTCTCCTGTTAGTACAGGAATGGTAAGCAATGGGGATTTTTAAAAAGTTATTTGCCAACACTTCCAGCCAGCTTTGTAGGATCTGCACAAAACAGAGCATTTACTCTTCTCAAACAAAGTTTTAAGGTAGCTGATTTTGTCAGCACTGATTTTGGTGGTTTGCTGCGAGACACCACAGAAGCATGGCCTGGTTTTCGGTAATTTGTCTTCTAATACTCAAACCTAACTTAACCTGGCTCACTTTTTTGAATATCTTATGAGCTCCTACACAGTCTATAATGGGATTTTCCCCATAGCTCCCTGCAGAACGCTACTCTGCAGTGATTTGGAGGAGCAAAGGAAGCAAGAGCTGAAGGAGAACGGAAAAGGAAGCTATTTTGAGCACAAAGCCTCTAGGCAGATGTAGCTTGTGGAACTATCACATTCAGCCCGAGTTATTGGAGCAAATCAATACTAATTATTTTAAGGCTGAAGCCTTATGCTGGGGCTTCTCAGAGTACTCATGGTGATCTTTTATTGCTTCTTTTGTAAATTTGCAGCGTGAGCTGTTATCACGGTGTGCAGAGCAAGGATGCTGTAAGGCAAGGGAAGGTCCCACTACTTAGGCTCACCATGCTCTCAAGCACCCTCGCACAACTTCTGTCTGCAGCAGGGCATGCAAACACTGGTGGAGGAAGGATTTCATACTATGAGTCCTTTGTGGGATGGGAGGATCCCAAAGCCTCCCCTCCTTCAAGGATAGGACCATGTTTAGGCTCTTTGCTTTAGGAGACAAGGAGAGGACCTCATGGTCCCTTCGAGCAGCCTCAACTACAAATGAGGAGCCAAAGGAACTTGAGATCCACAAAAAGAACACCGGTGCCATCTCAAAGCAAGCAAGGAGACTGAATGTTCCTGAATCAGCACAGCTGAGGGCACACTTCATCTTACCCACACAGCAAGGAACATGCTTCATCCTCCTCACAAAGAAGATGTTCCCTTGGTCATTACCCAACCTCATTTACAGAAAACAGCCTTTGTCGTTATTGACCATAACACAACAGACTGGGATCTTATCCAGGGTCCAAACTCTCCCTCCAACCAACACAGCTGTTTACTGTCTCCACTGATATTTAAGATGAATTTCAAGATCACATCTGGCAACCAGCTTAAACTCTCAATCCACCGGCTGCCCAGCCCAAACCTGAGAGCTCTCCTGTCTTCACATTTCAGTACTGCCCAGCACAGCCTCTATGGGGTTTGGTACTTGTCCATACCTAGCGGGATCACACCACAAATGTGATCTGCAGCACCCATCCCATAGTATTTTTTACTACCTCCAGGAGGTTCTGTATCCCTTCTGCTGTCTGCTGATCTTTAAGCAAGAGAAGCCCAGAAACGCAAGTGCGCTGCAGACCCACTCCGGCAAGGTTCTTGTGTTACACGTAATGAGGGAATGCAGCTGCATCCCAGCACCACGCTTAAGAAATCATGAGTATAGCATAGCTGGCTTTGATGTATGACATAGGTCTGGGAAGGGCAAGGGTAGCCAGAAGGTCGACCGTAAAAATCAGTGCAGCGATATCCACTACCATTTAGTTTCTCCATTTTACGGGAGGGGGTTATAATGCTTTTCTCTTATAAAGGCTCTTCCCAGCATTGATTTTATTTTTCTTGATTCAGTGGCTGAACCAGGAAACATAAAGATTATTTCATTTTATCCAAAATGAAATATCTGTTTCATTCTCTGGTTTTTTTTATTATTATTATTTTTATACTTTTTTCAAAGGAAAAAAAAGTTACTTTTCCAAGCAAAATACTGCTTTGAGATGTAAAGTTTGGGTTTTGCAAACAGCAAGGTGCAAGACTGCAATCTTCTAAAAAATATTTTTATTTCATTCTCTGGTGGTGAAAAAAACTTGAAAATGTGGCATGATTTTGCCGAGTTTCAGGTTAACCAAAAATGACCTGTTTATGACAAGTGAACTACTGTCTGAGAACTTGCTTCACGTAGCTCCGTTCTCCACTAACCCTTTTTTGTCTTTTTAGATTTGAAATTCTTCAGGGAAGAGACTGACTTTCCTTTTGCACAGGAGAGAGCACTTTGAAGATAAAAATTGTTAGAGCAGTGCTAAGTATTGTGTAGCCTCGGAAGAATGTGTTATCAGCTTACAAAGCCACTTTGAAAAGTAGCATACACTCAAAGGCACTGACATCTGTCTGTAAAAAGAAAAAAAAAAAAAAGAAGTGTAGGTGGGATTTACTGTCTGCTATATAACTTTCTCCTAGACCTTGACTGCATGAAACATACTGCAAGCGAGGCAGAGTTTTTCGCAGTAACAAATGCTCTCGATGAAACTTCTTTTTAAGGATTCTGTAGCAGCACAGGGATGCCAAAGCTTTCTGCATTCAGATCAAAAAAACCTCCCTAGGTCACAGTAGATCAGCCCAGCCTGCACAAAGACATGATTCAGCAGATCAAGTTTTATTAACCAACAGCTAATTTTCAGGTGAGCCCACCTCTTCTCAGAAATTATATTCAAAGAGGGTGGTTTTTTCGTTTTCCCAGTAAGTATCACTGCAGAAAACTGAGTCATCAGCACAAACAGAGCTTCAGAGCTGGGTACAAACTACGTGAGACCCAACCATTCTGTATCGTCTTTATACAGGAAAATAACTTATGACTTCTCCCTTCCTGGCTAGACTCTTTCTAAAAGACTACATGGAACTCCAGGGATGCCTGGTATTTCTTCAGTCACGGGTATCATTTTGCTTTTTTCTGGCTAGTGTGAGACAGGCACTGATGGAAGAATTGGAAATATTTACCCATCTTTTGGAGGAGTTGCCCTACCTGCCCCCACTCTACCACTGCTGACCATGACTACGCCACAACCAGTTTCACAGACCCACATACCCACGTTGCTCCACTTCTAGTCCAGTCAGCGCTGGTTTTCAAATTACAGAAGAAACCCTGCCTGTACATTCAAAGCAGGAAAAAAATACTCTGAGACAAGTAATCAGTGCTGACGGGCTGTGTCCGTGGGCACACACACAAGTGCTGCTGCTTATCCTGCAGCCTTTGTAGCACAGCACCAAGGCTCCTCTTCAGAGACACCCTGAGTCAGCTGAGGCACAGAGAGGCTGAGCAGCTGGGGGCTCCCCTGAAGGGCTAGACAAATTTTTAAGGTCCTACAGATGCTTTAGTGCCTGTAGGACTGAAGAGTGGATGGGGGGTTATCCCATGAGATCAGAGACCTGGCTGTCCATGGATCCAGTCAATGATTTCAGACCTTGCCTGGTGCCATATGGTGCAAGAGAGGCTGTCTGGGGCACCTAACTCTGCTCCAAACTCCAGGAGCAGCCCTCTGAGCTGGTGACTTGCTCCACCACGTAGCAGAATCTCACTTGGCCAAAACAAGTGATGAGTCTGCAGGACTAAAACCCCACAAACGGGATGCCTGGAAGCAAACAGACTCCCTCCTTTCCCCTAACATCCAAGACTCCGATTCTGCAAATTCATCTTCCTATACTGCTTGGGAGCACATGGCAGTCTGACCTTGCAGATCAGCCATGGAACTGAATGCCACAGGACAGCTGAGGAAGCCACTACAGCAAAATGGAAATCTTCTTCCAGAGACCCCCTGGCTTCCCTATGGCTCTGGACCACTGTCCTGCATCTCATGTAGGTGCATGAAGTCCAGCTGTTCCTCCTACTCTTGAGCCACTTATGCATCTGCTAAGGGGCTATTCACCCTAATTAAACTGAAGGTCCCTTAAACAGTTGTTGCAGAACAGCATCCACTTGTAATTTTGCTTCCCCTGCCCCTGAGGGAACCTGGCCTCCTAGCTCAGGTATGTGAATATCCCCCAAATACATACATGTTTTTACTCCTCCTCATTCCCATTCAAGGCTCGAACACACCCATAAACATCCTTCTCTTCACTACAGCACTAGCTAGAGAGGGGCCCAATATGTTGGAGTCACTCTAAAGAAGGCCTCTTGTAGCAGATGTCTCTAAAATTAGCCATGGACAGCACGTAAATCTGTGCTGAGGCTCTATTGCAGGTGAGAACATGGAGCATCAACTTAAAAACTGTAGTAGGCAATGAGGCAAGAGCGCTGAACTTGTTGGGTGTCTTGATTACACGCGTGCTCCTGGTGGCTGCGGGGTCTTCGGGTGCAGAGGAGGAGGAGGGTTTGCAAGAAGGGACCCTGCAGCCTGTAGCTCATAGTGACCCCAGCTGCCTCCCCACCTCCAAAAAGCTCATAAAGAGTGGTATAAATTCACCCACATAGAGGAACATAGGGAAAATAGCTGTGAAATAAGGGCAAACACCTCGAGCCATAAGCTCTCGGCTAGAGTATAAACAGCAGCCAACCAGTTATTATTGTTGTTATTATTATTATTATTTTAGTTTCAAGGCTTTCATTAAAAGCAAACCTATGTCCTGGGGCAAGACAATAGCTGAACTTTGAGCCTGTGAAAGAGCTCACCCCGATGACTTCTTTTCTGAGGACAACCTCATTAGTGAATTTTTGTCTCAGAAGAAAAGACTGAGCATTTCCCCCACCTGGCATGTCCTACCCTCTAGGACCTGGTCTTTGTTTTCTGTACCTGGAGCAGTAAATTTGCCTAATCCCAGCTCACATTTAACTCGTGGCTTGCCACAGACAAGAGAAGCCTTTGCAGCCTCTTGGAGTCACTCCCTTCTCGCCTTTGCTCTGCAGCAGCTTTCAGAGCCATGACAGTGTCCATTTAATGACATTAGGTTTTCAAAGTATCACTGCCTGCAGATGACGGCTGAACTGCCGACAGCTCTTTTAGTCACCTTCTGAACTTAATGCTTTTTGTTCTTTTTCCCAATAATACGCAATTTTCATGGGGTTCTGCCCAACTGAAGACCCCAAAGCACCTTACAGAGGTCAGTAGCAGTATATCATTTTACCAAAGGAAAACTACGGCACAGAGATGGTAGAAACTCCAGCCCACATCACCAGAGTCCCAGCTAAATGTAGGCAGCTGCAGGCCATAATATTGCCCATTGGTTTGAGCCACCTGTACTGCTGCCCCACAAGGTGACCATATTTTCAAGGTTACTGTAGGATGTCCCCATGTCCCAGAAGGCATTTTCAGGATGTCTTAAATGTTCTTTGGGATATATAGGCACAGATTAGGTTTCTTCCTGTTTGTTCAGATCCTACTGCTGCACTACACTGACTCCATGTGGTGCTGGCTGAGGGAAAACTATCCAGGAGAAGGAGGGATTGCTGTGATGGATGGTGTTCAGAGAGAAAAGACCAGTGAGCAGTGATGTTCACATCAGATTCATTTCCTTTACTCAGACCCATGTTCATGGCACTTACCGAGCATTTCCAACTACATGTATTCAGACACTCAGTTAAATGGGGGGAAAAAAAATCACAATTTTGTAACATTCACTCTAGCTCCTGTTGGGAGGTAAGCTTGGAGTTGTGACACTGAAGAGTGGTTTGAAGGGTTATTTCTAACTTGTTTATGCAATCATAGCCTGTGTGTTTTCATCCCAAATAACTTTTGAACCCAATGGTCACTTCCCACCAAGTATGAAAGAGAGGAAGCATTCCCAAAGCTAAGCTGTTCCTCCAAGTTTCATAAAAATAGGCAGACAGGTAGTTGAGAGAGCCCCAAGCAGAAGGAAGGGTGAAGACCCCCAGCCAGTATTAGGCATGAGAGAAGCCAGAGACATACACACATAGGAACACATACAGCTTTCAGTGCCCCAGCTGATGGAAAATCCTGACTTTGTCCCTGTGCCAGAGAATCCAAACATCTGACAGGAACCCTGGAAATGAGGCTGCTTTGATCCTGCCGCAGGCTGAATCGCTGATCTCCTGTGGAATTTGCCCTCCTAAGGCTGGAACAAAGAAGTCAGATGAATACGAGGAGGCAGGACAGCCGCAGCCACCTCCAGTCATTCTGCCCACATCCTCCCTCGACCCTCTGCGGCTCACCTTGTCATTTGTTTGCCATGTCCATACTGCAAACACTGCTTCACTTAACCCGTGACTGTGCTGCGTGGACTAAAGCAGATAGCATGGTGGGAAGCCTTGAAAGGACTGAGCCTTCCTGCAGTGACACCTCCAGACAAGCTAACAGCATCCCTTGCAGATGCTAATGAAACCTGTCCTGCTAAGGGAGGTAATCCCAAGGGCTGCAGAGTTGCTAGGGCCCAGAAGTCCATCGCTTGGTCCAAGAGGAAAAATCAGCTTTTCTCCCAGAAGCCAAGAAGAAAGTGTGTTACACCAGCCAAGAGGAGGTCCTCATGGGTTAAAAAACCCCAGCATGAAGCCCTGTACTTGCCCCTGATGCATCCTGTGCCCCAAAGCATCAGGAGATGGAGATGAGCCAGCACAGACCCAGCAACAGAAACAATTTTAAACCTGCCACAAATTTGCTTAGATGAGAGATGGAGTGCTAAGGAGTCTTAAGCCATCCTTTTCCCCTTATTTGCACCACTGCATGCTCCCATGGTGTGGCAACAGTCCCATGGAGATGACCTGTCCCCATTTCACATTGGAGTTGTGTCCATCCTCAGCCTGAGCTGCAGGAGTGCAGGGAGACCACAGACCTCGGGTGCTTTTGTGTAGCCCCTTCCGATCTCCACATTGGGAGCTCAAAATATGGCCATGCTCCTCATACTTCCTTTTCCTGTAAAACACCAGGGACTTGCAAAGCACTGAGCATACTAATAAACAGACCTGCTCTTAGTGTGGTATTTTGTGGCAACCCTGAGAAGCCAACCGGGTACTGGCCCATTACACTTGGTGCTGTGGAAATCCACAGTCAGTGAGAGCTTCTGCTGCAAAGAGCTGCAGCAGTGGTTAATGTGATTCCATCCCCACCTCTCTGCAGGCCACCATCTATCCAGCTGGTGGGTGCTGCTGCTCCCAGATTACAATTCTTAATTTAGAGAGTCTCTTCTGACATTTTGACTACTACGGCCTGATGCTCGCAAGCTGTGCCCAAAGAGGGTGAAATTCAGCTCCCCCAATCGCACCCAGTTTCTCTCTCACACTTTCTTTTCTTCCCTTCCTGATTCATTTAAAATCAACTATGAAAAATGTCACTGGTTTCCAGGAAAAGCATGGGTCTGACAAGGCAAAAGTCAACCCTTTAATTTAAAACAGTTGAGGGGGAGACAATTCGGTGAAGCTGTTCAGCTAATGCACAAACAGTTTGTAATTACAGGAGCAGGCTGGGAAAACAGGACCTACCTAGGGAATATTCTTATTAAATAAAGCAGAATTCTGTCACCTTCTTAATCATGAAATATTGATGAAACTGTAAGCAGCCCCTCTGAGGTTTTAGCCTTTGCCCTCTCCTTGTGTGTGTGTGTGTCCACACAAAGACAAAGGGGAAAAAAACCAACCTCAAAACCTATCCATGGAGCTGCAGAATACTAACCATGCCGCTCTGTACCAGTGGATTTTGCTGAGCTTGCATGGATTGGGGGAATAAAAATTCTTCACTCGGCACAACCAGAAACTTCTTTTGGACTGAATGAGTAATGGAGGGGTGATTAAATAGAGGTAAGTAAGAAAGGACATATTAAAGGGAGGACTGTTCCATGAATCAGCAGAGGAAGGGCCAGGTGTTGATGCTCTTCCTTACCTTGAACCACCCCACATGTTTTGGAAGCAGTAGAAGGCTATTGAACTCCAGGTATCGTGGAGGGTAAGATCTTCCCCTGGCTTTATGAAGCTATGCTTGTAGCTCTGGTGCTTGCTCCTGGATCAAACAAGAGCTGGCAACAGAAAAAACAAGCATGAGGACCTGTCTTCACAAGCCAAAGGCCAACCAGGGCAGCTGGACTTTTGGGCTGTTGGAGCTCTGAGCATCTGTGTTCTTCTTCAGGAATTCCAGGAGTCCCAGAGAAAGCAGCACCCAAGACACTGAAGCCTGCGAACTCAAGTTGGATGCACTCAATATTCATCAATATCCACATCTGGGGACAGCTGGAACTGGGACAAGACCCCCACAGGTCCTTGGTCTCAGATGGTACCTGAGATGCTACAGCATGAAGCTTCACACCATCTTTGAGGTGCCAAAACCCTGCTAGCCTCTCAGCAGAAGAGCAACTTATCTTCAGGCAGCTGGCTGTCAGCAGGGCAAGCAGTACCGTACCCCTTGCACCGTTTAGCTCACGTCTTGGCACTGCTGGTTTCAGCCATCAATTTGCTGAGGGGCCTCAGCAACAGGAGCCCAGAAAAGCCCTGAGGGGGAAGAGCCAGGGACTAAGAATAATGTGGGTGAAAACAAGAAGTTCAGGGAAGAAAAATCACAGGCAAATTTTCATCCCTTCACACTTCGCTATGCAGTGGGAAGGGACAGAAACTCTTTTCAAACCAAAATAACCATGCTCCGTTCCACTTCTGTGACTCAGCTCCATGGTCCTACCCAAGACAAATAAATAAAGAAAAATGGGAGCTTCCCAGAAGGAGAGAGACATTGGGAACCACAAGCGAGAACCGGGAGACCAGTGCATCACCAATAACGAATCCCAAAAAGCAGACACTTGTCTGAGCCTATTTTTTTATTCCTTCTGCAAGGGGTGGATGAATGGGGCTGGGGAGAGAAAAATTGATGGGAAAGGACTGACCACAAGGATCGGCCAGGAATAGTAGTCATTACGTGAGGTTATCGGGACTTTCCC
This sequence comes from Harpia harpyja, assembly GCF_026419915.1. Classification (NCBI taxonomy): domain Eukaryota; kingdom Metazoa; phylum Chordata; class Aves; order Accipitriformes; family Accipitridae; genus Harpia; species Harpia harpyja. Next base: position 102,327,620 of record NC_068940.1, on the reverse strand, counting down.
GACAAGCAAACATCACAGTTGGGAGGAACTGGAAAAAGGGACTGGGGCCAGGCTGGCTGGAAAGCAGAGGAAGAAAGGATCAAAGCACTAGAGGAGGAAGGAGGACAAAGACTGGGAGGCTGCAATAGCTTAGAGAGGGAGAGATGCATCAAGCAGCAGGGGAGCCTTCTCTCTGCCCACTGCGGTAATGGGGCCTTTGTTCTGCTCCTTTCATGTTCACGCACATCCCGGTCCATAAGGGCAGCCGACAGGAGCTGAATCAATCACTCGCTGGTCCCAGCGGAGGGCAGGGCATGATTGATTTGCTCTCCCTGATGGCTGGCTCTGAAAGGACGCGCTCTCATTACAGTTAGTTTCTGGGTCCCGGTTCTTTGCTCCAGGTCTAAATGCTGCAAAACCTCCTGCCTCCACTATGGGCTGATTCGGTACCATAATTTCCTTTCAACTGCCTGAGAAAGCTGTGAAAAAAAGAAATAAATCCACATCAAAAAAAAAAAAGAAAGCAAACCAACAAAGCATGTCCCCCAACTTTAAAACTTGCTGCTGAAACATAAAGCTGAGGCTGTGGCCACGGATGATTTTAGTGCTCGCCTGCTCCAAATTCCAGTCATGCTTGTCACAGTCCCATAGCCTCTCTCTAATTGTCAGGCACAGCCCTTTGTGTTCCTAATCACCCCTGAAAAGGCCTCACTTCCCGTGATATGGTGGGCACCCTGGGGTGGTTGCATTTGGGGGCCGAGGGCTAAGGCAGTCCTACCCCTACTCTTGCATGCTGCAGGCTGCCGGCTGCTCCGGGAGAGCCTGGAGGATGGTGGAGAGGTCAGAGACAGGCTCTGGTCACCAGAGTGAGATGGAGATACTGTGCCCAAGGACGAAAGCTGGGAGGTGGAGGCGGGTGGCTCTTGGATGCACATTCAGGAGCAGAGAGAGGACGGTGGCACCCAGCAGCATCCTCGGTTTGCAGTCAGCTCAGGTCTACCAGTGGCACCAGGGGGTGAAGCCAGTCCTTCTGGATGAGCCTATACTGTACTTTCTGCAATTGGCAGTGCTGCGAGATAAGTCAATCTATGGTGAAGGACCACCCACTTCAAGAAGTTTTTCCCTGCTTCAGTGTACCTTAAGCATCCCACCAATTCCAGCCATGGGTGGAAGCAGTACTATTAGCTACCAAGGCCATTACAGCAATAACCAGACAGTTTATCCGCAGGCTTTAATTATTCACCATTTTAAATCCTTCCCACCTACATGTTCATGTACCCTTCAGCCACTCTTACTTTTAAGCAAATCATCCACAGCAAGGCTATTTTCTCCCTTAAATGTTGCTCATGGAATCATAGAATCATTTAGGTTGGAAAAGACCCTTAAGATCATCAAGCAATGAATGACACTGCACTCCAATCCATCACCTTGCTTGCTGAAACCCACCTAAATGGGATGCAACTCAGCTGCATACAATGGACTGAATGCCATGGAGAATGTGGCAGTTCACAGCCAAACAAACTTGCTTCAAAAAAAGTTATGCACAAACCCAAATCTTCTGCATGGTTTGGTTGGGGGAGGGAAAGAGTCTCAGAGAGAAGAGGCTTTCAGGGTCAACTAGCGTGACAAGGGTGCATGGTCTGGAAAATCCAAAGTGCCTGTGTACCTAGGAACAGCAAAATAAGGTAATCATAGTGAGTTTAAAGCATGTTAGAACCACCAGAAAATGCAGCCACTTATTTAAACCCAGATTCTGCTAGTGACGTCCTTCTGCTGAGCAGGTCTTTATGACTATCCTGCTCTTTTTTTTGTCTGAGGGGTGGGTATCATACCAGGTCTGTGCTGGCACGATCTAGCTCTGGTGTCCAGGGCAAAGCTCTCCTTGGTGTCAGTGCACAATGGGTTAGATAGGAGCTGGCACAGCCCAGGCTCCCACAGGCAGTTAGCAGCTTAGTTGTTAATTTGGGAATGTCTCAACTTCACCTTCAAGTTTTGATATTTTGCTATGCCTTTTCATTAGCTGTATTTTCTTTCTGGAAACTACCGCATATCTGTATCACTACATCTTTACAGCAAAGCCCAAAGGGTTTCATACTCTCCAGTGAGTGTTCCTAACTATTCCCAGCTCTACTAGGAATAACTGCTTCTGCTGGCTGCATACACTGCTCATGTAGGCAATACATTTTCCAGATTCTTTCCACCTTCCACTCCTTTTTACTAGACATGTGCTCCAACATGAGAACAGATTAAGCTGAAGCGGAGGAAACATTGGAGCCAGGTTGGCTCAATAGTTTTATAGCAGAAATTTCTTCTGAAATCAGCAGAGAGATCTGCACAGACAACAGTGTAGCTCTTCGGTTTGTGTAACTTCAGCCTGGCTTTTAATAGCAGCATCCAGTAGATGCCATAATTCCCAAGAAGTAAAATTCCTACCTTCACCCAAAAAAGATGATATAATAGTATAATACTAATCAGAATGATGATTCTGATTTCATCTTCTACTCTACGACAAGGTGCGGCAAGGGCCAGCTGCTTCCTGAGGGATGGGTATCCCTAAGACAAGGGTGACCTGGAGACGCAGCAGGGGACAAGCTACAACATACCTACGGCACACCATCCTAAACACAACTCTGAAGTCACTGCTTCCAGACTTAGGTTTTCAACTGCCATAAACAGACCTTTCTGCCCTCTTTCTCTGCCTGCTTAGTCCTGGCTCCAGTAGAGCTCCTCAGGTTTGCACCGGTTCAGAACTGGGCTCTCCAATCCTAGCTCTGCTAGGATTTATGCTAGCCCAGTAACCAAAAATAACAGCAGGGAATAGGTCCTGTTGCACCAAGCTCTGCACAAACATGAAATAAGAGACAATATCTGCCCGAAGGAGCTCACAGGCTCTGTAAATGAAATAGCAAATGACACAGCAGTGAAAGGAAGATGTCTGATTGAACATGGCATAGTGTTGCAGGTTGGGTGTCTGAACACCACACACTGATTATGCTGTTATAACACTGCTTAGACTTGTATTTTCACCCTAATGTACTAAACCCTTCTGAGGTTAAGCTCACCCAATTTAGGAATACAAATAACCTCAAAAAGCCCCATTTCGGAAGCCTCTGTTCCTTGGGAAGCCAGTGACAGCAAGATGACGTTGCTCTAAATTCACCTCCGGGCAAACTAGGCTTAGTCACTGCCGTGAAATTGTTGCCTTCTCTCCTGCCTTTCCTGCCTGCTCCCCGTTTGACACTTCACTGTGACAGTCATCAGCCTGTATATAATATAATCAAAATGCTGCTTCTAGCTTCAAGCCGTTCCAGAAAGAAATTTTCACAGCACCCTCCATTAAAATGCAACTCCTGTCCTGTACCTTCCCAGTATGTAACTTTCTGTTCCTTTCCTCCACTCCATGCTTTTGGGTTTAGGGGGTTTGGGTTTGTTTGCAATTTTTTTTTTTGTTGTACTATCACATTATCCCATGTTGCAATTGTAAAACCACATTATAAAAGAAGCCAATATTGAACTAATTTTATCACAGGGCTGGTAATAAATTTTAACACCAACTATAATATTGTTGTACACCAGAAATATTGCAACAGAACAGTAATATCCTGTTAAATTCATTTTCCATCAAACACCACAAGATCTGTTGAAAGATGTTAAGGGTGAAGGTTTTGTAGATTTTTAATTTTTTTCCTTTATTTTTGCAAAGCACCATAAATGTTTAAATTTCATAAAAAAATACATCACAAGTTTGGCAGTAATAATTCTGGTGACACATCTAATGCCTTCATTGTCTGAAAAGTAATGGATGGCCAATAGCTACCCTGCAAAGCAATACACATCATTAGAACCAGCTCATGGAAAGAAAGAGGTAGTTTTAACATGGCCCCCATTACTGCAGTATCTTGTCCCCTCATAATGTTTTATATATTTATTCTTAGGCACCCCAGGGAATTAGATGCAATTATCCTTTTTTTCTTGGGCAGAGAAATGGGTAAAATGTTAAGCAGCTCGCCCCAGGTGACACAAAAAGTTTTATGATACTTCATGGATCTGAATGAGCATCCCTGGTGCAGCAGCTGGGCTATCTGCTCCTCCCATGGGAGGAGGACGCGGATGGCTAAATGCTTTTTTTTGCAATCATCCCTTTCTGAGAACGCTGGCCACTTTCTACTGCCTCCGAGGAAGATCTCACCAACCTATAGGAACACACAGGATTAATTAAAAGCATTCTTTTAAACCAATTAACTTAAACTGGTAGAAACCCTTGTGTGGATACTCTCAGTGGATTTAAACTTATTTTTTTAAATTCAGTTTAACTAGAGGCTCTGCATTTGCCAGCTCTGTCCCCAGCATTTCGCATCTTTTCAACTGTTTCTGGTTTTAAGCTAATTTTAATTAAGCTCTTGCACTCTGTGTGGTCAGATCCCAACGGGTCTATAGAAAGGCAGGCAGAGACACTAGGAAGACAAGTCCAAGTCGGTTCAAGGCAATCCCAAGTGCCACAGCACAGCTCTTGGCAGATGCCCACTGTTTTAAGTTCAGTATATGTGGACAATGATACACCAGCCCTGTCCTGATGAACTTCTGGTCTCCATAGAAATTAGTCTAGACTTTAATGACTGCATTTGTCCATAGACAGGAAAAGCAAGACAGAAAATATGAATGATGGTGAGCAGCTTGCTACAGAAAATTAACAACAAAGTAGGAGACACGATGTCCTCCGACAGTCAGTTCTGCCGACTCTCTGCCTTCTCCCAGAGCAGGGCTAAATGTGACCTGGGGACAACGGTCAAGGCTGAGCTTTTCAAGGTAATACAGCATGGAAATCAAAACAGGAATGGCTGGCATGGAGTCAGCCCAAAAGGCACAGTATTCATGGGAATTGTCCATGCCTCTAAGCAATCAAAAACCATTGAGAGATGGAAAACTGTGGATTTCATTGACCGTTCTTTGATCTAAACACATACACTATACATTAAACAAGACACCTCAGAAAATATTTTTAAACATGTCCTGACCTCATTAAGAACAAGTAGGAGAATGAAATGCTGCTTACACATAAACCTTTCCTCTTTTTAAAAGATCATTCAGTGTTTTTTTTCATTTGATAATGCATGTGCCAAGCAGATGGTAGACCGAAGTACCCAAGACTTCAGTCCTTTCTGAGCTCTAACCCACTCTTTTTCCATCTCTCTGTAACCAGTTCAAGGATGCTGATGCTCCCAGAGGTTTTCTTTTGTGGATTTTAAACCCCCTTCCATTCTCCTAGCTAAACCTAGACTTTGATCTGCCAGTCTTTTATAGACCCCAGAATTGAGATGGTCATGCAATAGCGACTGACTGGCTTTCACTGTTGCAGATCATGTCTCTAACTAAGATTGCATCCCTGAGGGCAGGAACTAAAGCCCATGTAAATCTGCTGGTCAGAAACTCAGTACAGCCATACCTTCATATATGGCCATTCTTGTTAGCACAAAACAGCAGTAATAACACAACTATTTTCAGATAAGATCTTTCCCCCGTTACCAAGCATTGTCTAAAGACTATATCCTCAAAATGTCTTTAAAAATCTGTTCTCCTGCAATATTGGGTCATTTGCGCTGTGATGAGGATTAGCTTGAGGTTTGGATGTACACAAGGAGTAGTCTCCAGGACAGCGTTGTGTGTATGTGTGTATAAACATTAAAGCCACAATCAGTGGCCAATATGCCCTGCTGCCCAAAATAACTTGGCATTTCTGGCAGGAATTGTAGCCTTCACAGGAGCTTCTTTTTAAGTCATAGATTGAGGCTGACAGGGAAAAAAAAAAAAATCACTTGACATCCACTGAGAGGCTTTGCATTGATAATTTATTCCCCCAGAAACTAGGCAACTTGACATGGAGAGATATAAAAGGGGAAAGGAAAGGTCTTAAGGACCTCTGAAAAGCTGGAAGAAAGAGGAGAATCAGAAAACAAAGTCACAGACTCTACAAGAAAACCAGATATCAAGAAGACTTTCAGAGACCACGTGGCAATATATTAGTGAAGGATTCCTCATGGCTATTCTCCAACAGCAGCTTGCGAATATGAGAGATGGGCAAGCAAATATGAGCCACGCAGAAGCTTCTTTGCAAGTGGAGAGCAGGAAGGCAGCAGGATGGCTGGGCTGGTGAAAGTTTGTAGGAGGTCTCTGGGAGGGAGGTGGAGGACTAGCTGCCTTCCACAAAATTTTACAAGAGTCAGGATGTAATGGAAAGACTTCCCAGTGAAGGGATTTCCTGCCATCTTGCATCTTAAAACACTTTGTAATGCAGTGACAATTGGACATGAAAGGGACCTTCCTGAATTGCTACAGGTTTATGTGCATTCTGCAGAGGTGGAAATAACACCATAAAGGGGACAAGGTTGGAAATAAGTAAGTCCACTTAAAGCAACATCATACCATTTTCTACTGGTAATAAATAACATTCTTTTCTGTTTCTCCGTATTTACTTTTCTACCAGTATAATTCTTTACTTAACTTGTGTTAAACTACCCTTGATTTGCATCCATTTAAATGAGTAAGACCTTTTACGTTATTCCCGACAGTAGAGCAGTGGTGATTTACCCCTGCTGAGAATTTTGATCATATCCATAAAGGCAAAGTCAATCCAGCCTGAGGAATGGCTGTTATCCTATAGTGCAGCCCAAGGGAGGTTTAAAAAAGGAACACGAGAATGTGAAGCCAAGGCACAGATTTTAAGGCCAGAAGAGATTGATAAAATCAGTTTGGTTGATCTACTAAATAGCATAGGTCTCCAGAAATGCTCCAAAGTAAGTCTCTCAGAATTACACAAGACATCTGTAATGGAGCTGGAAAGTGAACCCAAACACACATGTCCTACTGCAGCAGGTGACCTGCAAGGCCAGTTCGATTCTCCTGAGTGGAAGCAAGCCAGGCATTTTCTTTATATCTCATTGAGGGACCATTTGCTTTTCCTGTATCTCACATGACTGTGACCTGGGACCATGCCCTCAAGCAGGCAGCAGAACAAATCACAGAGTGCAAATTGCTTGAAAAACTTGTGTAAGTGGATAATGAAAAATGCAGCCAAAACCAGTTCTCTGTGAGAAGATACTGAGAGCAACTTTTCCTGAAAACAGAATCATCACTTCCATTGACATAGCCTATTTCTTCCTCTGTCTTTCCTGAACCCTAATATTCAATGCAAGAAAATGATGCAAAACCATTATCTGAATGGTTAAATTCATCTTGTCCTCTTCTGAATGATTTATTTGTAAGGTTTCATATTGTCCTGCCACCAGACAAGTAAATGCTCAAAAAAAAAAAAAATTACTTCTCTTTTCTTTAGTTACCAGAAGAAAGTTTCTAACTTGTCTTGATAGGATGTCCTCTTCTTCCTCCTCCAGCTGCAAACCCATGTGCTTCCCCTCCACTTCTTCCAGGCCACCTTTTCCATTTGATGTCTTGCTTTTCTCTGACTATAACATTTTGTGGACGGTGCCTTAACCTGAGTGGCTCATCAGTTCTGTTTTAAATGGCTTAAGTGGCTTTTAAAAGTCAAAACTACCTTGCTTTTGGCAAATCATGCACACAAGCAGAAGAGCCTTAAAAAAAGGCAAGAGTGAACTGTTACAAATAAGAAAGAAACCCCCTTATTCAGTTTAAGGTCCTGCCATTCTCACTGGCCACAGACACAACCATGGACCAGATGTACCTGGACCCCATTCAGACTCTGCACTGAGTTGTCTACACTGAGATCCCACTGGGAGAATCTAGAACTTAATTTATCATACGTGTTTACCAAGCTGTCTTTGGGGACATCCATAATGATTCTGTTTTTATCTGGCAACAGAAGAGGACAAAGGCGCAGCGATGTGAAGAAAGATACATTAGCTGTCAGAAGACAGGTAACACATCTTGCTAGCATACTCCGTTCCATTTTCACCCCCCAATAGCTTGGAGCAGTGTTTTCCTTTTAAAAGTATCCTATCACCTCTGACAGATGGCTTAAGGCTTAAAAGCATCAATATTTTGGGAAAGCGGTACCTGCTAGCAAGGTAGATATAGGTTTGTCATTCAAGAGGTTTTATATTTCCTATTAGGTCCTTTTCCTGGAAAGCAGCAACCATTTATTTTAAACTTTATCTACTGGTAGGGGTTTGGGGTTTTTTTATCTTTTCTTTTTTTCTTTTTTTTTGGCTTGTTTTGATTTCTTAAGTGGACACCTCATCTGTTAGCAGCGGGGAAGAGTGGGAGTGTTTTTCCTTGGCCATCCTGAAAGGTGAGCACTAAAAAACTGCCATTGCTTTTGCTCAAAGTGGGTTACCAGAAGGTTATTGCAAGAGGATAGGCGAAAAAAAGGACCGATATCATCCCAGAAGCAGATCTAAAGAGTTCTGATAGCTTTTTTCCTCACACAAGAAATACTGAATCAGTCGTGTTGTTCGTATTCCCCGTCGTACGTCTGACGGGCTGTTTTGCTTATCTGGCATTTCAGCTCAGATGCATCCCACCTGAAAGTAGGCAGAGACGCTGAAGTTAAGGCTGTCATTATCTGGGCACCAGCTACAGTCACAGAGAAGAGAGAGACACCTCAGGAGAGGGATTCACATCTGAGGAGGGTGAATCATGCTCTCAAGATGCCAGTATTTCTCCATTTCTCAAGATGCTGCTGGCACAAACAGCAGTAAGTCAGTACAATGAGGCTTCTAATTTAGGAGCCTTGGTGAAACGCCTGAAGTTTGATGGGTGAATCTAGACTGTGGTGAATCTCCCTCTCATCAAATCTGCAGCCTGATAGAAAGAAAGATATCAAAGATATTCACCCCTTTGCTGCACAGGACTCTTGTGAAGGGAGGTGAGAGCAGCATAAAGGAAAAAAGGAATAAAGAGAAGAGAAATGTGGAGGCTTCCAAAGGGAAGTGATGAAATCTATCCTGCTATTGCCTTCTGGCTTTGTAAGCTGCGTTGCACGGCTTCTTGTCTATGCCACCTCCACAGCCAGAAGGCTGCTCAAATACAGGATTTGATTCTGGCCCAAAGCTAAGGCAGGAGCATAGCAGAGGATTTGCACATGGGTTCCATCTGCTCCTCAACTAGTCCTCTCCAATAACTTGTGCAGCTGAATTGCTGCTGTCCTGCGAAGGACAGGGTTGGGGTGGCCAGTGACTCCAGCCCAAAGGCTCAGGGTGGCTGAATAAATTCACTAGAAGGATAGAAAAACATCAGCAACCTCAGTGCAATTCCAGAGAAGACATTTCCCTACAGGACATGCTTTGATGTACAATATTTTCTTATTCCTAAGTACTGAGCACAAAGAGTTACAAGAACTGGAACTTTTTGGCAGTCAAAATAGTGGTAGGATGTGGAAAAGCAGAGTCAAGTTAGAAAGCCTAGCACTGAGGAGATCAGCAATGTGATCTCATTTGAAGACCCTAACTCCAGGATGTCCTGGCAGCATTGTTTGCATTAGTCTTCTTTCAGTCTTGAGAAGGTAATGGGGTAATGTGATCCCCCAGATACTTCCACCTTGGCCCCAACTCCAGACCCATCTCTACAGGACACTGTAGACCCAAGACCTCCGCAGCATCCCTAGCTGAAGGACTGAATAAAGGGTCCTTCCCAGAGATCAGCTTTAGGGTTGCTGCTCCCTGTGGCCTTCTCTGGAGCACTGTCAGCTCTGCCACTTCCTCAGAGGTGCCCCAGCACTGTCTCCAAAGTACTCCTTACTGTGCTGAGCCCCACAGAAGGATCAGGGGTTTTGCCATCAATGAAACACTTGGCAGAAGCCCTCTCCTGACGGTGTTCTGATTTCCCAACTCAGTCACCCCGGGCTGTGGCTATATAGGCGCTGCTGGTGCAGTTCTCCTCTCCGTTCATTGCCTAAGGGGCACAGTGGCTTTCCAGCACCCTTCTTCCCCACCATCCTGAACTTAGAAGTTAATTTTATTAGAACCAGAGTACCCAGGTTTTGCACACATTTGACATGCAGGTAAGGGATGGACAACTCACATTTTTCTTCTTTCTCACCAATACTGGCAGAGGGGTCCTTGTGAGCATCAGGATGGCCCATTCAGGGTCTATGAGACCCATGAAGCATCTGAGTGTGGCCTGAAGACAGTCACATCAGTTGCCCTCTGTACTCAAGGAAGAGGCATTTCCAGAGAGCATTCAGCCCACTGAAGATGTAAATCACACAGTGGAGGCTCCTGTCATTCTTCATAAAGAAACCCCAGAGCAACTGCACTGTGGTGGGACACAACAGGATGCAAGGAGGGTGCTGATGCCATGGTGACATACTCCATGTTTTGGGTCACACAACAGGGGATGTGGTTAGTACTGATGGCAAAGCCCTTGTTTCTCACCTCCCCTTATCAATCACTTGCAAATCAGAAAGGTTCCAAAATCATCGCTTGAAAAAGAAAATCCAGTGTCCAGACTGAATGTGAGAGGCAGGAAAGCAGCCTTAAGCCCATGTTCAGAATAGCAGGAGCTGGAACTCCTGGAGTATAGTTACTCCAGGAAGGGCTCCCAAGTGCCTCATTTTACATGTCTCAAACCTGCGGGTGACTATAATTATCAGTGTTGCTTGGCTGCAAGAAACCCAGGGAAACAAGCATTTACAGCGAGACTGTGCACCACCCACTCCCACTGGTGAGCGTTCCCATGAGTAATTCCAGTGAAGCCAAGGAGGCTACATGTGTGAATAGCGTTGGATCTCCTGGAGAATGAGGTTCACAGCCTGGCCCTGAGAATTATTTTAAGCCTCTAAAAGGTCCTCTGCAAATCAGTCAATCATTTCTCTGCTCACAGGCATGCAGATTGCAAGTTTTGCCCTGCACCTAATGGCTTCCCATTTAATGTTTCCATGAATTAAAAATAATGTCTACACCGCACTTTATCATGTCCATGTACACATGTGTAATAGCAAAGCAACAGAGGCACCATAATACACAGTTTGCTAGACACACTGTAGTAAGATCAGATAGTTTCAGTACTTTTTTGGTTGCCATTTTTCACCCGAGTGACATGCTTATCCATTTTGGTATATAAGCTTCTACAAGGTCATCTAGGATGTGGTGTTTTCCCTTGATTGATAGCATGGTGCAAAGAAGCATGACTGACCCATGAAATCCTGCCTCAACCTATTTTTCTCCAGATCTCCAAGGGTTGGAATCCCTCATTTTAAATAAATAAATAAATAAATAAATAAATAGCCCAGCCCAACCCAAAAGACTAGAGCAGTCAAAGCTGAAGTACCCATCCTGTCTGTTAATAACTTGCAAAAGTTTTTACTGCAAGATTTGGAACGTGACGGTAAAATTCTGCAACACGCACATGGTGTGGGAGGAATAGAAATTACATTCAGAGTTTGAGTCTGGAAATTTGTGCCTGAACAGGGAAAAGCAAGGGTTGTGTTTAATCAACAGGCTCAAGCATTCCCTTCTTGTAAGACAGAAAAAGACAGTACTTAAACTTGATAACTCCTTAGAAATAACAAGCGAAGAACACAGATCGGATGTCAGCAATGCTCACTGGGGAGAAGAAACACAAAATGGAGTTAGAATTAACATGTCCTTTACACACACGTGTGCATCATGCATTGTAGAGCAATTTGTTTAGTGGTTTCCCTATCTGCACTCCTGGCTGGATTACGAATGCCTTATCTCTGTGCCCTGCAGTGCACCCTTTTACATACCATATACGTCATTCACCAGGGAGGCTGGGAGCTTCAGCTGACAGTAGGGTCCTCCAGTGGGAGCAGTTAGACGCTCCTCAAACTCTTATTAATACAGCAGCATTGCGATGGGTAAGAGGAAGGAAACTGAAGCACCGAAAAGGGGAAATCTTTGTTAAAAAACCTTCAGCAAAGCTAGGAACTGCAGTCAGGTGTCTGACCAGCAGCTCTGTGTCCTCAGTAGCAGACATCAATCAAGCAAGGTTGGTCTTGTGTCCTGCCAGGCTAGCACAACAAGAGCCACAGGGAAACAGCCAACTGGATTTTCTTTTAAACGCAAACAAAAGGGGCAGAATAATGAGAAACTAGAAACTTCTTCTCTCCCTCCTACTGGACATCAGGGCAGGATTGCCCTCTTCCCCAAGAGCAAATCTGTCTTCACCAGCCCCCCTCTTTCCCTTCAGTGCTGGGGCTCTCCCTAGCCTTGGGGACCAGGGGCCAGACTTTTGGCCTGATTCCCAGGCATCACCGTGTTTTTCTATAAAAAGCAGAGCCACCCGCCCTGCCGGGGCTCCCAGGTGCTTGGGAGTGCCAAACACTTTCCCAAGCTGATACCTGCTGATACCAGTGCTGTTCACCAGCGGGTGTGGAGGAATGCAGCCATGCCATGGACCAGGGCTTCTGGGCAAAGGTGTCAGCCCACCTTCATAACAGCTTTGCCAAGTGGAAATCAGTTCTGAGTCAATCAGAAGACTGAGATTGACACTTCCATCAGTGTTCATCATCATCTGCAGTTTTCTTCAGTGAGATTCTGGAAATGTTCATGCCCCATCCACATCAGACAAAGCTCTTGTTATCTCCTCCCCTGCTAGCACCAGTTCCCTGCATCGAGCTAGCAAAGCTTGGAGGATTTGTGCAGCCTGAGCTTCCAGGAGCTGTAACAGACACAGCAATGAAAATAAGAATGTAAGGGGGTGACCTGTAGATAGCAGGTCTTTTTTTTTTTTGCCACTAGAAATAATGTCATTCAAATGACACTATCCATAGCACAAATTTTCTGGAAAGTGTTCCCAGCACAGGCAGAGCTGGTAGACTTATAGTTTAAAGGCCACAGAAATCAGTCTGAACATCGCACGCAACCCTACTGCAATAGACCCAGAAATGCACCCCATGCTTCTTGCATCAAACACTCACACCTTGTGATTGAGCTAGAGCTCTTCTTCTCAAAAGGCACCCAAATCTTGATTAATGTGGTTAATTAACTTCATTGCAAAAGGGTCTGCTATCCTCTTTGACTGATTTTATACTAACTGTTAATTTTAGGCTACGAATAGTTACTGAACTGCCTACTTGCACAAAGAGGGGCTTCCCAGGAAGGATGCCTTTCAACTAGGATACAGCATTTTATCAGAGCAAAGAAGAATTTCCTCTCTCTCTCTCAATAGGGAGAAATGAGGTTCTGACTATAGTAGTGTCACTCACTGAAATGACAGGTTAAGGATAAGTGTGTATGATTGCAGACTGCAAGATGGTAAAGTATGCAAACCCCTTTCAAATGCCAGAACATATATTACTGTCTTTTCATCTGGGGAAAAAAAAATCTTTTTTGCTGTGTAAAAAACAGTAATACTCACTTTGGGCACCATGTTCTGATCTCATGCTGCTTTGAAATTACTTCATCGTGGCTCTTACGGCTTTGGGCCAGCACTGGCAAAGCCCTGAACCCAGAACTTAGTTTATTAAACCATGCTTTATTTTATTGTTTTGAATCCCTGAAATTTTGTGACGTAGTCGTGTGAGCACCTTGCATCTTCAAATCAGTGGGACTGTGCCCGCCCTCATAATCTTGTGCAAAGACGGAAGGTTAATTAAACCCATGTTTGATTTATAAATGTTATCCCTTCTGGGGAGCAGAGTGCAACTCCAGCTAAAAGGCAATACTGTGTTTATTTTACTTCTCCACTGGCTGTTCCCTACATGCAGTAGTTTATGGATACAAATAATGTTTTAGAGTAGGGAGCGGTTGTGGTGAAAACTAAGCCCAACTTTCGAACAAGCCATGAAAAAGAGTAAATTGAATCATGCAATGATTTCTAGGAAGCTGAAGCAATTAATTCTTTCATGGGTAAAATATAAGCCAAAAAATAAAACTTCAGTGTCCCATGGTGATAGCAAAATTTAAAAGTATGGCATTAAAGAAGGCAGAATTCCCCACTAGTATATGAAAACAATGTTTTCATTTAGGCCAGCGGAAATCTGGACTAGTTCCATTTGGATCATTGAATTTGCTCTGGATTTACCCCAGGGTAAATGAGAACAGAAGACAGTCCTCCCAGGTTTTCTTTTTCATTTCTTTCCTTTTCTTTCTAAAGAAGAATCAGGGCCAGACTCCAAGAAGCTAGATCAGTACAGCTCCAAGGTATGACCTCTTCGTCATCACTGGTATTTGCAGATGTAAATATTTGTGCTCCCTACTGTCTTCCACTTTTGAGAGGGTTTCTTTCTAAGAGCAACCCCCCTCTAGCTTAGCTCCTGTAATGTTAACAGCTGCTTCACAAAGCTCAGATCTAATCCTGAAAAATTGCAAGTTTTCATGATAGGGAAAAAAGATCTGAAGACACATACACCTAGGTTCTTGTGGGAGTCTTTAATTCAGACAGCAAAACTTCCATGGTAAAATGTACACCATTTCTGAATGAGGACATTTATCACTTAAAAGACATCTATTTAAAAAAAAAAAAAAAGACATTAAACCAGATCTGGTTTCACAATGCTGTGCTCAAAATGTAACCACCAGTATTCCAGCTCCTGTTAGTACCTCTACTACCTTCAGCCACTCATGAACCTATGAGAGCAAATGCTGTTTGCATGTCCCATGCCTGATACAGGGAATCGAATCAGCCTGGAAGGTTTCTGGGTCAGGGACCATCCTTCCATACTGCACCAGTGGAGGATCAGTCTCTAAACCAAGTACCGAAGGGTTGGACTAACACAAAGTTGTAGGACAATCACATACTATTTGCTACAATTTGCCATGGTGCTGGTGATATCTCTTGAGAGTTCCAGGAAATAATGGCAAGATCACAGAGACTGGGGCAGAGGGATGTGTCCCAAAGACAACTACAATTTGTTATTTGGATTAATAATAGTAAGGTCCTATTATCCTGAGTAGAGCTTAATTTTCTTTCTGCTTAAACTGTCCTCACTCCATTTATGTCCCTATTCAGCAGAGCTCTTGCAAGCTTAAATTTAAATATAAGCATAAGCCCCATCGACATATCTCCTCTGGCTGCTAAGAGAAGCCCTGAGGCTGCTTAAAAAACCAGACTGTGCTCACAGTGAATTTGCAGGTGTCGGCTCAGACACTGCCAGAGCACATTTTCTAAAGGGTGCAGTATAAGCGTCGTTGTTGGCTTCAGCTGGATTGAAGAAAGTGTTTCAGCGCTGGTGCTATCAGGATCCTGAGCAGACCTAAGAGAGGAAGCCAGGTAAGTAAACTCAGACCTGGCTGACACACTTTGCACCCATAAAGGGAACCTTGGTTAGATTCGTGCTACAAAGCCAACCCAGCTGCTGCTCAAAATTCAGCCTAATGTTTGTTCTACGTTCCTGCAGGTAATATCCCTGTAGCAGTGGTTTATGCTACTGTAAGAAAAGTATTTTAAACACTTTAATGGCCTGCTTTATATCCATCCTTTCCTTCAGTGGGTGCAAATAATTGCCAATGCAATTTTGTACCCCCAGTTATTTGCAGTTATGGTGCGTGTCATTGACGTGTCTAACTAGCTGATAAGATACGTGGGTGCAATCAGATGCCGTAATTAGAAGTTTAAATGACACGAACTGCACCCACACATAGCTGCAAGTGCAAAATTGTATCCATAACATCTTGGAAGCAACAAAGAGAGGAAGGACTTAGAAATTTGTCCCTGCAAATGTTAATTTGCATGGCAATAAGCTTGAGCCTATTTGGCAAATACACTTTCATTACACAAGATTTAAGCCAATTGATTCTAAACAACCTGAGAGTGTTCAGACACTTAGCAGCAGACACAGCATCTTGAAAAATTATACTAGTCTGGTGAACTAGGGCAAGGAACTTTTCCCTTCAGTTAGGTAACATGTAATTCTTGTCTTCGTTACTGCCTTTGCTGTGGTTAGAGCAAGCAAGAGCCTTTGCTTGCAATGACAGATTTTAATAATGATTTCTCAAGGCTGTAGCAAAGTGTAAGTGCATTTCGTATTTCATGATAAGCAAATGGTGTGCAACAAATAAGAAGGTTCTTGCTCTGGAGTTTCTCTTGATGCCATAATCATATAATATGCAATTATATACTCCAGCCTAATGCAAGGCAGGAATTTTAACTTGACACCTCTTTGTAGACATTATCCAAAGTTTTGGGAACCTTAGAGGAGTTTTCAATGGTTTTACTGTGAAGATACAGATGCATTTTGAAGTTAACTCAGCATCATTGGTGTTTCTCTTATTTCTCCCCTGTTTTAGCCCCAAGGCTCCATTTAGCTATCCCTGTGCACTGCAGTGTGTGCAACGCAACTGGAAATATTTCCTCAGGCTGTTTGCTATTTCCACCTCTCTTCTGGCCAAGGGAGACAGCGAAAAACTGAACCAAACAGGACTGAACAAGCCAAAGAAAAGCACAACAGAAGGGAGTGTAGAAGGATAAAACAAAAATCCTGAGAGATCACGTCCTTTCATCTCTGCTCCAGTGTTTTGGCTCAGCAGCACAGCCTTTCCCCTTGCTGGGAGAGGGAAGCGTGAGGAGACCGTGGCAGAGCAACACAGCATGGGCTGCTTGCTGAGCCTTGGGGTGATCTACCTCCCCAGGCTTGGAAGTTGTGTTTGGCCTGCTGAGGGCAGGAAAGCTGTTTTCAGACAAGAAGCATCATTTTAGCTCTTGAGGGCAGCCAAAATGCAGCAGTGTCTGCTCCGAACCCTCCCCGGTCTCTCCAGAGCCACACTGCCTTTTAGCCGACCTGCGCCTGCTTCTGCAGTTGGGATATTCCCGCACCCAAGCGTCAGAAGAGTTTCAAAGCTTCAGGAGATGCCCATCCTTGAGTTCAGGAAGTTTTCTTTTCATCAGACCCCACCAAGTGTCAGCCGCCTTGACTCGGGAGCCGGCACGTCCCGTGCGGTTTGAAGTGCCACAGACCACGGCAGCTTCCTGCTGCGTCCGACTCAATTCCCCACCTCCCGTCTCTACTTCAAATGCTTCACAGCTGACCCTAAAAGAAACAAGCCAAAATCCCAGCTACCCCAGAAGCAGTCCCCAGAGAGCATGACTTGCTAATGGCAAACAGCTGCAGTCATTAATGTTATCTCAGGGGATCCGGGTTTTAACAGTGAAGGTCCCAGGTTCAGATCCTGTTGACAGACTGTAAGATTAATACTAATAATCTTGCCTAGCAAAATACAGCGGGGATCACCTTCTCTGAGGCACCAGGTGCCTGGGAGAACAGGCAGCCGATGATGTCCTAGGCACCACATTGCCCTCTCGGCTGGATAAAGAGAACAATGCTCTGGTGGCTTTAAACTTTTTTTCCCCTACTTTTTCTTCCTTTCCTTTATAGACTTTTCTTCAAGTATCGTGCACTGTGGCTGTTCATAGACTGACTGTTTCACACCATCTGAATCAAATGTCTGCTCTCCATTAGGTATACAGAATTTCCATATGCCCTGGGTGCTTCTACTGCCATCTCTTGCTCTTGAGCCTGTGGAGATGTTGGCTGTATCGTCCAAGCCGTCCCACCCAGCCCCTACTAGCTAGTAGAGCAGAGGGATCCGACTAGAGATTACAAAATGCCAGGTTCCTGGATCAGCCTGGGACCAGTGTGTGACGAGCAGCAATCAGCTGTAGCCTTTGGCTTCCAGGATGCAGAGCACGGCAGAGTCTGTGCTGCTGATGGATAATTCAAAAGTGGGGCAAGATGATCTCACTAAAGCAAAACTGGTGAGATGAAAACTATTAGATAACATCAGCTGAGTTTGTCAAATGAGCTGGAGAGAGCTCTTGGCCCAGCTTTCCATGGACATCTGGCTACACGGTGCTGCCTTGATAACTCCAACCTTCACCTCCATCCTCTGGGACACAGGAGAGGGCAGAGGAGCCATCATCCATATATAAGGTTTGGCTGTGGTTATAAGGAGGCTATCGCAGCCATGAATAATCTGTTTTCCACATTTTCCACAACCCATGTGGTGTGAAAAGCTGGACAAGGATTTGTAAATGAATTGAGCCCAAGAGTAATTACACGTTCCTGCAGATTACTTGGTGCCGTAATTGCACTTAGTATTTACCATGTGACCTAAGCCAGAAATAATCATGTATTTACTTTATATTTATATTGTAACGTGCCATGTACTGTAATTATACTGCCACTCCATGGTACTTAACACATCATCGACTGTTCCACAATTATCATGTTAGTAAATAGCACTTACCGAGATTTGTGGCCTGTAATTTCAAGCATTACCTGCTAAAGATTTAGTGTAGCAATGTCAAAAAACCTGTTTCTTGACAATGTCATTTCATATAAAAAATGCCAAGTCCTGGAACAAATAGAAATCAGTTTTTTAAAATTCAAAATTTGAAAATACAAAGGAAAATCTAGATTTGGGATTAAGGGCTTTTCCAGTAAAGTAATAATCAATTCCATGAAGAATTCTCTGAATTCTTCTATTCAAGGTTGCAGGAGATTAGAAATGAAAACTTTCAAACTTGGGTGATTAAATGAAGGTATTAAATCCATCTTGAGACTCTGAAAGAAAAATGTTTTGGAAGAAATTAATATCTACTCGACCTCTTATTTAATTCTGATTAAATCTCTGAGTGGCTAAACCCAAACCTTTTACATTGGGTTTTCTGAATGGACTTACGCTTACATATACATTTGCTCATAGAAGTATTCCCCTTGATTTCAGTAGAGTTACTCATGTGATTAAAGTCAAGCATGTGCTTAAGAGCTTTGCTGGTCTAAAGCCAAGGTTTAAGTATGGAAGTCTTAAAATGTTGGTCAAAGTTAGCTCATTTAAACAGGAAAGCTTTAGAACATTCTCAAATTTTCATGATTCCTCCTTCAACAAGATTTTTCCATATTGTAACACAGATGGATGCCTGGATATCACTTAACTCTTGCAAAAACTCAGTCAAGACCCAAGATTTCCAGGTCAGGCCAATCTCCATACTGAATACATCACAAAACCTTTAAAGAAGCCACCTCAAGCTTTCTTTCCTTGCTGATGATTTATGTCTTGGTTTCATTGTCCCGTAGAATAGCATCTAATGTGGAGACCCAAACCTGACATTAGGAATACCTTCTTTTTTCCAATGATTCAAGAGCACAGACATGCTGTTACGTTCCAATTGAAGGATGAAATCTTGGTCGCACACGTAGTTGGTAGTTCTGCTGTTGAACTCTGTGGAGCCCAGGTTATTCCCCCAAAAGCTCATCTCTTACTTCGGCCTTGATCTGCCCAATATATACAAATGAGCTTAACTTTAAACACTGATAGTACCATTTACCTCATTAACTGGAGCTGAATGAATAATTCATAATGCATAATTTATCCAATGAATCTCACTTCTTTTTGTGTTTGTGAATTGTCTGCAAATAGATTCTTGATTGGACTCTTCATCTAAAATTATTTGCAGGTTTCTTCGGTGAATCATAATCAGTCTGCAGATCGTTTGAGCGGTACACTGCGAGCAGTCACAGTTTGCAGCTCACGCTGTGTGGGTTCGCTGTAGGAACGTCAAGGTAACGCTCCTGTTCCCTCCCTGGAAAGCCTTATGTAACTAACCAACAGCAGGATGAATTTCAAACTGCACATATGAGCGTAAAACTTGGAAATTCACACCCTTGCTGAGTGCTGTTGTCAAATTCAGAATCTCCCTTCAGTGAACGGTCAAACAGTGTTACAGAAAAGTAAATATCAAAGCTGCATATACGCCTGTAGCAAATCTGAGGGCTTGGAAACATGAGCAAAGTTACTGGAGGGCGACAAATTTCAGCCTAACAGCTGGTCTATGATAGCTGCCCCTGTGAACGATCCCAGGCTGAGGCAACCTGGATTAATTGAGCCTCTCCTCAGTGGAGGTTAAACTAGCAGATCTGTGGGCTAAGAGTTCTCATATGGATGCAAATTAGCGATGGCAGGGTGTCTTGTTCCTGTGTCTGAGGCTGGAAGGGGTTTTTCCACCTAGCTACCCTATTTGCTCTGGAGAAGAAGACGTCACCCTGGCAAAATATCTTCTGCAGGGGCAATGCAATTACTTGCAAAGTGCTCAGATCCACTGCACGCATTAAAGCTGGTGGGACAGTTGGGTGCATGCATTACAGCTGGTGGGACAGTAGCCAGTGGGACTGCAAAAAGCCTTGTCAAGCTTTCATCACCAATACTGCACCGGCCCCTGTGAGCAGAGACAAGAAGCCAGCCTGCTTTTGATCACCATGGCTCCCACCACCACTTTCACTGTACCTAAGTGACCTAACTTTGGTGCAAGAAGTAGCAGAGATTTTCTCTTCCGCTTACCCTATCCAGTTCAGCAGAGCTCCCTAAGAAAATCCTTCAAAACTGTTGACCCTATCACAATTTAAGCACTTTCTTGCCATAAAGCATGTGCTTACATGCTTTGCTGAGTGGATTTGGTTTGCTAAATTAGGATTTGGTTCTAGGTTGGGAGATTTTGTCTGATTAAATCAATCTTTACTATAAACATCATAACCCTTCAAAAAACAGAAGCATGCAAGCCCGAAACCTATGTGCTGTAGCCCAGGGCCACGCTCAATATGTAAAGATTAATACAATTTGAAAAAAATCTCTGCTATCATAAATCAGTCCCCAAAGTGGCCAGATGTGGACTAGACTTTCAAGTACATCATTTTGCAGGGAAAAAGGCAGTGATGAATATGCAGAAGAGGATGGGAGCTGTCGAGCGCATGTAGATGAAACCATGTGACCAGTCGCCCCTTTGACCTGTGTATCAGATTTTGAAGGGAAAAGGCTAGTTTTAAGTGCTGTCTCAGAATACAAAGCAACTGTGTCTACCACCACTTCATGTACTGCTGAACAAAGAGGTGGGTTTTGCAGGAGGAAGATCACAAACTCAGAGAGGATCTCCCAGGTTCAACATTTGTTCAAACACGAGGAAAAAGATAAGAAATTTTTAACGAGTACCAGGCTACATGTTGCTCCAAAGAGACCATGGGGGACCAGAATTTTATACTTTTCAGAGGAATAGATGCTGTGATTATCATTAGCCAAGGTAATGGATTCAGTGTCACAGCTTTGCCATGCCTGTCAATTTTGGCACAGTAGTTTGACATGAAAAGTGCAAATGGGAAAAGATGGCAGTGAACAACTTCTATAACGTTAGGGCAGGCTCCAGTGGTGAAGTGATATATTTTTTCCATGCCCGAGGAAATATTTGGTCTTGGCAGGTGCATCATTAGCTGTATTGCACAAGGCTGTAGAAAAAGGGAATTATAGGAGTAGCATGGGAACTTATTCCTGGCCTTGATCTGCTATCAGTTTTTAAGAAAACTCTCTTGGAACTAGACATGGTATCTGCATTGAGCTTCTCAAGGGAGAAGGTTGTACTATGCGCTCTGGTCCAGGCTGGGACACATTTAAAAGACAAGAGATGTGTAGGTAATGCATTGCTGACTACTATACTGGCAAGCCACCTTGGATATCTGCTCCAGCTTGCAAAGGATGCCTGAAAAGTTAGGCTCTGTGATCCAGAATATGGTCACCAGTTAGACCCACATGGTTGGCGGTATCAGCAGGCTGCACCTCGCCCCTGAGACAAGGAGCTGAATACAAGCCCTCGGCTTCCAAGCCTGATGAAAACATCACCATGTAATGAGTGCTGAATCCAGGAGCTGCAGTGCCACAGGAACGACCCTGGCACTCAGAGCAATTCCTCCAGCCAGTAGCTGCAGTAGCCTCATCTTCACTGGACCAGCCACTGGAGGGGACAACTGTCACAGGGTACACAGTGGGGCATGTGTCCCACCGACAAGTTTGGGTAATACCAAGCCACTTGCTCTCACCCATAAATTCTTTCCCGCAGCACAACAGTCTGATGTAATGAACATTTTACACAAGCCATGAGCTTAGAGCTTTTGCTGCTATGCATGTGCCATTGATTAGAGTGGCTGCAGATGGTTTTATTTTAGATAATCAAGCTTGCTGAGGTTTGCCAGCATCAGAACAAAGGCATAGTTTCCCCCTCACTAACCAAATTTGCGGCCAAGACACTTGAATTGATTTCAGCTCTGATGGATGGTGAAAAAGCAGGGAGGGGGGAGAAAGCAGCTTGCCCATATACCTCAAGCCAGGTGGCTCATACCTTTGCACACCATGTTTTACCTCCATCTTAGAGGAAGTGTATTCCCTTTTGCTCCTAAAGGGGGGGGGGAACATCTTTAACAACTCCCATGCTGCCCTGCTGTATTATAACAATATACTGAGCTGCAGAAAACAAAGGAGAAAACAACAGCAGTCACAACAACCCGCACAAACACTAAAGCCTCCGGAGCTGGAATTCCTCCTGCGAGACATCCCCTCTGAAGTCTCCAACCCATACCGACGCGCACTGCTTCGCATGTCACTCGACCAGCGCTCCCCTGGCATTCCCACACAGCTGGAAAATCTCTGCGGGCTCCTTCCCTGGGGAAGCAGGCAAGGGAAAAGACGAAACAGTTATATGATGCTACAGGCCGCAGAGTCATTCGAACTAGATTGCCACTGCATGAAATCTTCTAAAGCTCCCTGTTACTTAACCATTCATGTTGGTCTGAAAAAGAGCCCAGTTTTATGGGATACTTACTAATTTTCGGTCTCAGTGAAGCCTTATACAGCAGCATGCAAAGTCTGGTTGTTTGACCTTTTGGGGGTCTCTGAGACATGCAGCACAAGTGTGGCGGTGGGACTGATGCAGATGGAAATGCCCGTTTCTTTGCTCCTTCCCATATGCAAAGGGATGGATGGAAGCAATGGAAGCATATATATGGGATATGATGATACCCCCCCCTCTTGCTCTGCTGCTGCGCTGAGTATCCCCTGTTGGAACAACGCAAATGCATCTGCATCCCAAGGTGGTGTTGGCTCAGGCAACAGAAAGGGCTGTGATCTTCCAAACGGTCACAAACAGCTATGCATTGTACCTATAGAACAAGTGTACTGAATGTAAAGGGAGAGGGGGGAAAAAAGTACGAAAAACAGGGGAAAAAAGATTGTAAGAAAGAAATCAATAGAAAGCATTTAGCAGCTGGGGTGACATAGACAAAGTGCATTTAGAACCACAGACACTTGACTTCAGGGCTGGGGGGGAGAGGGTTGTTTTATTTTGTGCTTTGCTTCTTAATATTTTTCAGATTAACAGTTTGCAATTCTCTGCTGAGCTGTAAGGTCTCAGAGGCACTGCCTGCTGGAACGTTTTGATCAGTGTAAACTGGGGCATTTCCAACAGACAGGTTTATTAACTGATTTACTGACCACATGAATTTTGCGTAGCTGAAACTATTTAGCTGGTCTCTTTCTCTCCCCTTTCCCCACACCTCCCGATTATTAATCATTAGGGAACTTTTTTGCTTTTGCACGAAAACAGCCCCCAGACAGTGCTGCATTGCCTCTAGTCACACACAACGTGGCAGATCCTCTACCTTGCCAAAATTTTCCTTCTGTAGCAAACCACAATATAGGGCAAATGGGGCTTGTCCCCTGAATGGGAGATGTTTTGAAAAGGAGATGCAATGCTGTCAAATATACTTTCTGGACCTACTGAAGATAGTTGCTTGTAACAGCTGCCATCTCAAAGAATTACCACTTTGGCTCAAGTGGCACAGAGCCACTAAAGGTCCTACTGTGACCTCTATTAGGGCTTCAGCTGGAGCTTTCTTTGGGGGCTGTCTTTTACAGTCAAGAGAGGATTCACCATCCATTTCAACAGCCATGTATGCAAGGTACCACCTAAGATATTTGACACCACTTTTTTTTTAATAACGTGCAATGTACAGACTGAAACCAGTATGCTATGTAAAGATTACCCAACCAAAACCTCTCCCTGTTATATGGACTTAATTTGCCAGCTCAAGAGAAAAATGGCTTCTATAAAGAACACTATCCTGGTTTAATGAGGAATTTACTCATTTGAAGGACTTGCTTTATGTTCTTTGCACTGGAGCTAGTTAAAAAAAGAAAATGAAGAAGAAAGGAAAGCTCTGAAAGAAACATTTTGCAAAAAAAACCTTTCAACGTTTAAGTGAGAAAGCTTCAAAAACTTGCATCTGTTCTCCAGCAAGTCAAACTATGGATAGTTTTCCTCTCAGTATTTTGTGGGTTTTTGAGCATTAGCATTTTCAAGTTTGGAACATATCTTCTTCTATTATTTTGCATTGCCTGTTGAAGTACAAAGTTTCTTTGGTACAAAACATCTACCCACGGACTTCAAGGAACCTAATCTAAACTGATTAACACATATATCTTCATGAGGTCCTGGTAATCATAGGAGATATCATGGCCACTAAGTTTCATGTGAAAATTAAAGGAAAGAAAAGCAAAGCCACTCCCTCCCTTAACGTACCACGGTAAGGATTTGTTGGCTAAGCATCATCCATGTTGCTTAAATCTCCTCTTTGTGCTTTAGCTCCTGAGTCACCCCTTCTCAGGGACAGAAGGACATACAGAGCAAGTCCTATAGTGACACCTTTCCGTATAATTCACCAAATAACTCCACAGATAACAAAACTAGTGAAGCCAGTTTTTCCACAAATTTGACATCTCTGGAGGCATTCTCTGGTGTCTATGGAGAGCCATGCTAACACTGCAATCTTTCTCTAGGAAAGGCATTAAGAGAGTTTGCCTTCTGTACTGTCTATTTTAATGAAACTTCTAGGAATGAAATGTCTTGAGACCCATGTCAAATTTGATTGAAACAGGCCAGCAGGCTTAGAAGGTAGCAAGGGGATATATACACAGACATGGAAATCGTATAAGTCTTATTTCCCATCATATAAGTCTTATTTCCTGAGGAAAATATGCTAGAAATACACCTCCTATCTTTTCTTACATGCACACAGATACTTGTTGAAAGGTCAATGACCATTAATTTCATGTTTATGTTTTTGTTTCTGTATACAGAAACAGGTGTCCTATACTACATTGACATCCAGTGTCCTGACAGTCTACCAGAAGAAACTGTTCTCAAGGTATTTTGGCCCCACTAGAGGAAGAAAAATGGAGGCTGCTTACTACAGGTCGATTTTTACAATATTGGCTAAGTTTGCAAACAGAGGCAGCGTCTATACACCAAATGGTAAGGCAACCCTTGCTTTTCATGGTACAGCCGATTACCTTGCTGTGGAATTATTTTTCCCAAATCAGTTTATACATGTTTAGGTCTTGGCACAGATCTTTCAAAAAAAGTGGATCTTACTAAATCACAAGACAAAGACCTCTTTCAGAGGCTTGTTAAAAGACTGAGACCTGTATGTAAAGTGATATCCTCATTGTAAGTATGTAACAGGATCTCCTCTGCAGTCAAACGGAGACCACTTTCCTCTTAAAGGGACTTTCTCAGAAGTGGGAAAAGTCTTTCGCCGATCATTGAGCCGTTCAAATCCAACTCAGAAGGTCAATGCCTGTCAGTACCTGACAGCTATCCAGTTACCTTCTTTGCAAATCCACCAAGAGGTTTTCAGCTGTGGTCGTGCTGAACAGACAATCCTATTAACAAAACCTCCTATCCCAGATTTAAAGCTAGTGTTCTCCATCCGAACAGCAGAACAACCTAACAGGGCCATGAGGAGCAGCTTATTCCCTCTTCCTTCCAGGTTGTTAAGCCCAGTTCAGAGCTAAGACACATCAGCAGCCGGGTTTATGCTGCCTCTGTACAGGCTGTACCTGTTCTGTAGATAAAAAAGGAACTTCAATTTCCAGTGCTGTCAATGCAGTGACTTTTAATCAGTAAATTCCCTTTCTAAGACAGGCAGGAAAAAAAAAGTCCTCATCTGAAAAAAATATCAAATGCATTTTCAGCCAGAAGACATAAATATAACCAGAAAGCCATTTGGAAATGCTTTCATCTGACAACTGACATGCTTAGATCATCTGCAGCCCACCCTGTGCTTTTCTCACTAGAGAAATTAAACACTAGGAGAACTGCTGCTGCTTTGAATACTCCCCTTAAATATTTTCTGGCACAGACTCTCCCAAAGGCAGCAGTGGAAGTCTCACTGCTCAGGACAGGCAAATCTTCCTCTCCTTTTCATGAGACACAACACAGTGGATACCTGGGGACAGGGGCAGAAACAGGCTAAGATTTAAGAATTGTGGTTTTCTTGTGGAAAGCTATCTACTTAAGAGGGACTGATGTTTATCTTCAGGGTGGGGATCTTTGATCCTACCTCAGTTGTCCACCTGCACTGATTCATTTTGGATCAGTGGCCTGATTTTCAATCCCCAGTTATGCCCCAAATCCCATTTTTTTTGTGTGTATTTGGAAAGCCTTTCCTTCCAGTGACAACTCTGTCCACGTGTCCATGCCACTCTGGATCCGAGTCCTGATGTGCTCCATAAAGGTTGGGTCCTGCGCAATCATGCCGTGAGGCTCTTCACATGGCCAGTGCCTTGGTGCTATCCATGGCTCCCCTTGCTCAGTAAAGGTCCATTTGGGATGGTAGAACATGATCCTAAACAAACCCACCTTTGAAGTCTATGTAGAAACCCGCACCCTCTTGCAGGGGTGACAGTGACCATAGAACAACAGTCCTTGCAGAGGCTCTTGAGTCTGTTCTGGCTTCTTGTTCAAGGTGTAATTCAATATATTCAAACTAAAATGTAATTCTTTGATGAGGGGGTTCACCCAGTCGCTTGTCACTTCGAGCCCCCTCACAAGGCATAAGAAGTTGTCAGTGACTTCCAGGAAAACCGCAAGCAGTAAGCAGGCGGCTCTGGCTGAGGGGGGCTAAATCCCAAAATTCTCTTGTTTTCTTGGTTCACCAGAAGACAACTTAACAGCCAGGGCATGGTGCAATGTTGAGTCATATCTACACATCGCAGCTGACTGAGGCATATATGCAGCTTTACTCCAAATCTCTGCAAATCCATGCAAAGTCCAAATCCATGCAAAGGTCTTGCTGGTAAGAGTTATCTGAAGCCTGGATGAGCTTACACAGCTAGCAGTGCTGTTTAGAGCCCTGGATTCTTCAGGGCAGAGAGAGGACGGGTACGCTGGGGGCTGGTGCTGCTCCAGTATTCCTCCCATAGCCCCCTCCAGAGAGCAGAAAAACTTTCCTGCAGCAGAAGCACCTGCTGGAGAAAGAGTCCTAACTAATAGGGCTGCAAATTAGCAATCCTCCATGAATAAATCTTTCAGGATTGAAACATTTGTTGAAAGCTGGACCCCAGCCAGAAACAAGCATTTGGTGAGTGCCTAAATTAAGTTAACATTTGCAGCCATGATAGACTTGGTCTAAAACACCAGGACACAATCAGTCAATTGAGTTACAGCATCTTAAACTGGCAAGGTAACTAATTGCTTCTTGTTGTGAGTTAAGCAAAATAGCTTATGTCTCAGTGAAAAAGGGGTAAGCTAAACTGAAAGTCTTTTAACAGAAATAGGCAAAGAATATACACAAGGATAGCTGCGGTATCTCGGCTGACAGGTAGGAACTAGATAAGCCCATTACTACTTTTCATGTTCCTGTGTGCTATATCCCTATATATATTATGCAAATCCATGTGATCCTTTCATTTAGAAGCAGTTACATTTCACTGGCATACGCCTTAGTGCAGATGGAGTTGCACAATTATAAAAATGTCCTGTCCTTGATGCCAACGTAGATGGATCATGGCTCAACCACTCAATAAACCGAGTTCTAGGGTGTCTAGTCCTCCGTCAAAAGCACTGTGGCCAGAGAACACAAATGTACCCTAATTAAAAAAACCACCACAGCCCCCCAAAAACCCCACAGCCAAACCCAGATTCAAATGTATCTAAATGTATTCAAGGAAATTATCCAGTCCGGGAAGACTTTATGCCAGATGTGGGTTGTTTGCCCATTTCTGCTCTCCAGGTTAGGATCTTCATTCTCTTGTGGTCAGCAGATGGGCAGCATGAACATCAGATTGCACACTCTGGCTGTAGAAATGCAATTGTGTGCCCGAGTCACATCCAGCCACTTTGTATCAATATAACTGCCTGTGTACTTCAAAAGCCACACCATTTTATCCATACAATGAAAATTGTCTGAAAACATGAGGTACAATTTAGGTGTCTAAGTACTGTGTCCATCTGGGCTATCTTAGCTTGTCCTGTCTGGACCTTGCTGCCACTGCAGAGAGGCACAGGTCTCCAGTGGGTCACATCTGCCCGACCCATGAGGATGTCTCAGCTACCCAACGGCACTTCAAGTGGCAGGAAAAGTTGCCTAAATATTGTATTTAGGAAACTGAACCATGCCCATGGTTATCACTGGTGATACTGTAAAACCTACAGTCAGGTGTGCACGTCGGCAGCTGAAGTAGGGGAGCAGTTTTACTACTATTAGCTATATATACCTCAGACCATCTGGCATGATGGTATTTTTTGGTAGATTTTTTTTTTCTTTTAAATACTTTTTTTCACAAATCTGGCAAAGAGTGTAGTACAAGGAGGTGACTAGGTGCTGCCGCATCAGCCGTAATCCCCCAGGGAGTGGGGAGAGAAGCTGATGGAGCCACGAGTGAGCAGTCCTGGAAGACATCTGTAGAAGAGCCATCTGTAACTGCAGCCTGAGCCCCCCAGCCAGGTTTGCTTAACCAGAGATCAGGCCACCTCAAAGTCAGACAGGTTTATCTGTCTGATAAACAGATAAACCAAGACTTGTCCTGAGCAAGACTCATCCTGACAGTTTTTCTATAGTCACACTCCTATCTTTACTTTTAATGAAAGTTGGGAGTCAGATTTAACCGTATGATTCCAGGAGCTGGGAATTTAAGAAAAGTATAAATAAGTTGACTAGGTGGCTGTGCTGAACTTGGTGTCTCAGCCTCGGACTAGCTCTTCACACCACAAACTTTGTACTCAGCATTACATGAGAGCTGAACCAAACACTACCACCAGCAGAGCTCGGGCCCATGGGCTATTGAAAATGCCCTTACCTCATGCCTGAAGGTGCTTGGAGTCCATCAGTGAAACACAGAGTACATCTGGTCTTGCAAGCCAAGACTGCATGACAATTTGGGCTTAACTGGAGTCAGGCAGAAGAAAGCCTCACAGCATCACTCCACAGGAAAACATGCTATCTTTCACCAGAGCTCCCTTTGTACACCATTCTGTTTTCCTTTGGAGTTTTCCCCCTATTTCTGGACTATTCCTTCAAGACGCCATGTCACCAACCAACCACAAAGACGGGAGGAAACATGTGTTAAAGAGCTCTAAGACGGCTGTCTAGAGTTTGGCCACCAACTCCATCAAAAGTATCTGAGTAAGTTTCCTCGTAATGCCAAGCTTCACAGCTTTCTGGCGTGACAGTGAGCCACACCGTTGGCCCTCTGGGGCAAATTCAGGGTAATTGTGAGCCACAGGAGGTGATGGGAGTTACACCAGAGATGGTTCATATTGTCTGCTTTTTACATACACACAAGGGTTAGAAAAGTCACAAATAGACAGGGAGAGTTGTGCAGTGAAGACTGTGGTTCACACAACAAGGTTTCACAGCTCACGGTGCCAGTTCAACTGCAAAACCTCCTGGTGCTTAAATGGTGAAGTTCACACTCCCTCTCTGGAGGGGACAGAAGGTAATGGTACTCAGCTGTGACTATGACTATGCCAAATACCATTTGCTCATCTCAGATGAGCACAGATGGTCATATTTCCCTCTGTTTATTTTTGCTGAATGGCCTTTTCAGCCTGCCTAGTCTATGACCTTCTCCTAAAATGGGTAGATATGGTTTTGCTGGGATGCTGGGTTTCTTTTTTCTTCAGGAGGCAAAATAGAGGCTCTGCTGGTATCGGCTGTGAGGACACGGATGGACCTCATACTCTTTATGCTTTCAGTTTGTTTGCTGCAGAAATGCAATTGTAGGAGCAACAAAGGCATCCAGGTACACATGTGAAGAGTGTCCAGCATGCTGCTTCTCAAGTACAGGTTATGCAGACTGTGAATAACAGGACCCATGAGTTATTGCACTATAATTTAATACATGGCACTTTTCATCTTCAAAGTAAAACTGCAGTCTAATATAAAAAGATATTCCAATCACTACATTTAAATACAAAGTGGAGTAAATCATGAAACAATATTTTAACATGTCAAAGGTAATAAAAAAAAGGAATGAGTAATAATCAAACAGCACCTGCCATCTTGGCCACGGATGAAAAGGCAGCCCTGGGGGGTGTGGCAGCCCCAAGGAGTGTTCAGGCTATAGGGCAGAGAGGTGGTGGAGTGTAAGCATCATGAAAGTTCAGCACTGCCAACCCCACTGTGCACTGCACACTGCTTGGAGTTAAGTTCTGCTCCCCCTTTAGTTTTTAGTTAATTTAACAAGCTGTTGGCTTCAGTGTGGCAAAGGCACTATTGAAAAGCATGTCTACTGTATTTTTTGTTGGGTAGTTTGAAGCCCTTTGTACCAGGTCATTCATATACACATAACAGGAGGCACAGCAGATCAGTGTTCACATATTGTACAAAGTAGTAAACATAAAGAGTGAGAAATGTCCCTTGCCTCAAAAAGCCAACAATCTAAACAGAAAAGAGAAAAGCAGTATCACCTTCATTTAAAAGAAGGAGGAAAGAGGCCCAGAGAGTAGATCAAGAATTCCTTTCTTGACTGTTGTCCTTGTCCATGGAGACAGCAAACCCAAAAGGATTGCCTCAGCAATCACTGAAGTTGCTCCCTGGAGTCTGCATCAGTCCTACTGGACAGGACTGGATGAACTGTTCATGCATATAGCATGCAAATGCAAGGGAATCACCATTAAAAGCATGATTGTTAAGCCCAATCAGCCGCTCAAGGTGATCATCAGAGGTCTATGGAAGAGCCACGGAGTGAAACTAATCTCCCAGAGCTCCAACATCCTCCAGAATTCCCCCATTTCAGTAGGATTTCAGAAAGCATAGCACCACGTGGGAGCTGACCCACCACATGCAAAGACACCTAGTTATAGTTTTTACCACTTCAATGGTTCCTGTTTCTTCTTGATCCCTAACTCCCTGCTTGGAAGAAATGACATGCTGGTTCCAGGCAAAACCTACCTGCTCTGTAAACACCGGCTCTCTGAGGAGATGGCAATGGAGCAACTGACTACAGTCCACATGGTTTGGATGACAACCAGCAGGATGGTCTCCAGCCACGCTGCCTCACTCATTGCATCATGTGGCTGGTTTACATTGATAGGCAGTCTCAGATGATCCCCCCTGGGGGTGTGTTGGCAACATAAAGTCCTATTGGCTCTGAGACAGTCTGTGAACTTCAGAAGCACAACCTTTAGTACTTTGTTCTGCAGGACAAAGGTGCTCAGATAACTGCCCTGATGGGAGCTGTGAAGAGTGATTAAACAGAGTCCCACAGTGGTCCCGTCTCCCCTTCCGGTGCCCACCAGCTCATTGCAAGGGCACCCTGAGGTCAAGCTCATGCCAGATTATCTTGTTTGGACAATACGGAATGCTACTGCCCATCTCTTTGCAGCCTGGAAAGAGTCCTTCAGCTCTACTAAGGCATCAGTTGCTCCAATAGCTACTTCCAGAGGTGCCTGGAGCTCTGGTTTCTCAACTAACTCCTTAGGGTTAGATGGCAGTAAAGCCAAAACACTGGTGAGCCACAGGAATTTTCTAATCCCAAACACTTTTACTCCTAAAAAAAGCACAGAAAGCAATCAACTATGAAAAACAAACACCCTTTGAGAACATTTCCCCTCAATGCAGTCTCACCATTTGTAGGAGGACCTGGCCTGGACTTCCAGCCTGCCAGATATTCTCAGGAGCTCAGGTGAGAAATTGCTGCCCTTGCCTCAGAGAAGCTGAGTGCTTCAGTGGTCTCTCCCTCCTCTTGTCAAAAGATCAAGCCATGATATTGCAAATCCAAAAGTACACCATCTGTGGACTTCTAGATCCTCCTCAAAACATCTCTGCACAAAACCCATTCAAAGTCAGCTGTCTTCAACAACAACAGACATAATATTTAGCAGGGAAAGATTCCTCAATGGCTTCTTCTGTCTGGTAGCTGTCCAGAAGGTCTTCCACTCAGTTAGCATAAGTGCATTGTATCCAGGATGGCACTGACTGGATATGGTGAGCCATATATTTAATATTTTTCATTAATATGAAGGTTGGTGTTGATGATGAATATTTAAGCCAATACCCTACAAGGCCAAACTCCATGCTGATTATATTTAGAATCTCAATTTGCACTATTCTTGGCCATCATGCTATATTTAACATTTTTTGTTTTAAAATCAATGCATCTCAGAGTCATGCACCATCCAGTCAACCATCCAACACACACTTGTGGAGACATTTTCTCTACAAAGCAAACTTTGCTCTATTGGGAGTGCTCTGAACTCACCGTGGCCAGCTGTAGGATCTCCATGAATAATGCCACATGAAGACCAGGCTGCCAGGAGCTGCCATGGGACTCAGTAACCCCAATGTCATTCTAGTAGCAAACATGGCTTATGCTATTGCTTACTGATAATTAACAAACATGCCACAGTTACACCACAGCAGTCATGTTTGTGTATCGCTATGAAGTGCACTCCTCACTTGGTGCCCAGGCCAAGGTGGAGAGGAAGGGCAATCAGGACAGTTTAACTATTTGAGGTGCATCTCTCTTCAGTGGAAAGGAGAAAGAAAAGGCACTGCTTGGTGGCAGTGAGTGTTACAGGCAGATTTCTCACATGCAGGTGAGTGATTTAACAAAGGAGAAATTTTGATCTTTTTGATGAGCCACTCAAATTATTACAAAGTCAAAGAAAAGCACTGCTCACTTCAAGCCACTAGCCTCCTCTGAAAGACCCAACTGAGATGGATGGCAGCACCTGACAGAAAGCTATCAGCCACGTTACCGATGAGGCTCACAAATATTAACCCTATATAAATAAATAAGGACTTGACTTCACAGAGACTGATCATTGGAAATAGAGACAAAATTGCTCATTCTAGAAGCCCCTCTTTAAAAAAATACGTAGTAAGAGAAGAATTTAAAAAAGATTAATGGATGTTGTCACAACCTCCTCTAATGACAAACAAGGCTGTCAGGCCAGGTCTCTGGCCCAGATCGTTCACAGCATAGCCTAGGTTTGGGCTAGGAAAACAAATGCTTGCCTGTCATGGCACTGCAGTACTTTCATTCAAGTCCTTAAGAGTGCCACTGATTTAGGCATGGGGAGATATTCTGAGCAGTTTTATCATCAACAGCCAACTTAACTCTGCTTCTCCCCCTCTTTCCATCATGCTGCACAATCATCTCCCTTTCTACAACTTACTACCTCCGTGTCTCTTCCCTGCCAAAAGGATGAAACGCATGAAAGGGAGTGCACCCCTCTTACTCAGCCCTTTCGAAACTGAAGCAGCAGTGGGGACAGATCCAGTCTCGCATGGCTGGACCTGGGGCTGGGTCTGCGCCAGAAGCCCATTAGATTAGCAAACATTCCCTTGTGCTCGCTCCATTGGCTCAGCAGGCAGGGAGTTAGCAGGCATCTACTTTCACAGCATGTTTCTAGTTTGGGGGGAAAAAACATCCACATGTCCCAAGCTATTACATCAAATATAAATGGCATGAGGGCTTCTGCCATCTTGTTGAACTCCTCACTGGTGCCTGCAGCAGACAGAGAGGAGGGAGGCTAAGCAAGGATAATGAATGGCTGCAGTGGCAAAAAAATAAAAGAAGTCCATGATTTCCCAGAGGAAAAAATAAATGGTGATACTCTCCCAGGTTCTCCATCTTGCTGTTGACTATGCCAGCACAGCGTGCACATCTTCATAGAAAAATCATAGAAAGCAGGACTGGAAGGGATCTTGATAATTCCCCTCCCAAAGATGGGGTCAATTACACTCTGTTTTTATAGGCAATTTGATAAGTTACATAGTGGTTAATATCAAGACCAGCACGAATGCCATGGCATTGTAGCACTACCACCAGATTGAGGATTGACTCATGTTCTCTATTTCCCTGGAGCTATCTGTAGGCTGTCTTCAGACTCAGGTAAGCATCACTGGACAATTCATGTCTGGCAAGAGCAACAGTGATAAGGACTAGATTATTTTTGTTTATTTTAGGTGTAAAATCAGATTCTAGCATTTCAAAAGACAGCCAAAGGAAGGTCCAGGTTCATCTAAATACATCTATGCAGGATTAAGGTACCTGAACAGGTTGGCAACTTTTGGGTTGTAACACAACTGAAATCCTTTCACTCAAGAACTCCCAGTAGACCTGCAGATGTTTCAAGACAATGATCTGGAGGTCATGTCCCCACCTTTTCCCCCTACTGTGTCCAACAGAGAGTTATTTGGGCACAGAGGGGAGCAGAGATGGTGCCATGAGCGCCTCGAAGAGATGTGACCCCATTCTGAGAGCACTCTAGCAGGGACACTGTCAGAACTACCTTAGGTATAAATCTATAGGTATGTTCAAGAGAGGGGCTGTTTTTTCCCTGACAGATACAGGACAACACATGGTTTATGAACATGGTATTGCATCCGCTTCTGGCAACCAGGCCTCTAGCACAGGGAGGCGCAGTTGAAGTACCAGGTTCAATATACCCTGAGTACCTAAATAATCCAAACTTGCAGGACAATTCCTATGTGATTTTTTTGATGGATACTGCCAAATTCCCCTACTGAGAGACAAGGATTTCACTGGACCCAGAGCAGACTTTTTACTATTCCATTTACAAAAAGGTACATTTTTTTAAATTGTTTGTTTCTGTGCCATTATAGTGCCTGAATGGATTATATTAAGGGCTTGTGATATGTACAAGTACAAATGGGCTTGCTTAAACGGAGCAATACTAATTAAATAATAATGCATCAGTTTGAGTCTCATTTTGTGACATGTCTAGCTGTGTTAAATATTCCCCTGCATACATAATTGTCCTCCTTCATTCCAAAAACTTCAATAATTGAGTTTTATTTGCTCAGGAGTAAAATATGTATCAGGACCTCTAACACATCACCCTCCATTCATGCCTTGGAATTTGCCACACCTAAGCTACAAGGTGTTGTCTGAAGGAACCCACAAAGATGCTTGTGTTCCCAAAGTGTTTTACCTCCCAAGTGGGACTGATCTCCTTCCCAGAGATGTTCATAGTCATCTCCTGCTTGAAGCAAAATAGGAATTTGCCTTTAGTCTTTGCCTTTGCCACAAACAACTCCTCCCTCTCTTATTTCTCTAGCTGTAAAACAATAATAATGCACATATCTCCCTCCTAGCTCTCTCTTGTTTCAGCTTACCATAAGCAGTAAGCCTTTCCAGAAAAAGACTGTGCGCAGGCTGGCTAAAATGAGGAGACTATAATATTCACCATGGCCCACAGGTGCAAGCTTCGTATGGGTATACATTGCAGTGTCACTAAGTAAAAACAACGGTGTCTTCTGGCTCCATCATTGCCTGAAATATAAAGCAAAATCTATTAAAGCAATGCACAACTTGGTATGGTGTTGTGGTTTAAACCCAGCTGGCAGCTAAGGGCCACACAGCCGCTCGCTCGCTCGCTCCCCTACGGTGGGATGGGGGAGAGAATTGAAAGAGTAAAAGTGAGAAAACTTGTAGGTTGAGGTAAAGACAGTTTAATAGGTAAAGCAAAAGCTGCGCACGCAAGCAAAGCAAACCAAGGAATTAATTCAGCACCTCCCATGGGCAGGCAGGTGTTCAGCCACCTCCAGGAGAGCAGGGCTCCATCACGCCTAACGGTGACTTGGGAAGACAAACGCCATCGCTCTGAACGTCCCCCCCTTCCTTCTTCTTCCCCCAGCTTTATATACTGAGCGTGACATCATATGGTCTGGGATATCCCTTGGGTCAGTTGGGGTCAGCTCCCAGCTTCTTGTGCCCCCCCCAGCCTGCTCGCTGGTGGGGTGGGGGAAGAAGCAGAAAAGGCCTTGGCTCTGTATAAGCACTGCTCAGCAATAACAAAAACATCCCTGTGTTATCAACACTGTTTTCAGCACAAATCCAAACCATAGTCCCATACTAGCTACTATGAAGAAAATTAACTTTATCTGAGCCAAAACCAGCACATACAGAAATCTCTGGGCTCCTTCCAAGCTGGTCGAGTCTAATCATAGACAGACTTCATATGCAGATATGTTCATCAGGTATTTTTTTTTTTAAAGAAAAAACCCCAAAAAATAGAACATGGCTCATTTTACATTGCCTGATTTTGTTTATAGTCTAAGAAAGAACTGATCATTTCATATACATGATTTCATTGATGCTTCTTAGTCCTGGTCTATTATATTCTGTGCCTGGAGGGGTTATCAGTTATCCAGATCAGGTCTCAGTTACAGATCAGACACCTGGAGACCACTATGCTACTAGCTCATATTTAGGTGGCCTTTGAGAGTTGATGCATATTACTGATCAGCTAATGCAGTCAAGGTGGAATTCATCTTCTACCTTCAGAGAAAATGAGTTTCTAATGTCAGCAAGCAGCCTAGCTTTCTCCCCTACATGCCTATGCACCTCCAGAGGATGGGCAGCCTAAAACCAGTATCTAAGCTGGAGGTCTTGTCATCGTAGCTGCCCTCACTTTTGACTGAAGAGGGACCTGGTTAGCCGTCTAGGCTAGGTCCCTAATTTTCATAAGGTTAAAGTTAGAGTAAGGTTCATCTCACCTACATGATGTCTTGAAGCCCGGACATGGACGTGAAGCCCGGATGGCTTCTCTAGGACTGGCTTCCCAACTGCAGTACAGGCAGGATGAGAGATGCATTCATCTCAGGGGGATGTGTGGAGCCAAGAGCTGCCACCGATGGAGGAAAAAAGAACAGCAAGCTTGGGAACCCCAACCTTATGCTTCCCCAGATTACTGTGTCTGCATTTTGGGAGTCCCTTGCTCCAGGCAAAAATTATGCAAGAACAGGATGGCCTCCTGAGCCACTGAGGCTAAGGTTTGCCTCTCCCACCGCACCTCCTGGGATTTGCTCCAGATGGAACCCAGACAAACAGCAGAGGAAAAGCCCTATATTTTCTCCTTCAGAGATTTACTCCAGAACATGGCCTTGCTGAGCAGCTGTCACTCACCTTCAGCCGAGGACAGCAGGGTTCATCTTTAGAGGCCTCATTTTTGGAAGTGCTGAGCACCACCATCTCCCATAGGGAACGTGGCTACTCAGCACCTCCAGAAAACAAGCTCCCAGATGCCAACACATAGAGCACAAGCGAAAAAATACCCAGTCACAGCATCAAGCAGTTCTCCCCTGGGCCTGCCCTGATGCATATTACCATCACAGCTCAAGGCTTTGCTCCAGCATTTATCTGACAGAAAGAGCCCATTACGCTGAGGAAATAGTTTCCTCCCCTATTGACATTATCACTTTACTGAGTTTTATATTAGGTATTTTGAAATATTTACCAAGCCAGTTAGATATTATTGTATTTTTTTAACTAAACAATGTTGAAGGTACAGAGGGAAAGGATAAGTCTACAGCTATGGCACCGAACTGCAAAGCTGGAGGGCTGGGGTGTGCCCTGCTTTGCTTCTGCCCTCCTGGGTGTCCCCTGGACATGGTGCTTAGCCTTTCTTGGCCTGATTCACCACTTTAATGATGGGATTGAAAGGGGGGGAGTATTTTTCCCTGGGTCCTGGTGTCTGGTGGTGATCTGCTTCATCTCCCCACCACCACTGCCATCACGGTAGTAAGACAGAGGAGCAGAAACAAGTGTTAGAGAAATTTCAGCTTAGCTGATAATATTTTACAATAATACAATAACAGCCACTCATAAAAACAGTCCTTGCCCCATAAAATTTACAATGTAAAGCAGACATATAAATGGAACAAAATGGGAATAATATAATGATGGAAACACATGGAGTAGGGAAGCTGTTGACTAAAGCTATCCAGCCATGCATGGGCAGAGGCGAGAACTGATCCTAGCCTGGGAATTTGCCATCCCTGTCCGGCACCATGCAGAAAACCTGCCTCTCCAGCAGCCATTTTCCAAGAACAGTTATCTGTCTATTGACTGTGATGCTTCCGTATCCAATATAAGCTTCATCTAGCAGGCAGCCGCTATCAGCCGGAAAGGACTTACTTTCTCCAGGATATCCAAGGTCTATATCCATGGCAATTTCAGTCAGCTGAGTGTAGACAATAGCCACACTTATCTGAAATGCTGCAACACTGGCAGCTAATGCACACTAAGTTAATCACTGGCATATTTGTAGACTGCCAAGTATATAATAGCGCGATAATGAATTTGTATGGCTGGGCCTATAAAAACTTTGCTTTTTATACTCAGGCATTTTAATTGACACAGAAATACATTTTAAAAGAGAAAGCAGGCTTGATGAGGTCAGCTTAAATTCCTTGGTATAATTACCAAGTCCATTGAACACAAATCTGAAATCATTTAGGTTAAGTTAATAACTTATGCCTTTAGTTTATAAGCACCACATTACATTTCAGGCAGTTCAGAT
Organism: Harpia harpyja; assembly: GCF_026419915.1. NCBI lineage: Eukaryota > Metazoa > Chordata > Aves > Accipitriformes > Accipitridae > Harpia > Harpia harpyja. The sequence goes on along the minus strand of NC_068940.1, from coordinate 102,289,337 downwards.
CTTGGCTTTGCTAAAGTGGCCTGGCCTTTAATAAATTCCTCCCCACGTTTTTCATGTTATAGTTCTTTTACAATCATGGTTTTCAAATGGCAGTGCAGGTACAGTGTGTTTAAATCACCATAAATTAGAATTATATTTTTTTTTCTGGCTATAGCACCTTTATTGTAAGTTGTCGACTTTTCTTTCAGCCATAAAGGTTATTACAGGCGCAGATCGGAAATGAAAAATACGCCATGTGCCATCTGCGAATGTCCCATGCCAGAACCCTCCTGGAGCAAAATCACTTTCAGAGTTTTCCAGGGGAGTTCAATCCAAGTAAGTATTTTTTATCAGCTTGATTAGAATGACCTTCACACTTACCACCTCTGTAGATGGACAGGCTTATATTTATATAGCTCTGCAGCATAGGGGTGACTCCACCTACAGGACAGTCTTCGAGTTAGATCAGGCTTTCCTGCATCAGAGAGGAGTCTTGTTAAATCTTGTAGGAGGGAAAAAAAATGTCCACCACCCATCGTCCAAGCCGGCATTAACCACTAGGTCACACATTTCTCAGGAGGTCAGTCACCATCATATGATGGGTAAATAACTCTCCTGCTGCCTACTGCTTGTGCTGCCTTTCACTTAAACTGGAGTGACACGGGGAGTCCAAAGTGGCCAAGCAATGATGACAATAAATAGGAAGGAGCTTGTCAGAAACCCTGTAACAGGAGAAAAGGCTCCGCTTCTGCTAAGCAGCCTGGGGACAGGTGGGAGGTGGTTTTAGGAAAGCTTGCCTAACCAAAGCACTTAGCATGCAGGTGGCTTGGGGTTTGTCCATTCATCAAATGGGACATACCTGCTGCCAGACTGAGGGCAGGGGACAGGCAGGGAAAGCATCTCCATGGCCCATGCTGGGATGTGGGAACCATAAGAAGCTCCTTGGGATGCCGGGAGGCAGCTGTCTCTTTGCACCTCACCTCCCTTCTCCCTGTTCCCTCCTCCCCAGCCTCCCTCTTCTTGTGCAAGTTCATCTTTCCCAAGGATGTCAGAGGATCCCTGCACACCGTATTAAGATAAGCAGCAAATAATGCCAGGAGGAATTTGCTGAGCCAGCTGGTCCTTTGCACCCTGTAGGATGCACAGACCAAAGAGGCGTCTGCCACACATGTCACACAGATGAAGCCAACTTTGTATTCAACAACTGCACTAAACAAAAGATAAAAGCAGTTTCAGCATAATAGATCATTCAAAGGGGCTCCAAATCCATGCTCCCTCCCCTCCCTTTGTACCCTCTCTCCACGTTGCTTAGCAAAAGCTGATTTTTATTTCCAATTAAAGGATTTCAGAGCAGCTTTTATTTATTATTTATTATTATTATTGTGTGACCACTTTGAATCACACTGCTTCATTCTAGTTCTTTAATCTAATCAAAAAACTGCGGCACACACAATTCCTTCCTATGAAATGTTCCTGGGTTTTGTTTAATGTTTTGCATAGCTACACTCAGGTTTTTGGTGTATTTTTAACTGGCTCCAGATTCACGCCTGAATCACCACTAGTCCCACCAGCAAAAAGGAGAGGGGCAGAAGAACCAAAAATCTCCTCTCTAGCCATGTTCCTGGAATCCGCTTTTGTCAGAGAGATACTGGTATCACTGAGGAGTCTACAGAGCACTGTCATGTTTAATGTGCACAGGCTGACACTAAGACAGCAGCTTGAAATGCAAAGAAACACAAGTACAGTAATTGCAGCATCTTGCGGCAGTGCTCAAAACGTTGCCGTTCTCCCGACTGCCAGCCAAGAGGAATTTCCCAGGAGGAGGTACAGCGAAACCTTCTTCTCGTGGGGCCAGACGAAGTGACATTTTGTTACTGAGCAGTAACGAAGAAAATTCTTTTAATTCTGTGCAATGTGAGTGTTCAAATTCCAGCTCAGGTTTTGTGCTGTTTACATTAAGGATGAAATGAGCACCAGCCACTGGAGCACTTGTGGAATGCTATGAAGATGCTGTTTCCAGAGAAGGGCATTTTTCAGAGGATACCGACGGCAGAGCAACGCCCAAGTCCTACTGAGTGACTCATGCGAGTTTGGTTCTCCAATCTAATCAGAGCATTTGAAATTCCAGTGGTGCTCTCATGCAGGCTATGTATGCACTCACAGGGCTTGCTGTGCTTGAGTAGTTTCTCATTCGAGACTCAAGAAAAGAGTCTGCAAAAATTACTTAACTCAGCCCCACAGTGGGCTGCAGGTGGATGAAGTAACCCAAAAAGAAGTGGTTTTAATGGTTTGGAGATCAAAGGACTGTGTGGCTGCCACAGGCAGTACAGAAACAGCAAAGGCAAGGTGATCTCTGCCCCTGGAGCATCCCTCAGTGACACCGACAAGAGGCAGCAGGAGGCAGGAGCACAAGATGGGCTGGTGGGAAGAGGGAGTGTCCAAAGAAATGACAGAAGTCAGCACGACAAGAGAGGGCGGCTCATTGTTAATCCTATTGCACAGCACAGACCTTCTGTCTAGCAAGAGACACAGAGCTGCCTAACCTGGAAAAGCGACGTCAGCAATAAAAAAGTGTTAAGAATTGGTCCTGTGCCCCTACCAGTGCATCACACGTTGCCACAGGGTATCGTGCTCATTGGAAAGTGCCCTAGTGACTTGGGAACATCAGTCCCAGGATATTGTCCACACAACCCAAGTCACATAGATGCAAAACTCCCACCAGGAGCCTCAGAGAGCAGGTCAGTTTGCCACACTCCTGTGCCCAACTCTAAAACAAGGCCAAAAACCAGACTTGATCTTATTTGAGATTTTTCAAAAGCAAAACCTTACTTACCTCCCATTCCTGCAGTCAGATGAGGAAAAGCTTTCTGCATTCAATTGCCCAGATGGGGACAGTGTCATTAATGTTTAAGTGGTGTTCAGTGGGTAAAGGCATTGCTTTGATGGAGACGTGTAAGGTGCAGTCCCATGGATGGGGTTTTTGGGTACAAGTCTCAGAGGCTACAGCCACCTCCATCCCATTTTAGAAGAGGGGCTTACGTAGGTTGGCTCAGGTTTCAATGGCAATTAAGCACAAAATATTTCAGAAATATTTTCAGAAATACTTCAGGTGCCAACCTGCATGTTGGGATTGCTAAATGCCCCTAAAACTCCACCCTTTGCAGTATAAGATAGGGTGCCAATGGAAGAGGCTAACTCTCAGAATAAACTGAGAGGCAAGGATCAGATACAGGACAAGGTAGCCACACCATGGATGACGTGTGAGCTTGTGCCTGTGCTTTCATCCCACAGCTAACACAAGGCAATTTGGACAGGCTGAATTCTTGGCAAAAGAGAGTCTGGCACCACCTTTATCTGGGGGGAAATTGGCCACAACTGTCAGGAGGGAAACAAAACCCTCTGGAATTGAGAAGTAAAAATACAGTATTTTTCACAGCTGGAGATATTCTTTAAGAGAAAAAAAAAAAAAGAAATCAACATTTTCTATTTTCATACTTTTCTTCCGCAATCCCTTCGTGATCAGAAGAGAGTGGGCTGAATACGTTGCAGCAGATTACCCTGCCGTTATTTTAGGACCCATCAGAAATACTGTAATTTTCCTGAAGAATCTTGTTATCACAAAATTGCAGCCTAATTTGGCATACTCGGAGATTTCTCCAGGTCAGATAAGATTTGAGTAAACATTTGAATCTTTTGGCTACATATCTGAACTGTACTTGTCAAGCACAGTTAAAATACAGTTCATGATACAAAGAAAGGTTTCCCCCCGTCTTTTGAAACTTCTATTTCATATTGTGAAGAGCCCTCCCAAGCTTAGGTAATTCATTTCTTTAGAAAAAGATTTCCAGAGGTGCATTTACAGACAGCTAGAATTGTAACAAGGTACAACCACTCGTGCCAAGACTACACTTAAGTTTTTGACTTTCCATTTCCTTTTTTTTTTTTTAAGGTTTTTAAAGTTTAAAGTGAAGTTTTATTACAGTTCTTATTATGAGCAAACATTGTGTAAAATTGTCCAAGATCCCCCAAACCCACAAACTAACAGGTTTTTTTAAGGGCCAGAAGGCATATTTACAATGATCCTTTCATTTGACCTCCTCTATAACCCAGGCCAGATGAACAACTTCTTTGACTCCAACACCTCAAAGCAACATCTACTTACAAAATTGTTCATTTATTCTGAGACATATGGAGATGCTTCTCCACCAGCTGCCTGAAAACATGCTAAGACAGGGGGTAGGGAGCAATAACAGGATGGGGAGGCCAAACCCTGGGCAAACTATCAAGGATCCAGCCATCGATTTAAACTCAGCATCACCAGGGCCTATGAAGCTGCGATAGTTTAAATTCTTTAAAGATAGTATCCTGGGCTGGGCTTTTTACTGTTCATTTTACAATTCTGTTTATAACTTATATGACACAATCAAATGGAAAACTCAAGAGACGGGAGCTAAAGGTAACTTCAACAGTGCTTTTCAAGGTGAGGCTGTCAGAAAAGGGGACATGCAAATACAACTTTTTTCCCTATTTAGTTCTTTTCTGTAGATGATAGGCTTTAGGCACTTAATATTGTTTAGCAAAGGACAAGGGGTGATATTTCCTATTGAATTTTGCTGTGGTGACTCAAAAAACTGCTTCCCCAAATATCCACCCTGCTGGTCCATGGGTAATGATGACCCCTCCACATGCTGCCTGTCCTTCCCTCTGCTGCTTTGGTTTACACACAAGCATCTTAACCCAAATCCACTTTTCCTGGACAGGAGAGATATTCAAGCATGATGACATCTGAAATTGCAGCTACCAGGTTTGTCAGACACCAGCTGTCAGTGATCTGTGTTTCACCATGTCCCTTTTCTGCAACAAAACAGTGTTGTCTCCATTTTATGGGGAGTAGAAGGACAGATGACCACACTGCACAACTCCTACACTGACAATCCCCTTGCTCCATTCATCATCTCATGACTGCAAGTGTAAAATAAAGACCTGTCCTACCCCAAAACTGCTGCTGTGGATATGGATCCTAAGGTGCTTAGCTCCTTTTGAAGTCCATGGGAGAATAGATATGAGCTATATGGGGCAAGGTATACAGTCTAGCAGAGCTGTTCGCTTAGCGTACAGTCCAAGCCAATAAATTTAAATAACAGTGATTTAAAAAGAAACCCATAAAACACCTTGGTTGCTTCTGCATTAAACTCAGGAAGTTTTCTCAGATCTTCCTCAATGCTTGTTATACTTCAATCCTTCTGTTATCGTAGTTACATCGCAGAGTAGGAATTATTCAACTACTTAATGACCTAAGGCTTGATCCATAGTAGAATGAAGGCATGCAGATATGTTCCCCAATCTGTGATAAGCCATATAGCCAGCAAAAGGCATAACAAATTCCTGTCTTATAGGAATTATTCTTTGCTTGCTTTATAACGAATGGGGCCATGCAGAAAATTCTAAAAAGAATGCAGGAAAACCCTGCTTTCTGCATGTTCTTAACACATGAAAACATATCCATTTAATTAAGAATGAGAAACGTTGCCATAGTGCACTGAAGGAAAAAAAAATACGATTTTGGAAGCTGAAAGCCTACCTGTCTTCTCTTAGGAGACAAACCTTTTACAAAGCTGAGGAATTCATAAAACCCACAGCCACTTTTGATGTGTTGCACGTCAAAAGTCTCAATTCTTTTCTTGTGAGACTCCATTCACACCCAGGAGCAGGAACAGGTCACGTTTGTTCTAGACAAGAGCCATTTTAGGGAAATTTGGCTGCCTTGGATATTTTGAAGTTACCAGAAACAGCTCAAAACCAAAACAGCAGGAAACATAGCCAGAGGATATTTTGACAACTCTTACACATATTTTTTTTAAATAGTTGACCGGGGAAGTCAGATTGCAATGCCATAAATCAGGAGTCAACCCACCAAAGTCAGTGCAGTTTCACCAGCATTCAGAGTCTGCTCAGTAAGGAGGACTCATGGTTACTCCATTTCTATACTGCATTTCCAAGGACTAACAGCCTGTGAATGATGCTAGTCAAAAACATGGTAACAATAAAGAGGGTAAAGCATGGTGACATTTTCTCAGCTAGTCGGTGTAAGCAAACAAACAAAAATACAAAGGAAGGAAAACAGTCTTGGCACAGATGGGCTCTTTTGCATGTTGCTTTCCACACATAGAGCAATTTAATCTTGAGTCAGCACGAGTTAGCAAAGGAATGACAGGTTGTTACAATTACAAGCTGCTTTGGAAGTATTACTATCAGTGCTGCCGCTATTTATGTTTAGTATTGTTATTGATGCTATTAATACTGCTTGTACAAGCGTTTAATGTTACTGTACCGATGTAAATAACATCTGGATTAACATTTGAGAGAACAACATGATGCAAAACAGACTGATGGCTGAAGAAGCAGCATTTATTGGGTCACATTTCTGGGTTACATTCCTGCGGATGTTGTGCATTCATACTACAGGAGTCAACGGGAGGCTTTTCTAAATAAGCACCCCAGGATCTGGCTTGCAAAAGAGGACATGATGTTGTGACTTTTTTTTTCTGCCTGTGCAAGGACAGATTTGTTACCAGATCACAGTGGCAGACCTGACCACAGAAAATCTAAGCCTCAGTCTTTCTAAATTAGCCATGAGGAAGCATTATCCAAGAATTCAAACCAGACCTCGCTTGGCATCTTGTTTGTATTATCTGTGGTCTCTGACTTAACACCAGAAGCCACCCTTTGCCCCAAACTCCTTTAATCACAATCATAGCTAGGGGCTCAGCAGAGACCTGAGCCTCACAGTACTGAACACAGAGGAAAAGCTGATACATGCTCCACAGGTTGCGTATAGTCTAAATAGATGACAGGAGAAAGGGGACTGCAATCTAACATCTCTATATAGCAAACCCCCAAGGGACTTGCATAAATGTTCACTGTAACTGGATTTTCACAGCAATAAACTTTTTGCAAGTCACTGCCTCAGATGTATGAAGAACCATCCCATTTGAAGTAGATACCATCACGGTGCAGTGTTAGAACCCCCCTCCAAATCTCTGGGGCTCTCCCCACCAGCTACCTCCCAAGCTACCTGGCTGCAGCAGCCTGATCTGGCTCCCACGGGATGTGACAGCAGAAGCAGAAATGCAGCCTGATCCCCTCTGGGTGACCCAGAGATGTGCTGGGACACTGGCCACAGAAGATAGGGTTCAGCTTCAATGCAGGCACCTAATGTCATTTTAGGTGCTGTAGTCCGGCCTCCTGCTCCTACCCCAGGTGTGTGCAGGTCTTCCCAAAGTCCTGCATCGTAGTTATATTTCGGCAATTGAATTCCACTCTAAGGGAAGGACCCAGCGCTCTAGGTTTAAGGATCACGGCATCCTCCATCAAGGTGCCTGGGGGCACGTTGACATCAGCATTTTAGTCGGGAGCAAACGTGCACTTTGGAAGTGAACCCTCCTATGGTCCTTGCTTACCATGCTTGCATTGACATCGTGGTGCAGGCACAAAGCACTGGAAGGGGATTCCTTCAGAGATGCTCTTTGGGAGGACATCTAGTGAAGTCCTACTACTAATGGATATTTAGAAGCGATTCTGGAGTAAAATCCAAAAACACAGTGAGGATTATTTGTCCTCTTCATCAAATGCCTTCTTCCACAGCTCTGCTCCTCCAGAACTGCACTACATCAGGAGAGCTTATGTTGCCTGTAAAGGCTGCTGAAGTCATAGGTAATGGAAAGTAAATAAAACAGCACTGATCCGAGCTGTTGCCAAGTGAGTACACCCCTAGTCCAGAGCCAAAAGGCTATCTCTGCTCTGCTCCCCGACCTGCTGATGAGACGTAGACACTTCCCTAACACATATTCCCTGGCCCAGGTTGCATGGGGATGCCACTATCCTGATTTATTTAGGATTTATTCAAGGTCAGATGTCCCCAGGACATCGTGTTCCTTGTTTCCAGTCAACATCATACCAGGGCTGCCTCCCCCAGCCCCAAGCCACCAAAGCCCCCCTGACCCCAAACAAAGCCCACAGGAGCTGATCCTACTTACCGAAAAATGAAGGTTGCTTTTCTAAAGGTAAAGCTCTCCTTTCTTCCTGGGAATTGCAGACTTTAGAGAAAAGCCTTTCCACATGCTGAATCTTGCATTAATATGCTTTATATTAATACGTAGGTGAGGTTCATCCCTGGCCCATCACTGTGACCGGGTATGACAGCAGTCCACTGTTTCTGAGCTGTGGTATGGTTTTGGCTGTTGGGTTCCCATGATGTCTATGAAGGACCAGTGGAGATAGAAATGGCCTCATTTAGTTAATATTTAAATTACAATTTTAAAAGAAATTAGTAAAATGATAAAAAACCTGCATGCTAAATACAGTATGCAATAAGAAAAATCAGATAAAATACAGCTGCCGTATGCAAGTCGCTCTTCAAGCAGGTTTCCTCTGATAGCAAGAGAAAAAAATGGTCTTTTGCTGCTGAGATTGTAGTAAACAGGGGCTTATAAAAGTGCATTAAAACTGCTTTGTTCCTTTGATTTATAAATGGGAAGCGCAGCCCCAGGTAACTGCTCTCGGTCACAGGAAGCCTGTGGGAGCTTGCCAGTGAAGCCAGCTATTTGGAGCTGAAATGCAGTACCTAAAACCCAGGGCCATCTTTCACGTCTCCTCTGATCACTTCAAGTTCCACTATGTGTCCCCTCCTTTATTTATGGAGCATTTATCCTAGCCATGTTTCCAGGGAATGGAAAACTCCTCTGGAGAGGCTTTTTCAAGCAATCAACATTAAAAGTTAAGCAACTTCACTTCATACAGTGGAGTTGTCCACACGATCCGAATGTACACGCTGAACTCTTTTATTCTCTGTTGTACATTGATTATATTCACTTCAGTGGCGAAAGGTAAAAAACATAATTTCCAGCCGCAGTTGCCCAACTTTTATGATATTTTATGTCTATCACTGAAATACACAGAATGACCCATTTAATTTTACATTACAGGCATTTCAATAGCTATCATCACCAGACTGTGTGATCAACTCATCAGAATTAGCCATTGGAGAGGGAAAGTTGCTTCTTAAAATGTGAAGCCTGCAGGCAACACAGAAAGGCACCTTACATATTTGAAAAAGGCCAATTTTTAACTTCTCTGGTTTTTAAACCTGTAGCATCAATAGGCAGAATTTACTAACATCAGGGAATAGTACATTCTTGGCCTGAAAAGCAATGGGAGATGAACTGTATGGTTTTGAATAGACACAAAACAAGTACTGAGGCATGCCAGTGAAATGTTTAACTTAGCATATGGTCTCCCACAGCAGCTGCGATCAGGTGCTTTGGAGAAAAGCAATCAGTACGAGGTAACCGACCCATGCATACGAGACTAATTCAGCATGTATGAATTTGCATTACCAACGTCCCAGCAACTTAAATCCCTCTGCGTGGACACATCTCCCCATCCAGAAGGAACCTGACTAAGTTTCTTTAAGACCAGGTATTTCACTTGTATTTAAAGGGGACCTTCTTTGTTCTCTGTGGTTTCACTGCGGTTTTCCTCCTTTCAAAGCATTTCTTCTTATTCTTTGAGTTGCTCATTCTGGTGAAGTATTCGGAGCCTGGTGAGATGCGGCTGCATGCCAACAAATTACCCCATAGAGCATCTGGCATTGGCATCAACTAGAGGAATGGGCTGATGCCAGAGAAGACCTCTTACCTGGCATCTACACGAGTCTCTTAACCTTTACATGAAGCAGCCACTACCCATGGGATAAAGTCATATCTTAGGCTGCTGTGAAATGTGGTGCATGTACTCCAGAGTCTGGAGTACAAAGAAAGGAAAGACATTTCCCCTTGACAGTGTGGAGAAGGGACCCTTGGAAGGAATTTGGGAAGGGCTGTTTGCTCAGACTACTGAGTTAAGAGGAGGATATTAGCCATTGAATTTCATAAGGAAGGACTCAAAGAAGAGGAACAAGTAAGAGTCAACCCTGGATGATGGTCCTCCTGTGAAACAAAGAGTTTTTAAAAATATGATAAGCCTTTTATGTCAGACCAGTTCCTGGCAGTGGTTTTGTTTTATGGCACCCAAAGAAAGAGCTCCTAATTTCAGTGTCACTGGAGGTACAACTGGTTTACCCATCCTAAGAAAAACCAGCATGAATCCCTCTAATATACATAACGTATGTCCCACTTGTGGAATTTGCTCAGAGATTAATTTTACTCATTTTTTTATCTATTACTTCCTGAGAAAATGAGTTTATCTTGAAGATCCTACATCCATGGCAGCAGAATACTCTGAAATCTGAGTGGAGTGGGTCACAGTTCACTTTCTGAAATATGAATAGTTCATGTTCCAGGTGATGTACATACGGCTATTCAAATAGCTGCATCAACAGATATCAATTGTTTCCACTTCTTAATCGGGGGGGGGGGGGGGGGGGGGGTTACATTTTTTTTTTTTAAACACCCATGGGCAAGGACAATGAAGGAAGGGAGAAGGCTATTCCAAATCCTGTGTTCCACTGATGTCTAGAAACAAAGATCTTCTGACATAGCATATTTCAATGTCCTTTGTTTAACCTTCCCCCTTGAAAGATCCAAACACAGAGCCTTTGTTTTCTGGTGCTTTGTAGTCTAACCTACAGGTTATGCTTTGATAAATATCCAACAAGCTAAGGAAACATCAAGGCTTTTTCTTAAGATGCATAGTTGCTATTTTGTCTGACATCTTCTGTTCTTGTTAGACATTATCATAAGTATTTAGGAGGTCCCTCTGCCTGTGAAGCTCCTGTTTGCTATTAGTATAGCATGCTAAAGTACCCAGTGTTGGTATTTTATCTGTTTTAGCCACTTAGGACTTCACTGGGTCCTTTAGAATTCACACCTCTGACTCCATCTCAGGAGAAGAGGCAGCGAGTTTCATCTTTACAAAACGATCATGTCCCTGGGGCTTGACACATGCTGTAAAGCAAAAACAGAAACCCAAGAGGTGCTATGTCACAGCGCTCCAGAAGCAGGAGGCTGGTAGCAAATTACTATTCTGGCATAACATGAATAAGCTCATGGCAAAGTTTCTAGCACAGCCATGTCCATGCATATTATTCCTGATACGCTGCAGAACATACACATTCCTCCAGTCTTAGGCTTAGAAATACCAGCTTGGTGAGTTCGTCAGCAGTTATAGACCCAGTACTCCAAAGTTAGGTCAGTGCTGATACAGGTTGCTACTAAGGCAACCTCCTAGGGAAGGTATGCTTTCGTGTAGGTTTGAAAAGCAAAACCATTAATGTCATCACCGGTGACATACAAAAGACTCTGGAATAGAAATTGGTGGGATAAACCTGTGCAAAAACACAGGAGGAGAGGAATGGCTGCTGTAAGGGCTGCTTGCTCTGTGCGCTGTGCTTTGCTTCAGATCTTCGCTTCTTTGAGATACTGGGTGCACTTCTCTCCCAGTATAAAGTCCCCTAAGTGCTTTTCCTCTCAAGAGCCTTCCCTTTAGTAACCTTTCCTTTCTGAGGTTAGCCTCACTACTTCTTGAGTCAGCTGAGTTCGGATTTTTTCAATGCAGTTTCAGGTGAAACTCAGGACAACAGATAGTCCCCATCAATCCGCAAGTGACCAGGACAAAGACTTCTATAAATAGCTGTCTGCCTCCTTTCGCCATGGGTAAATCATGCAATGCATTACCTAGTCTAGAAATCAGAAGAGAGTGTCTACGCCCCTCAGGAAAGAGATGACAGAACCATCTTCCAGTAGGAATGGAGGGGCAAATGACCCGCATACCTCCAAAAGGAAGCATGGTCCATTCCTGGAAGGAATTTGAATTCCTTGCTGGATATTTGATGAGGCAAAGATGTACTTAGTTGCCCATGAGAATCTACCTGTTTGGATTTGCCATCCTGTCCTTTGGTTGTCATCAAAGTTGGTCATCTCAAGTACCTCAGGCTGCTTGGATCGCTGCCATTCAGATTCCCCACGCTTCCCACAACTAGTTTTGGTCATTATTTGAACATTGTAAGGGCTATCGAAGGGCCAGAGAATGTTGCAGGTCCAAGGGGATGGTTTCATAGTCAGCATGATCCCATTAAGGGCTGTGCTGGTACCGAAAGCAACACCACTCATGGTCCACTTGCCTCCTTGCCCAGCCATCCGCTTCTTCTGCTCTACCAACCGCAACCATAAGGTTCACTTGTATGTTTTCAGCCAGATCAGAAAGTGGGGCTGACTCTTCACATGGCAGCACAATTACCCGTGCCAGGGCAAAGGAGGAGGCAAGAAAACATGGCCTGGGGTAGTGAGAGGGTGCAGAGGCCTCTTTCAGCTAGTAGCAGTCTTCAACTTAAGCTGCTCAGGAAACCGTACGTTTAAAGATGCTGCACTCTGACAGGGCTTTTCTCTCACATGAGATGTAAAAACAGAAGCCCTGACCTCTTGTGGTCATTAAACACTACAAAACTAGCAAATTGCAATTTTCCTAATTCCTTAATCTTCTGTCTGAGCATTTTCTACCATAAATGGTCACCCTGCAATGGCTGGGTATGTTGGATTCCCACCAGTCATATCTTGTTGGGATGGCACAAATCGTAATTATTGGCATTTTGCCAAGCCCTCTGGAAACCTTGTCGGAAGGGTAGCTCTGTCCAACTTACAGTCCAAGCAAATTTCCCTCTACAAACATTAGAGAACTGCTGGGGCCACATCATCATTTTCAATTTCAGGATTGTTTTACAGACATTTAACAAACCACATAAGTAATTCGTGGCACGTTTGGGACAAGTTAAAGATGAACTTATGCTTAAAAGATTCATACCTTCTTGAGGTGCCTGGGCCTGGAACCGACTAACATACAGTCTCCTGGTTTATTGTACACGGTGAATGATGAATGGTTGTTTTAATGGTAAGGGACTCATTGGGACAGAACGCAAACCAGCAGTGCCAGAATGTGAGGCTAATACATATCGAGAAGCTGCTGTGCTCCCTGAGAGCAGAAAAATGCTTAAACTGGAAGGCTGCTCCACCTTGGCAGGTGCAGAGAGCAAGGCCAGAAGGCGAAGGGAAGGCTACGAGCACCTGTGTGACTCCAAGCAGACAAAGATTTTCTAATGGATAAATGCACAATGTTCTTCCCCCTTTCTATATGCGGATTCCCTCGGTGCAAGTAGTGCACAGCTAAAATAGCACAGAGCATCATTTGGAGCATCTTGCTGTGCCTCCTGCAGCCAGAGCAGCCTCCTCAGGGTGAGCTCCCATCACAGGCTATTGCTGAGATAATTATTATTTGTGACAAAGTGGAAAACTGTACTCTGTCCCTTCAGGGAGGTGGAATAAGCTGTAATGGGGAAAGCAAACACGTGCTGCATACACAGGAGCGCTTTGTGTCAGTGCAGTGCACACACATGGCCTCCTCTCCTCACCCTGTGGCACCGGGGGGGCTGAAACCCCAAAAAGCAACTGGGGCAGCTCTTCTGTGGTAGGTGACTCCAACCAGGACGTAACAATTGTCACCTCTGCAAATGCATCACTGGCGATGACATCCCACTCGCACGCATTGTGTCAGCAGGTCGTATAAAACCCAGACCCTCAGGAAAACTGAGCTGGCCAAACCGGGAATCAACCAGGGGTTTTGCAAGTGTTTACCCTCCCGGTTTCCTCTGCCCTTCAACCATTCAGGTTGGTGTTTGTGCAGTGCCACAAAGGGACCTGAGCCAGGATGAGGCCACCTTGTGCTCCAGGAGCAGCAGAAATAATAATAAAAACACAAAACATGGTGAAGCTTACTTTAATTCTGCAAATACTGGGAAGAGCCATGATGATAGTACATTTCATCATAAAGCTATTAGATAATGTACGCACATGTTGGAATCATCTGATTTTATATGTTCCTCATTAAAAGTATTTCCTTCTGCATGCTTTTTCCTCCTAAAGAACACAGGGCACATTTATAACTAAATCTCATTTCATCTGTTTTCCCTGAGAATAAGCAAAACATGCTGCTACTCGGCGCGCTGTGATGTTTCTCCCCACCAAGCACGCTGGGTGAAGGAGCGGGATGGAGCCACACACTTGCAGCTCTGCACAATGAAGGTCCCCGCCATCCCTTGAGCTGCAGCTCTGCACAATGAAGGTCCCCGCCATCCCTTGAGCTGCTCATCTTTCCTCTGCACAAGTACCCTCTGCCTGTGCACCATCCAGGCTCAGGCAGGGTTGTGCAAGCAGCCACGGAAATACGCGCATGTATTGCCTCTTCCAAGCACTTGTGTTTCTCAGCTGGTTGTTTTCAAGTATGGACAAAGCCCTCTTTCTTCACGAAAAAGAAAAGGCATGCGAAAGAAAGAGCCTCTAGAGCCAGGGCAGTGGCCTCGCCTGTGTTAACGCTTGATTCCCATCCGGCATTTTTCTGCTGTAGTTCTTGAGGAGTCCCATCATTTTAGATATGGGGAAACTGAGGCACAGAAGTGGGAAACGATGGAGTAACAGTCACTCAGGTGCGACTGCACTGACCTCTTCCACTCACATGACAACATGCTGGCAAACCTGCAGTGTAGGTGCAGGCAACTGTATTAGAGGTTTGCCCATTGCAAACACATCAGTGAAGGTGGGCCCTGTCACTGGAGAAACAGAACCCTTCACAGGGAAATAACCACAGATCCTCTCAAAACTCTGAATGCAAAAATTACACTCCTGTGGGGTTTCTTTTTTCCTGACCCCGATAAAGTTTGACCAACACAGATCCCCTATTAATTTCCCAAAGACCTCTTCCACCATGGGGGCTCATTGCAGGTTTGTATTAAACATCTTTTGACATTTACGAAGCCCAGGAAGAGTTTTATGTGTTTGTGAAGGCCACGTGGCTGACAGTGAGGAACACAACAGCTCACAGGAGCCCTAATTAGTGCCAATTACTTTCCAATTATGCTGCCTTGACTCCGATTATGCTGCCTTGACTGCGAGGGGCATGTTGTCACTGCGGAGTGAGGCAGAAGATGCCATTGGGGTGTCCATGTTGGTGTGGACCAACCCTACTTCACCAGCCCTGGGACAACACTGGGCCATGGGAGGCTGTGGGCACCCCAGGACCACATTTTGCACCCCACTGAGAGCTCTTGCAGAGCTCCCCATGTCCTCCAGCCATGCAGGAGGGTCAAAGGAAGGTATCAAACAGTCAAGATATGAGTGTTACAGCTTGCATCCATGCTCTAAAACAGGCTGACGTGCTGTAAAGCATTCCCCCGTATTGTAGGAAAAGGTAAATAACAAATGCACCCAAGAAAGAGCAGGGTGCACGTGTGTGTGTGTGCACATGCACAAAGAGGGAGAAAGAACAGAGAAGCAACACAATCCTCACCTCCAAAATTAAAGCAAAGTCCTTTTCCTAGGGGTGGCTCTGTCCTATGTTCTGCTGGGGGGGGAGAAGTGGGACTGGTGCTCCGGTCAACTGCTGTGCACAGCATGGGAGAGATGGTCCCATGCATCCAAACCTACGCAACCATTTGCTGCGACGTTTTCCCAGTGACAGAAGGGCAGAGCATCAGCATTTCAGCTTCTGCTCTGCAATGCACGGCTCTCACTGGGCTCTCTCTTTCTGAAACATATGATGCACTAATGACGCCACCCAGGGATGACAAGCAGCTTAAGAGCTGGCTCTACCTTCTGGACACCTGGCACATTAAACCATGTAGCAAGCGGCATGTGCTGGCTTGGGAAAAAGCCATTACCACTTTGGTCAGCCACCGGGCCCAACTGTTAATCCAGTGCCTTCATCTCCCCTATTGCTATTAATACGAGAAGAGAAAAGAAAAAAATCTGGGAGGAGGAATTGACTTGGCCATTGAAGCATGTTATTAGATTACTGATTCAAACCTCAGATGATGAGCCGTGATAGGATAGAGTAAAATAACAGTGAATTAAACCAGGGAAAGCTCATGCAATGTCTAATTATTATAGAATAATGATATCCACGCCTAAATCAGCTCAAGCTTTCTTTTCTGAGACATAAGGACCAAAACCTGTCATAATGTGTAGGCAAAGCCCAACACATATAGCACCCAAACTTGGACACTGCTGCTGAGGAGCTGCTGGAGCAAGTGAGTGCTGGGTCTGCCAGCCCAAACTCTGCCAGGGCAGAAGGGCCCAACTACGTGAGAGTTTGTCCCCAAGGAAGCTCTCATAGCTCCCACCAGAGCTGCAAGTGTGTTTCCTTCTCTGTCATGAATGAAGGTTCATGTTATTTCCATTGCCCTTATTTTTGCAGTCTTAATTTAGTGTTCAATTAGGTGTTGTTGCAAAAGGCTTCCAGAAGGTTTCAAAATCTAGACGAGGGTCAAGAGGAGCTGTTAGGAAGTCCCTCCTTTGACACAGAGGTCACAAGCTTAGAACAGCTTAGTTATTGACTCTTTATGTTCCTCAGTGAGGGCAGCTAAATCCTTTGTTATTTCCAAAGGAGATCAACACCTCAACACGGCATCACTTTACCTGCACAGAGAATTGGCTCCTGCAGAACTTCAGGGCTGCAGAAAAGATGATGAAGTCACCAGACCAAATCACGCAGAGAAATAAGGGGAAGGGTGAGGGAGGACAATCATTACATGAAACAGAGCCACAGGGCCCTGGGAGGTCTTCATTCCTTAAGAATACAGCTATTCCTCCTCAACCTCAGCAAACCTCTGGGGTCTGCATTCAGTATGTTTCTGTAAAGCTATCCAGAGACACCGTGCACTGAAGTGATAAAGAGCAAAGGTTGCATATTCATCTGAGGTGGCTTTTGGACTGAGAGTGTAATTGCAAGAACGCTCACCTTTTATATTTAGGTCCCACCTGTACACAGAGAGGACAAAGCTGCTCCTTGCAGAGCAAATCCTCTTATGTCACCAAAGCCATCCATGCTTGTGCAGCTGTCCACAGAAGAAGTGTCAACACCTGGTCTCAAACTCCATCCAAGCACCAGGAACACGTGCTGCAGTCTCCAGCACACAGACAAACCATGGGCTATTAGGAGTCTAAAATAAAATTCTACCACATACCACGTAAAAATAAATAAAACAAAGGCCTTTTCTAATTAAATAGATGATGAAAGGGAAAGCTAAGCAGCAGTGCAGCTGGGTACCCTTTGAAATAATGAGATCTACCTACTTAGCTCTCAAGTTTTTTTACTATCAGGAACATCAAGAAGGGTGTCAGCAAGAGACCTTCTCATTTCTTAGGTGAACAGCACTGAGGGATTTAAAATCTATTGAGAGAAGCCTGGGATTCTTTAAGTTCACTGAAGCCAAAGTAATTCACCCTGAATGCAGGCCCTGAAGGTGACTGTGGAGCTTAGAATAAGGATGTCAACACGGTGCTTTCATCATTTGCTAGCGTAGCTGGTACTGCACATGGAGCTTGCCTTGACCATTTAATTAATAAAGGGACCCACGCAGCTGGAATTAACGTGAACTTTCAAAGCATCAAAAAGTCCAGCAAAGGATCAAGCTGATATTTTCATTTATATATATTAGCTTATTCTGGGCCATTGTTGTGCTCCTTATTCACATCATACAGCAGCCTCTTACTCACACACACCCCCTTACATATTTCCTTTCATTTTACCTCCACAGTGCTTCTGTGTGATGGGGGCTATCACCAATTAACACTGACAATGGGAGCTGGAAGGGAATTTTAGCAAGCACAGCAGGGAGTTTTTTTCTCCCCAAAATCTTTGAGGAAAAGGATTATTTCCCCCCCGCCCTCCTCCCCCAAAAATGGTGTGCTCCATGCCAATGTTTTTCTCTGATCTTTTTCTGTTCTTGGTTTTACTCTGTCTCTTTTCCTTTTTTCTTTCATTTAACACCAAACAATAGCAAGGACAACCCTTCAAAAATATTTTCATTGTAGCATATTGAACAGAACTGGCTTCGACCCTGCCAGGTCAAAACGTTCACTCCACTCCTCAGCACTCCACAAGGTACTATAAATTAGCCCATGAGAATCCAGTATTTATTGCTACCTCCAGTCAATGTAAACACTGCCTTTCTTCTTTGTCCTATGGCAAGGGCAAAGGTCTCAATTAATATGAGCACAAAATAATATTTGATAGCGCATTGGTCTATTTATAGACTCAACAGTTGCTGTTTCACTCCTGTAATTCTCAAGCAAGATAGGACTTCTGGTTAAAACAGTCTGCAAACAGGGGTGATAGGGATTTTGAATCGATGCAGATGGTCTAATCAAACATAAGACCTTGGGTTCAGTGCAGGCATCACTGGATGACATTTTCTACCTTGTATGTTCATGAGAACAGAACACAATAATCTAATTGTCTCTTCTAGCCTTGAATCCTACTGATCTTTGGTACCATGAGTTCATCAACTATCCTGGCTTTCATAGTTAAGCTCTGTAGATAATCATCATCGAAGCCACAGTGGATCACTATCCCAGATGCCGAGGAAGCATGCACTTTAATGATCTATGCATCTTTTAGTTAGGTGGCAAAGCAAGTAGAAATTGCTTCATATAAGTCCCTTGTTCTAGGGAATGTTACCTTTTTAAAATTCATGTCTTCTCTTATTCTCAATTAAACACCCACTGAGGCCATCGCAAAGATTCCTTGTGATGGCCTCAGTGGGTATTTGGTACAACTTTACAGAGCAAGAAACGGGTTCCCAACCAATGCCTTATCAAGCAGCTGCCCTTTGGATGAGAAATAAAGCTGAGACTGTAAGCAATTGTGAGCACAGCAGAACACAGACATTTTCTCAAGAGCAGGCGAGCTATCTTTAGTGTCCTCACCAATTTGCTTGTGTCGAGTTCCTCTTGGCTTTTCAGGTGGAGCTTCATTTCTACTGCTCCAAAGCCATTAGCCAAATCCCTACCTCAAGGGCATGCCACATAGGTGCTGCAGTCTGTGTGTTCACCAGAACTGCTATGTTCCACCACGGAGAGGTAAAGTCATAGTTAGTCACTTTTGTTCAACAGCCTCATTTTTTAAGTCATCCTAAACATTAGGATAGTGGGGGAGTTAGAGTAGAATCCATTTATTGGGCAAGTAGTTGACACCAAGAGCTCTAACATGAGTTCTGGAGGAGTAAGGAAAAATGTGATGTCTGTGGTATGTGAGTGTGGTAGCATCTGTCTGTGAGTGGCAGAGGGAGCAATTTAGCATCACTAAAATGGCAGGAATCAAGAAGATCACAGATCAGCTCTGAATTTCTATGAGCTTTTGGATGCCTCTAAAAAGGGATAGTCCCTGAAGTATTGGTCCTCCCAAATCCAGCTTCCACCAAAGCATTCCAGACATGAATGAGGTGCCCAAGGCTCCTGAGACCTGGAGAATAGCTGAAGGAAGAGGAGCAATTCAGAATGGGATCCAGAACAACCACCCTGTGGAGCATCCAGGGACTGCTCTCACAAAAATGGCCACAAAAATGATCAGAGGGATGGAACATCTCTCCTGTGAACACAGGCTGAGAGAGTTGGAGGTGATGACCCTGGAGAAGAGAAGGCTCCAGGGAGACCTTATTGCAGTCTTTCAGTACTTAAAGTGGGCTTATAAGAAAGATGGGGACAAACTTTTCAGCAGGGCCTGTTGCAATAGTACAAGAGATAATGGTTTTAAACTAAAAGAGGGGAGATTCAGACTAGATATAAGGAAGAAATTTTTTATGATGAGTGTCATGGTTTAACCCCAGCCAGCAACTAAGCACCACGCAGCTGCCTACTCACTGCCCCCCGCACCCAGGGGGATGGGGGAGAGAATTGGAAAAAAAGTAAAACTCATGGGTTGAGATAAGAACAGTTTAATGGAACAGAAAGGAAGAAACTAATAATGATAATAATAACAATAATAAAATGACAGTAACAGTAATAAAAGGATTGGACTGTACAAGTGATGCACAAAGCAACTGCTCACCACCTGCCGACCGACACCCAGTTAGCTCCCGAGCAGCAATCCCTCCCTGCCCCACTCCCCCCAGGTTATATACTAGGCATGACGTCACATGGTCTGGAATACCCCTCTGGCCAGTTTGGGTCAGCTGCCCTGGCTGTGTCCCCTCCCAACTTCTTGTGCCCCTCCAGCCTTCTTGCTGGCTGGGCATGAGTAGCTGAAAAATCCTTGACTTAGTACAAACACTACTTAGCAACAACTGAAAACATCAGTGTGTTACCAACATTCTTCTCATACTCAACCCAAAACATAGCACTATACCAGCTACTAGGAAGAAAGTTAACTCTATCCCAGCCGAAACCAGGACAACACTGGAACAGGTTGCCCAGAGAGGTGGTAGAAGCCCCATCCCTGGAAACATTCAAGGTCAGGTTGGACGGGGCTCTGAGCAACCTGATCTAGTTGAAGATGTCCCTGCTCATTGCAGGAGTGTTGGACTAGATGACCTTTAAAGGTCCTTCCAACCTAAATTATTCTGTGATTCTCTGGTGGAAATGGACATCAGACCTCTTATCC